>NW_026782691.1:600000-931958 GCF_031769215.1 Ylistrum balloti | reverse complement strand
TAATCCTTCTACCTACATTTTGTGAATACTTATACACTATTTCTAAGGGTGCGAATACACAGGCTATATATTCATATTAGGATACAACAAAATGATGATAGGATGAAAAACTTTGGTCACCAGGCATATCGTAAACTCAAGACAAAGAATGTATTTACCAACATCGATACCAAACCGCTAATTAGTTTAATATAACAATTATATTTGCATAAAGTTTAATTGGTTTTGTACACACATCCGACATCAAAGGACGAGAAGTTACATCCTACCCAAATACACCTACTCAAGTGGTACTTGTCCAAATACAACGTTCCTGATGTACATGCGAGTTAACAAATATATCACAAATTGTTGTAATTAACTCCCGATATTGGTCAAATGACATCTTCATTTTACTTGCTATAAAATGTGACTCCGTGCCAACATAAAACTTCAGTCTAAAAAACAAGCCAGATAAGAGTCAAATAATGTTCATTTGACTTCCGCTTTCAGCATTTTTGTGTGGAAAAATATCAGCTTTCAGATTTGAACGATGAGATGGTGGGATTAAAATCCAACGTACTGGTTGACTTGTTCCTATAGATATAAGCCGTTTGTCTAATGGTACACACAACACGGAGGTCATGTGTATAATACAATGGCGTTCGTCAAATCAATATTAATCGTTACATGACCAATTCGCAAAGGAATAAGGCTATTACTAATAAATAAGTGAATATATGACAGAAAATAAAATAATGTAAAATAGCGATTATGTTTAACAAACTACGTCTAGTAATGGCAACCAAAGGCGAAAAACAATGACAACAAAATCTATATCAACAATATAGCAAAAGATCATCACACAACACAGCTACTAATGGTGTCAACACATTGATTTATATCACAAATATAGCAAAAGATCATCACAAAACACAGCTACTAATGGTGTCAACACATTGATTTATATCACAAATATAGCAAAAGATCATCACAAAACACAGCTACTAATGGTGTCAACACATTGATTTATATCACAAATATAGCAAAAGATCATCACAAAACACAGCTACTAATGGTGATTTATACACATATAGATTTATATCAACACATTGATTTATATCACAAATATAGCAAAAGATCATCACACAACACAGCTACTAATGGTGTCAACACATTGATTTATATCACAAATATAGCAAAAGATCATCACAAAACACAGCTACTAATAGTGTCAACACATTTATTTATATCAACAATTTAACAAAAGACCATCACACAACAAAGCTGCAAAGATATAGAATATTAACAATAACAACATTTCAGTGCGTGCCAACAATACCCGAATCACTAATCCCCAATACGATAATCAATATAGACAATAACAAAAGTATAGGAAAACAATGATGATAATATTGTTATACATAAGGCTGCATCACCCTTGTCATATGTTATCAAGCAAATGCGGCTACTAATTAAAAATTATTATATTTGACCTAAAAACTAAATAAATACACGATCAATAATTAATGAAACTTTAAACTGTAAATTGTAATTCGCATTGAAATGTAAAAAGTCCTACAGAGACTGACTTACAATGTGTTCGCTGTTAAAAGCAATAAGTTATTTTACACTTCTGTCAGTGTGTATCTTATGGAACAACATGATTGAAATAATATTCAGTTACTACACACATATATTTTTTTTTTCATATTTATCAAGAACCCAAAATGATCTATTGTTCCGTCATAGTAAGACAATGAAATTACGTCACACGATTGGATAATAATGAAAATATTGATTGTTAAAATGCTTGAGAAGTTGTGTTTTCTTCAATAATTGTTTTCCTAATTCTGACATGGAATGGAAATTCGTGTATAAACATATTTGTAATACACCCTATCTACAGTTTTTCAACTTTACTTAACGTTATTCGTTTCACAACACATCGGAAATAGTTATGTTAACTTATGTTAGCGTAAACAGATAACATGTGAAAAATTCACACGTTGCCACACCCCTTTACATGTTCACTTCAGAATGGAGAATCGAACCTGACTCGACTCGTGAAAGGCCGAGAAAGTCACTGTTGATAGAATATTCTAGATAATGGCCTCTCCGTTAGACTGATGTATTGTGAAACGGATTGTCACCTCGTCTTTATTCTAATGGTTGGTGTATCATAATATATATGGTGTATTAGATATATGACATCAAAATAGCTATCACACAAGTGGTTTGAGATTATCTTAAGTTTTGGTGTGATTAGCTCTCCTAGAAGATAGCCAGGTACCAGAAGAACAAAAACGAATTAATGGTTTACACTTTTTAAACTAAAATTGGTAAATTTCAGATAATGAAAGAAACAAATAAAACTATTTTTAGTCTTTCTTATTTGGTTGATGTCTTGACTTACTTTTTGGTAACAAAATTTGAGATGGTAATGAAATCGTGACCTCGTTGACCTCGCACCTGCCCCACAGACACGGAAGTCGGGGAGAATCTACACATTAGTAACTCATGAATGGGCCGCCCCGACGTAGTAGTATCAAATATCACGCCCCGGGCGATCTCTAGCGCTCCATTATAATGGAATTACCATGACCGACGTCTCTATCCAGACAGAAATAGATTTGACGTAATCGATGTATGAATGAGTGAGAAAAACGCCCCAAAGGGACACTAAAGGTTGTCGGATAGTTAGAATGGAAAAATACGTCTCTGGCTGTACATGAATCTATTAATCTAACTATCGGAATGACAATTTGCTGTACGTCCTGAAGAAATACGTTGTCCTTGAAATGTGTCATGATAACAATTACTAAATAACCAAATTGCATTTCAGAAACAATCTATGGTTGTAGAGTTAATTTGAACATTATGAAGTTTGAAAATATTCTAATTGTGAAAAAAGTTAATTGATTGGATACATTGAATGAAGTATAATTAATTCAGCCTTTAAATTAGAAAACAATATGTAAACATTTTTACGTACATTATCTTAAACTAGATTTTTCTCAATGTTTTTAATTACTTATTGGAACATAAGGCGTGTATATATATATATATATATAAACAATAACGACACACATTAAAGTTCAGTAGTGATGTACGTGATCACTGTCAAGTTGTCAGTGTGACGTCAAGTCGATGTATGCGCACTTGGTAAACTCACATAGATCGAAATGTTGGAGGGTCTTATTTTTAATCACGATAACGAGAAATGTCCAGTGTTAATTAAAAGAGGAGTTCACATCAAGGGACAAAATCTTCCAACGCTGTAAAATTATATAGGATCTGAGATATGTACATACGTACTATCACTGACAAAATTTAATTGTATCAAAGAAATGATGAAAATCATATCAAACACATAAATCATTAAAATGCCGATGTTTTACTTTCATTCGGGATATATACGTATAGTATCAAAGATTATCAAAAAAGTCCTTGGTGTGTGTTATCACTACAGAAACGTTATATAGAACAAGAATAGTGCTTTCAGCTACTACAGTTAAAAATGAAGGCTAAAATTCCTATAAAGCAGTACGTTAGTGTGTCCAGACGAGGCAATATAACCTACAGACTATTGATCGTATCTGGGAATGAGTGGGCGCGGCTTACCTAAGTAGAATACACCCCTGTATATATCAGCGAATGATAGCCCGCTTCCCAGCGTGTTGACGTCATCATACGGTATAAATGGACAGCAGGAGACGTGAATGGCCATAACGATTAGGACAGTTGTACAGTGAAATACGTTACACTAGTGATACATTCCGGACAATATATTACAGCACCAGACTCGGATTATATTCTATCACAGTTTTTCAGGATTTTCAATTTGAGGTAAGGAACATTCTCATACATGAATTGATCCTGCTATTTGATGACAATTATTTTTTAATATTTAATTGTTGTATTATTTGTAAATTCTGTGTGATAAAATCGAAATATTTTTTCAGTAGTTAATTGAAACTAATGAACAGAGAAAATCGAGTGTCAGTTTTAAAAATCTTTTAGTTGGTTGTTGATTTATTCTTTTCGTTATATTTCATATGTATACAAAATGTTTCATAATTTTGATTTTATTTCATAACAGATTACTTATACAAGGAATGGGCAGCAGTGTGACGGTATTGGGCTATCTCGTGTCCCTGTTTCTGTGTTTGTCCCTGTCAGCGGGCAGATACCTGGTAAGTATTGCGATATAACGATAAAGTCCAGAATGTTCCAGAAATGTGGTGGTCAAATCAATTTCAATTTTATTTATTTATTCTGAAAACTTCTCGGCTTGTAAGATATAATTATAAACAGTCTCGTATATGATGAAACTTATTTTAAGAACACCAAATTCAAGAAAAAAAGTGACTCTTGAATTTGAAAATGATTGAGTGGTAGGCGATTTGGTACACAAGTACACATTTTTTTTTTATTATATGTTCTATTGATAAGATTTACAGTAATTCGAAGGCGTAGAAAGTATAATTGAGACTGACCCATATATTGTACAATTTGACGGATAGAAATCGGAGACCCGAAAAAATGGTAATAATAAAACTTGTGAAAGCAAATTTTAAAAAATATATATATATCTCACTCGATCTTTACAAAATTGATTTTCAAAGGTATTTTAGAAATAAGGTATGGGGGGACTTTATAAATGGGTTTCTCTAGGTAACGCATGTTTGGGTCGAAGGATATACGGGGTGACCTGGAGCGACACTCCCATGTCGCGGTCTACCGCTTCTGTTCACAAGTGACGCATACTGTATAGCCAAAGGGCTCGCATTCCTCGTAGTAGATCGGAGTTGTAATACACTTCATTCATAAACGCAGTGCTCTAAACGTTGTGTGGCACATTGCCTCACTGCCCTACTTGGCACTTTGCCAAACTATTTGGGTCACAGGGGAACCCGAACGATTTGGCGCACAGCCAAAATCTAAGATGACGCAACTGTAATACCGGTGTAGTTAAATAATGGCTTTTAATTTAAATTGTACGTAAAATCAACACCGCGCAAATCGACAGAGGTCACATTGCTACATGTTTTTATAATAGATCCTTACCAATCCCAGAGCAATTTAATAATCCTTTATATAAGTGAAATTAATTGTCTTTATTTGTCATTGCAGGAAGCGAGAACTCCTTACGGAACCGCGAAGCGACAGACATGTAAGTAAACTAATACATATATACAGATAATGCAATCTGAAAAAAAAACATGCTTTATTTATTTCATATACTTCAGACGTGTTCAGTAGAATTTATCACGAGATTAAAATCAAACTGGTTCAATATTGTATTGTACGCAATGTCTGATACTACACTAATATGTAAAATTCTATTATTTTAAAAAATCTCTGTCTTTTATTTCAGCAAGGAGATCAGGCTTGGATTTATTCTTCAAGAAAAATGGTGATTTACCTCGTAAGACGGTCGTACTGGACAAGAGTGCCGTATTAACATGTCAGGCTGGCGGTACTCCTCCCCCTACCATCCACTGGGTTAAAGATGGACAACATCGCATTGAACAGGTTCTCGTACACATTTCTAATTTTTTCTATTTATTTATTTATTTCACATTTTACTTTAAGTAAATAACATTGGTAAACTAAAAGTCCATCGACAATATTTTTTGTCTAGAAAGCGACAATATTCGATATAGAAAGCTGAAATTTGAATTAAAGTTTAGTTTTCTTGTCTTTTACATCGGACTTTGACCAATATGGTAATTCAACATTCAAACATTTAACGCCGATAACTCGTGATAAACACGCAACTTCATTTTAGAGGAACACATTAGATATGTGGGCACATTGAAATGTTGATAATTACATCCATCATTTGTAATTGTATGTAAGTGATATCTAAAGCGGAGCGTCCATAACGTTATCCTTCTGACCGATAGGCGACCGGTTGTAATCATGATTAAGGTCGTCGAATGTCGAAGTTTCGAGTCGTCGGTTATCACAATGGTATAACTTTACATAGGCAAGCGTGATATGTATCTGTAGTCTGGACATTGTTTTGATCAAACATTCATTTACGGTTCGATTTGTCATTACAGGGTGACATGCTTTCAAATACAAACGACGAGGCGTTTTACGAAGATGTTGTCGATAAGGAGGGTCGTCCATTATTAAGGAGGAGTTTTACCAAAGCTCTTCTTTATCTCGACTGTATCACACCGGATATGGAGGGAGACTACTCTTGCGTGGCGGACACTCCCACACAGAGGATTGTTAGCACTACCACCCTGGGAGTAGGTAAGTACCCCGAGGGCAATCTATCCATATATTTGTAGTGTATCAAACGAAATGTCCATCTAGTGATTAGAGTTGCTCGAGGCAATTTAGCGGTTGTTGACGACAACGTGTTATAACTGACCTAGCGTGTACATGCACCTGTCTATTCAGTCACTGAAATGAAAATCGTCAAAATCCAATGGCAAAATTTGTGGAGAAGCCAATCAATATGAATACCATTGAAATAAATGTCACGTTACAATTTTTATATTATTTTACAGATAGACTTCTAGATGACAGGGAAGAGAGTTGTCTTGTGAAAAGAGCATTTACTGGTAAGTAATACTTTTTAAGTTTTCAATCTCATATATATATATATACGAACACACATGAACGTTTGTTGTTTTTTTTTTTTTTAAAAAGTAAAACATTCGATTGTGATATAATTGGACATTAAATCATATTTATGATATAAAGAACTTTCTGACAACCAAACCTCGCCAATTAATTATTCAATGCCCGTTCTGTTGTTGTAGAAAAAATGCCAGCTCGCATTTATCAGTGGACAAGTAACAGGTTAGAGAAAAGGGGTGCCACCATCCAGTTGTTTTGCCGCGCAGAAGGCTTCCCTACACCACGTATCACGTGGAAGACCCCGGATCTCCAGATTATCTCGGAGGAGGATCTCGGATACGAGGTGAGACCGCTGTTCAATTTATCAATGTTTATCACAGTTATTACGCAATATTATAGAAGTTCAACAATCTTTACAGGAATTAATACACATGACAGTTTAAAAATTGAGAAATCTTATCATTGATTAATCATTCTTCAGTTAATGTTTGATCTGAGACGTTGTCATTTTTATGATACGATTAAGTTTCCTGTTTTCATTAATTGGATACTTACTAACAACAGATGCATATTATAACTAATGACGCCTTTGTATTTCAACAGCTTTTACCAAACGGCGATCTTCTGATCAGAAATGTGCAATGGGCTCAACACATGGGAGTGTTTACCTGTATAGCCGAAAATGATTCCGGCAAGGATAAGAAAATCACATTTGTATATCCGGTAGGTATTTATATAAGTTATTAAAACTGTTGTGAGGTGGACAGTTATTTTTTACCTGTAAAACATCATTTTCGTTCTTCATTTTTTTTTTCTCGCTGCTTATGAGTGTTCCTATTTGTACAATATAGTTGTAACGTTTGTCCTTGCTGTTGTTTTTGTTTTTGTTCGATTTGCTAACGAAGTAACATATCTTAATTTTATCATTCACAGACCAAATGAGTGATGTCTACGGCCCTTAACGACGATATACATGTAAGGCCACGGTGCAGGCCCTAATTACGTGGTTAACAGTGTGACGGTCCTATTGCACGTGGTTACCTTGGTGACGAACTGTCTCTCTTACTGTGATGTCCTCAGCATTTATTAATGTTAACTGTGTCACTGACATTTAGCTATGATATAAAACCGACAGGGTGCCATGGAGAAGATGTTTTCCGTTAAACTACAAGAGATAAGGCTGGAAGGAGATACGCAGAATAATATAAGATAAACATTACATTGTCGATCTAGTCAGGAGCAAATGGAGGAAAAATCTCCAAGACACAACATTGAATCAAAGACTATTTTGTTTTATTTTGGAAAATGTGCAATGAACTGTTTGTGTTCTGTGTTTTATGAACTCATTAGCATTCTCATCAATATCATAAACAATCATGGATCATCTCAAGTATGTTTGTGCAACTCATCAATACAACAAAAGAATTCCAGGTGTTCAGTCGACGTGTACTTTTTGTCTCCGTGTTTTAGGGATCGAGAAAGTCCGAAGGGTTGTGTTGTTGGAAGTGAGACATATCATATCTACCAGTCTTATTGTGCTCACACATTGTGTTGTGCCATTTTCCTGTACAAATGAATTTATTTATTTATTGAAATATAAATATTTAATTTATTGTGTTTCAAATCACATACCAGTAAATGCTCAATTTATTGACTGTTTATCAAGTTATGTGTAAATAAATGTTTCAATTTACTAAATTTGAATTGGGTGATTCTTTTCCATTGAGTGTGTTTTATTTTCGTTGTCTTTATTGTTTAACCAAACGGGTACTGAAATATACAACATTTCACATTGCACATTTAGTTTATGAAGAAAGTTATTCATCAAAACGGTCAGTCGACTAGTACACTTTCCTTCGGGAACTTAAAGAAGAAAATTTTGAGTCAGTAATTTTGCCCAATGTGCTGATATACATGGGTATTTGTCAGTTCGCCATTTACGTTCGACGGTGTTGTCTACAAGATACAAGTCCTGTTAATGCAGAATTTCTTCACGTAGAGACATATATCGAGTAATATATAAATATATATGTCAGTATATTAGATATGAAAGTTGGATCAAAAGAAGAATCTTGTGGTTATTTTATCAATGAAGTTATTTTGGTATCTATAGCACATTTGTGAAATTTGCCGATAGCTGTTTCCTGGACTGTTACTTACAACCAAGGTAGAGGGATGTTTTGAATTTAATCGGACCATTACAGTTTTCTGATTTTGTTAAGTAAATGTGACATACCTCTGTCGTCCATCATCTTGTGCCTTCTTGTGCAGAACCTCTCGATACATTCTCTGTAGATTATTGCATAACGGGACTCAACATTCTGTAAAAGGGTGACCAGCTACTCTTAGGGTAGAATATCTAGTCTGTATATGGAAGTTTATGCCATCAATGGAGAAGGGGATGGAGAGTCCAATATTGGACAACAATCAATTTAAAATCTATATCCCCATTTTAGTAGAAACATGTAAACTTTATTTACCTATCTTTTGACTATTTAGCTGGCTAGCCAGTACACACACTGCTTTATTCGGTCAGTGAAACACTAAATCCTGGAATCTGTCCAGTATAACAACGTGTTTAAGTATGGATTTAAGCCAATAATAAACTTACATTTCAAGTTTATCATGAGAGGACACGTGTTCTATTGAAATGTAATCGCTATAAAACGTGACTTGGATCTCACAGTGACTTCCATGAAAATATCTTACCATTTAAACATTTAATATTTATTGGTAAAGGGTAAGTGAAAAGGGAGATGATATTGTCTTTTATATTGAGGTATTCGTCCTGCAGTATATCCATGTTATAGAGTGACCATCTCAATAATTCAGTGTACTGTCAGTTATCAGAAGATTCCAAACATCAAACTGCATTTTATTATCAGGGTCATGTTTTTAATTTCTGTTCGTAACGATTTCAACAATAAAAGGGAAAAAAACAAACAAAACAAAAACAAACACAAAAAAAAAAAAAAAAAAAAAAAAAAAAAAAAAAAACAACCAAAAACACCTTTATATCTTTATTGTCCATTAAATATAACATTTTATTTGTGATGAGAAGAGAACGATCCTTACAACCTTGTCGATACCTTCTTATTCCCCCAGTAATATCTGGGTGTGTAAAATCACATCAAGAAAACAAAATGAAAATAAAAAAAGTCGATAATTCAATAGGATAAGATTTTCATGCACCGCCTGTGGTACTCAAAATGGGGAATATGTGACATATAGTTACTATAAAACACAATCATAATAAATTTAGAGAAAAACATTAACAAAAGAAATATTTACACGGAGACTCATGAAAAAGTACAAGGAGAATAAGACCAGGTGTTCCGGGAGAGTAAGCGTCTTCTGCTTCATCGACGACGCCGCCATGTAAACCTTAGTCAATCCAAATAAGTAATGTCATGTTCTCAAATGAGAACACGGTATACCATAACGGAACCAACAGGCAAACTAAAGAGCATCAAATACGTACAGCTTCATGTCACACACACACACTCACACACCCAACCACCCACCCACCCACCCACACACACACACACACACACCCTCACACACATACACCCTCACCCAAACACCCACACACACACATACACCCTCACCCCCTTCACACACACACACACACACACACACACACACACACACACACACACACACACACACACACACACACACACTCACCCACCCATACACCCTCACCCACCCACACACATACACACACACACACACACAATAGAATATTTCTCAATGAGATCACTGAGGCGACCATAAAACTGCCCCATAATTTTAATCAACCTGTATCTTTTGAACCATTGTGTTACGAGTTTGTCCATCAGTTGAAGACTTCTTGCACGAAAATCCTGATAAAGGGAACAGACTCTTGAATATCGAATCAACTGTGACATATAAATACCATAGGTTGGAGATGGAGGGATATTGCTATCCAGAAATGGAAAACTCACAACAGGGAATTGAAATCATCGCGTTTATAATACATTTTGATGGAAAGCTGACCATGTTGGTTGCGTCGTAGGGAAAGATCGATATAATCTAATGTTTCCTTTTCAACATTCTTCTATTCCGTGTGAGTACATTAAGTGTTTCGTCCATCGTTTATGTCGAATTCAATACCATTTTATTCCTCGTGATATTATCAGGCGTACAACCCATGTTTATTGTCCTATTCAACACTCTTCTATTCCTCGATAAACATTACCAAGTATAAACAATACCCATGTTTATTGTTCTTTTCAGTCTCCTTTTCATTGTGACAACATTGACTATTAAGTCCACCGTTGACGTCGACTTAAATACTATTTTATTCCTCAATATATCACAAATTGTACATTTCATGTCTCTAGTCTTTTCCCCATTGTCCATCAATCGGACACCTTGATTTTGTGGGAGAATCTCATTAAACCTGATTAAGATTTTCGAATCCAATATCATGTAATTCTTTGCAAGCACATGAAGCAGTGAGCCCATGTTTTTTTTTCTACTTTCTATTGCTTTATTGCCAGCGATCAAGTTAAATAGCCCTGTAGCTGATGGGGCGTTTTGTAAACGTACATCATATAAAAGCTTTATTATATTAGATTGCATCATATATGTGGGAAATTTTATAATTATTAGAAATCATCACAAATTGATTACGAATACATAGAACCAATAACAGTGTACAAATGAAAGGATTTTTAAAATTTTGAAATGTCTCGTGAAGACATAAAATTAATTTTCCCTTGGGATGATATCCTTGACTTTAGTAGGAGTCCGCATTATGTCTAGCGATTTTTTATTTACGACGGCTTGGAAAGGTCATTTCATGTCATTGATAAATCATACCGTGATGTTCTCGTAAGACAACCATCTAAATTTGGTCCAAAAATAACCGCAGATGTCAGAGCCAAAGTCATATTCTAGTTTGAAGCTATGTAGAGAGACTAGAAACCGAGTCTATGGCCATTTACAACACGACAGGAGAGTTATGGTTTTGATGATATAGTCAATTAGCTTCCCGCGACGAATAATTCCACTTTTGAATGAAACGTCGAAATCAGACGTGGAATTTACCCATCAGCTTATGATGCCGGCTTTGTCCCTGCGGAGTGGCGTTCAGATCTGCGACAGTAGATTTGCATGTCAAGCATCTATCTAATGTACAGTCAATAGATATACCCACAGCACAGAGAAATGTTTGCACTAGAATACTTAATGAAATACGCTGACAAGGATATGAAAATGCACACGTAATACCAGGGTTGCGTGCCGGTATGGAAATATATACAGATTTCTAGAAAGTGTACTTAGTGTCAGTCAACACAAGATTTAGCGAGTCTTCTATATATCATCACATTTTCTTTACAGCTTATCTAGGTTTTCCTGTTTCCATTTAGACTTGTATTTCCTGGAAATCAATAGATCATTGTGTCCCTCTGGAACTATAACAGAAAGTGCTGACTACATATATAGTATAGTATTATCATAACTTTTATTTTTTTATTTTAGTTTGCGCAAGTGTGGGGGTAGGATGGCTTTCATGCGTCTTGAGTTATGTTTGTATGTAATGAAACATGAAACGAGGAAAATGGTGGGGTGGGGGTCGGGGGGTTAAAAGTAATGTTATTTATCTAAGACATATGAAACTTAGAGGAAATATGGACATCAAGAACATGAGGGAAGGCGAGTTTCTATAGAAAACGGTAAATACTGAAAATAACACCAAAGTAAAGAGTAATGTCTTATCATATTGAATACCAGGAAGCGTTCGTAAGTAAATTTCTATTGTGATTTTACGTCGTCTGATTTAGATTTTCTGGGTGAAACGTATTTCTTTGAAAACTCGTACAAGTTAATTAATTGTAAATATGCTATGCTATTCAGAAAATATAACTCAAGTTGACCCTTTTATCCAGAAAAAAACTTGCTACTCCAAATGAGAGTTGAATCTTTTCGAGACCGAGGCTTTGTTATTGTATGACATATGAACGATCACATGTATTATCTAGTGAACGTTTTCCAGTCTTAGGATTAAAGAAAATTGTATAAAAGACACATAAGTGAATAGTATCTTTTCATACAAATTTATAGTCAGAGTAGAGCAAAACAATGATGAAGCTGCATCATATAGTTGTTTCGTCCTTCTAGGACTCGTCAACGATGCTAAGGGCCTAAATTGTGAAGCATCGGAAGCGACTGAGGAAGATAAAAATTAGAGTTAGATCCTGTAGAGCCAAACAATAAATAAAAACTGCGTCATTCAATTGCAATCATTTACTTCTAATGGAAGCTCTGCAGCCTTTCAGTAGATGGAATGATGAAAGGCTAATAATCTTACGCCGTGAAAAATCAAACAATTATGAAACTCCTTGACGTCGCCAGATCAAAGGAGAAGCCACTTTTACTATACGAGAGCAAGGCAAGGAGACAAAAAAGGCTGATGGAGGTATTTTAGCAGGATCTAGAATTAATAGGGAAAGCATCAAGCTTAACTGAGAAATAGAAGCCTTCATACTGGAAATACTGGGATCAGGTAAGGTGCATAACCAACTCAACAACCCAAGAGTAAGTGGAAGATACAGTTCTTTTGTTGTCTTAATATAGATGCCTTACACAAGTGAGAGGTCATTATGAGAAACATAATTACACGAGTTAGGGGATAGGAACGAAGGATTTGTGATATAGTTTATTCGTTCATATTAACAGATGATCATCAGGGGTTCTGTTCTTTATTACATGTGTCTAAAAATATTTACATCTTTGAGGACAATCTATTGGATGAGAAAACTTCGGATAGGATACAGTCACAAAACAGAAGGAGATAAAAAAAATGATAAGCGAACTAAATCAAAGCAATGTTGTGCTTAAGCAATATAGTTCTTTGATATATTATGTCAATATCTGAAAAAAAAACAAAGTAGAGCAAATATGCAAACAAAATCATTATTCAAATACAAAACCATGGCCGTCCTTTTTACACTAAGGAACAACTTACTTCTCTTGTAATCATATTTATCTTTTCAAAAAAGAAAAGGGTGAACGTCGGGACAAATATATGGATGTGAACTGTATTGGAGCTGTTTTTGTCTAAATTAATAAAGAATTATAAACAAGATGAAACTATTAAAAAAATCATCAGTGTAACAATGAGGATGACAAGACGACAATGTTTTCATCGAGTTTGGTGGGAATATCTCATAACAAACCATTGGCATACCCACAGGAGCGCACGGTGCCCCTATAATGGCTGACCATCACAAGAGACTGAATTTATCGAAGAGCTTTTCAAAACAAGCCAAAAGAATTTTTGTAGTTCTTCAATTACACTTTAATGTATAATAGACAAGACATCTTGTCTTTTAAATCACAACTGATTTATTGACATGTCAATCGTATTTACCAATCTCAAGTGAAAATCAAAGACACCACAAGCCCTTCCACATTAGCCACTAACCTCAATTTTATCCTTCAATGAAACCGATAGAGACAACTTTCCACCAAGTTATATAAGTGTGATAATTTCAGTTTTCCTATTGCAATTTTCCATTTCTCCAAAGGAACAATTTGTGTTTTATGTCGTTTTCGTGCACTGTGATGGCAACTGACGAACAAACACATGAGACAGCGTTTTTTTAGGGATGAAGGTTGATTATGTAAGTTTTTAAGGTCATAATGATCTCATTAGGAAACATTCTATTTCCTTGTGCAATATGAAGTTAGACGTATTTGGAGCTCGTAAGTTTGCATGTTGGTGATTTCGTTGTATATTTACTTGGTGGATTGTCCAACGTTTACATGTTGTAGGTGAAGCAAACAACACATTCTTCTGTGGATGACATGGTCCTATCTGGTCTTATCTTTTTTCAGTAGTTTCCATGCAAATCTTTCAACCTATTTTCATTGAATTTGTGTTTCAGTTAAGATTCTGGTGATATGTCGATGTTTTTGGTTTTGTTTTTCGTTTAAAAAAAAAAATTACAGGAATCTAGGATAACGTACAAAATGACAGGCAATATATCAAGACATGCTAATGGGATTTTTCAGTAACTGTGTTAATTGTTCCCTCATCAAGTTGCAACGCCTCGGAAATTATAATACACGTCATACGGAGAAATTGCTACAAGCATGATGCGGAATTGTAGTAATGTTTAAGGGGTCAATACGCGGCCGTATGTCGCCTAATTGTCCACATGTCTGTCATCGGAAGTACAGGCAATGCGCTAAAGAGATCATCAAACACGTGATAATCATTACAGGGAACAGATTGTCATATACTGGTATGAAGACACATGGACACAACGAATGTTGATTTGGTCGCTAATGCTTCTCTAAGTATGCATTATCTGTATTGGTCATTACTTTAAAAGGACGAGTAATTAGAGAAACAGCCAGGGTTATCAATTGTGGATTACTTAGTAATAATGTATCTATTGACACCCCAGTATGTTTCTTTAATACGTGATGTTCCACTTTTCACATTAAAGGTATATTTTTTGATATATTAAGGAAATGGTTGAATTATTGGCCCAATGGAGTATAACCTTGTAATACTGCAAAGGAACTACTTTGTTACCAACCAAATGCTTGAAAAAAATCAATGCCAAGACTAATTTAAGAAATAAAACAAGATACAATGTGTTAATAAAAGTTTATTTCCAAGTCAAAACAACATAACATTATAATTGAATAATCACGAAATGAAATATGATCAGAAGAAAGATTAATACAGCGACCCTGAATATGTACAACGAGAAGAAGACCAGGTGTTTCGACGGATAAACGTCTTCCGCCTCATTGACATTAAAATATATACATATATACTTGGATTTTCAGGACTTTTACACTCACGTCTTAAATGTTTTATTTTCGAATTAAAATCGTATTAAATATTTCTTTTTATTTCAGTTTTAACGTGAAATATTATTCCATCTTAAATTTCACCCTATTTGCAAGTAGGGGAAATGGATAGGAGTTAACAGTACTCCAAAATACGCATGCTCACACCGTCTTATCTACTATATGTAATACCATAGAACTCCATTGTTATATTCTCTTCTCTGTAGGCAATTGTTGCATTTATTTCCTCCTCCCTTTGCGTTTCATTTGCTTTCATTCATGCCGAGACTGCATTGACTTTTTCAGTGTATATCTAATTTAATATAACCTCTGTCATTTTAATATGTCATTCAATGTCTTGATAGAATGCGATAAAGGATTGTCCTTTACATCAACATCTTTTTGATACCTTTAGTCTGATCGCTTGAAGAGATACATTTTCCAGCTTGGTTTTGCACCCATGATCCGTGGTCCGGGTTGGAAAATTCCAGGACAGCATTTTGCTGCCTGATTTTATCACTTGTCTGCTCTTTTCTAATTGGTCTATATTCACACACAGTCGTTGACATTTTGATGTTATTAGATTTGTATACGATATAATCAACGAAAGTATGATGATAAAGAGTATTGTAAATTTGTAAATTTGGGATATGTGTTAGGATTTTTATAGAAGATGCATTAAGTGCAGTGATATCAATGCGATATTTGGGTTGCCATCTAGCTTATTTTCGCTATTTTATGGTACATTAACGTGATCGCGATTTACACAATACATTATTAGATTACAAAATGCTATCAATTAATTCTGCCTTTCACTAAGAGCATGTATATACCAGTAGAAGGTACCTTACGTTGCTTAAAACAAAATGTAAAAAAAACTAAATATACAGTTGCATTTGCAATAAAATTTGACATGTTTGACACCAAAAACATTGACATATTTTATGAAGTAATTGTTATTTTTACCCACATTTGGTATGTAATTGATGCTCCCATGGTGTCTGGTTTTATCTTCTACTTGTTATACTGGAGTAATATTATTCATTGCAATGCAGAGAAGTATTGTCATGTTAATAACCATTGGGATCTAGGAGGTCTCGTGGTTAAGCGTTCTAACAGTTACTCATGACTGACTACACTGCTCTTACCATATATTCAATAACAGTAAGAACCGCTTCTAGTAGGAGAGAGAAAATATTAATAAATAAATGATATACGGCCGTGCGCACACCAAATATACAGGCCTTCCCCTAAGGACTTGCAATAATTGCCTGTCCGACGTTAGGAAGATCAATCAATGCAAAGCCGCTCCCATGATGTTTGTCCTGATTCATCAATTGCATCAATGCAATTAACTTGTAGGTCTTGTAGGTATTAATTCATTTAAAATCCATACCTAATCTGCCTTGATGTTTCGATAGTCATACATGTTCATGCCATACATAAATTACAGACAGTTACAAATTTGTAGGTTTACGGGAGAAAAAATTAAAAGCAAACTATCGCGTACTTTATCTGTAGATGACTTCACGGCAGCAGCTTCAGGCATGGTCAATTTGTAATCGCGGCATTAAGCTGCCGCTGTGCGCTGGAGGCTGCGTTTTTCTAAATACAGCCTGATTGTGTCGTCCTTGGTCCCTCCGTAGTGTCAAGGAACAAGAATTTACAATGTATGAACCTTAACTTATTCATTTAATGTTATAATTATTACTATTACAAGCTAATCGGTAATAAGTGTTTATATCAATTGATATATAATGCATGGGATCTTCGCTTTGTAATTGAATAAAACCGCTAACCAGGATCTTCAGTGTAACATGAATGATACAGATGTACATACTGCTAAACACAAATTCAACATATATCGGTTGGAACAGCATTTAAATGGATTGGTTTGGTTTTAGTGTTGCAGTAATGTGTTGCTTTTGGTTTCAGATTCTTTATCCTTGATCAGTTTCTATTGTTGACAAGCTTGATAAATTCTCAACAGTACATAAACAGTTAGCCTACAAGTAATCCAGATACATATTTGCTTCTTACAGAAAACAAAGTCAGTACGTTTCTGGTGTTTCCACAGGTCCGTATGTAAAACTATACAGCTCAGGCATCATGAAGTTAACGACTGTTTACTCAACATTAAACTAACAACTAACCTACTAATGATAAGGTATGTAGCTCGCTACTTTAGAAAAGTTTCTTATTCAATGGCGACCGATATAAAAGCAGATGGCTTGAATTTGGATTTGATATTTGTACAGTGTTCCCATGTGATCAGATCATTTTATTTAGTCACGATGCTCTCGAAGCAGTTGTTTAGTCGCATCGGCCATGAATATTAAAATTAGTATTATACAAATACTTCTTAATTCATTATTGAGGTTTGCTCTTTTAGAACTTCACACAATGCTAATGTTGCTGTAAATTAATAGAATATAACTTTACATATCTGGTTCATGAAAAACTAATATCTTTTAAATAAAGATGAAAGGCTAATCGTTGCATTGACTGCAAATGACAGATAAATAAGTTATGGAGTACCTATCCAAATCCCCTATAAAATTGTCACTCTAGACATTTTAAAGATATTTTCAACGATCAAAATATTGCTCAGTTATCAAAATCCAAAACAAATTTCTAAACTAACATACAAGTTCTGATTAAGAATCACGTGCTTATCGTCGACTCCCACACAAGGCACATGATGTGATTGTTGTGTTGTCCTCCTGATACGGAACTCTCCTGACGACGATTTATCGGAACATTTATTTCCCAGCAGTTCCTACCGAGAAGTCGTCAACCTCGTGAACAAGGTTGTTTCAATAACACATATCCATCCGGTGGGGTTGCCGTGACAACGTTCACGAGCAACTTTATCTATTGGAGAGTCATTTATAGATATTCAAGAACAACTGCTTTGAATGTTTTGCTTAATCATCTTGTTTTAATTTGGAGAAGTCTATATTTGTTCGGCAATTCCATTATACATGTATATACTTACTAGAATGTATAATTTGCAGTAATATAGATTACATACAGAGTCACAATTGTCGTCATACAGAAATTTGTTTGCTTGGTTTATCATCTCATGAGCGATTAGTGGTATTTTTAGGTTAGAATCCTTGTGATAGCTGGTGACTACCTCACTCATAAACATGCGAGAGACCCATCGCATGTCATCCAGAGTAATAAGGGCAAAGTATGTCGTCCACGAACACAACCACGACATAACAGTCAAATATTATGGTAAACTGTCAATGCCTGTTCGGCTTGACGGATTACACTGTCGATAATGAATTGCATTATTTTCAGGTTCAATCACGTTATAATCAGCATAAGACAGCCACATGTCACGGAATGTAAAAAAAGATAAGCATTCAGTTGCTATGATATTTGTCGCCCACAATATGGTTTGACTGCAAAATCCTTATCCGTGCTTTCGGATAAAATTACT
Organism: Ylistrum balloti; assembly: GCF_031769215.1. Lineage (NCBI taxonomy): Eukaryota > Metazoa > Mollusca > Bivalvia > Pectinida > Pectinidae > Ylistrum > Ylistrum balloti. The sequence goes on along the minus strand of NW_026782691.1, from coordinate 913,087 downwards.
CTGCTATACACTATATGCTAAACAATGGATTAAATGGTTGAACATACTCTGCAGCAGTTTTTGGCGAAGGAACTCAATTTTGTATAAGTTGGGGATCTGCCACTATCTTCTGAAAGATATGGGCGGGCTCACTGAAAGGAAACGAGGAGGATGATAAAATAAAAGCCTACTTCTTCCACATATACCTAAAGGCAACTAAATTTGTTCCAAAGACGACAAAACGAAATTACAGATATGTCAACATAACCTTAATTCTTTCTCAAAAGCAATGAAACGCTGCAAAATATGATAACGGGGGAAAAAAACAAAAAAACTAAAAAAAAAAAAAAAAAAAAACCCTCCGCCTTGTGTTCCGATAGGGTTCTACTTGAACGATGACACCTTACATGTAAAGTTTGATCGATCGAAGTAATTAAAATCAAGTTCTCAAATGAGAACAATGTTAACAAATAGTAACTAAATCATTTTGTACTAGAAACGAGTATTCAACAAATCCAACATCACATCGAATAAGGAGGGGTGACTGTAACAACCATCAAACACTTACCTGTTTTCATTTACCTGTAAGTCTACCTGTAAACTCTCAATATCTTACACGAAATGTTAAACAGGTTCAATTGTGTGTGAAAAGTTGGATTAATCACCTGAACATAGAGGGGAAGATTCGTTCAGAGGAGAAGTTCATACGACATTATGATGACTTTTGTTCTAAGCGGATTTTCTTTTAATCATCTCACGGACTAGACCATTAAATAATGAAGAGACAAATCCCAAGATAAGGAATATTTTGTTCAAGCAAATAACAGTATCGATCAAAAATCAAATGTTTTTAAATAACCTATAATCACAATTTCAACTATTTGTCATTATATAACATGAAAAGTTATTCCTTAATAAATATCACCCTATCTTACAAGCTATTGTCACGGCATAGCAATCTTGTGCGTGATATACAAATATTAAGAGACAAAATCTATAAAAGTGAAAAAACGTTATCCGACTTAAGAGATAGCGACATAAAATCACAGAAATATTTGTAAAATCCTGCCGTAGCTCTCTAATGCTTGTACTCAGTAGACACGAACATCTTTTCTCGTAATCGAATAAAATGCTTCCCAAATCGATATTGAACCCCAAATGACGTCTATCAGAGCTGTATTAGACAGAAATAGATTAATCTCCAATAAACACGGTTTACATTTATAGATTGCCTGGTTGTAGATACAGTCCGAATTTCTGATCTGATGCATAACTACATTCAGATGTCAAAGAATTATTTCCAACATTTCAAAGACTCCTGAAGACTCACTCGACAGTAGGATAGTCAGTGTCACGTGTTTGTAAGAAATGGCCATTTGCTTTAATAGAGTAACAAATCAACTCGTAAGCTGGTGTTGTACAAAACAGCATGGCCAAAATAGCTGATCAAATACAGATATGAAATATAACAATACGATTTATCTATATGCCTTCCCCACAGACAAGAAAAGTAAATTCCCTGTATGAACTTACGTCAGCAAAAACAAAAGTGACATTTCATATTCGGTGCCTTTTTCTTGGTGAAAATAAAACATTTGAATTATATTTACATCTGTATTGGTACCCCACTCATTCAAACCACTGAAATGGAAAATTATGTTCTTTTCCAAAAGTTCGCTGTCCGTTGCCGCATATAACTTGTCACTTATACAAATGCCAAGTCAAAATATTTTTAAATAGCTCACTTCCAGCCAACGCAATCCGGGACAACGTCAAGTTATGTAACCAATAAGTAAATAAAGGTTAACGAGAAGATCCCTTATCAAGGTCATTTCGAGAGGTTTCTGAAAAGATCTGTTCCATCTTGGAAACCGTATGGTGTCTGCGATGCGAAAGTGATTACGATAACATCGTTAAAACTGAAAACTGTCTGTAACATTTGGAAAACATCTTGATAGATAGAAAGAGTTTAAGGATATGTTGAGAGATTTTGATGACCATTCTAATTTTTGAACAATGTTTTGATATCGAAAAGGGCATAGCGCAACTGTAGTCGACCATCATGGAGACATGGAAATCATTAAGGAAAGAAACTTTTTAACTAGGAGCGTAGTATTGTAATGATTGTATTCACACGGAATCCATTCTACTCAGTCCAGACACGGATTGTTCTGGGCGAAAGGGAACGAAGGAGGAGCCGATCCAGAACTCTACTGTAATCTGTGACGAGTGTTCTGCTTCCTGAGAGGCTCTAACGCAGTCAACATCGACGTCAGTATTTCCTTCCAATGCCGCGCCACAATGTAACTCGTTGTAGTCGGCGACATTTACAAGACTGAGATGACATGACTTACCTACCGTGTACTACCAGGATTACCCACGTATATTCACGATAATTATCGCTTTACTAATATAACGACGTTACGTATGACGCTTGAATAACTAGCTTATCTCTGTGAATATACACTTTCGGAAAATTAATCACGTTATGCCATGTCCCTTATGGACAGTTAAAATTAACATGGTTTACCATACGAATTTTTCGGGGTTTTAACTTTCTCGTTGCGTTCTTTCAAAAGTACCCACTTTTCAAAAAGACATATCAGGATGTGTCTCCGAAGTTAAAAGCTGGTGGTCATATTTTCACAGTAAGCCGTGGAAAGAAAGCGAGACCTATCACAATAAGACTGACAGTGGGTAATCTGACCCTAAAGGTTCGAAAATAGACTATCAAACTTTACAACCGTATCATCATCGTCAATATCCAGTTAATCAATGCTTACCAGTTCATCAGAAGTTGGTAATCAGTGTTCTTTAAGGGTCTTGGCAACATACTGCAGAATTTAACATGATACACAACAAAACACTGAAACAAACACTCTATGTATTTTCAAAGTGGACAATTCGGACATTTATAGACAAATCTATAAAAGTATAAAATCCATATCACTATAATTACAACGTCTGGATGGATTTTACATATACAAAATTTCATTATTGAACACTTTGTGAATGTGATTTGGACAATATTGCGGTCAGGCAAGTGTAGAAATGTTAACAAAGATTGAAGTTGTCTTATTTCTGTTCAGGCGACTCCTGCCACTACTTGGTTACCATCCTTCGTGTCAAACAAACATTGGGGAAAATTTATGATATAATGCACGGCTGTTTTTTGTTTCATTGACGTCATTGCCTTTGGTGAAATTGGTTGACTGTTTCATTAGGGAATGCATCGCAAGATTTTATCAAATTATCAGAAGCAAATCGCAAAAGCCTGTATTTGTAGATTGTGTTTAAAAATCTAACTTGTGCAAATTCATGTCAAAATTTAATCTGTTTTATGTCTATTATTTCATTAATCTATATCTATTTGCAAAGAAATTTCCAATAATATCAGGCGGAGCGATATTTTATTACCCAGATGCTTTGAACACAGAATGGACGACCTAAGTGTATATATCATTGTCCTACAATCATTATTTGCTATGAGGAATAGCTCAGCAGATATTTGGTATCTCTAAATATTAAAATTATTCAAAGAATCTTGAAGTTTAGATAATAGAAATATAATTCAATAGAATTCTTTTTTGTAAAAATTTGTTCTGTTTAGTATTTGGTATCATTGTAATTCAATTAAGTTTCCTTTTTTCCAATTTTGGCAAAGCATGAGTTATGAAGCACAAACAAGTTTACGAGATCAACGTGATATCATTACGTCAATAGACATAAATTTTATTGATTTCAATTTTGAGTTTTTAATCTACAAATTTAAATAATATATCAAATGGAGGAAAACTGTTAACGACAAAGAAAAAAACTAAACAAAACAGAAACAAAATCTAAAATCGAAGTCTAAAGCAATCAGAACAATATCACATAACACACAAAAAACGACAGAAATAATGAATGACACCTGATCCTACATAAGGGGACAAGACCATATATATTATTCCTGAAGTGCAAAGCCTTTAACGAGGTCACATATCGATAATGTTATAAACAGTCTAGTAAAGATTATGAAGAATCTTTTAAAGTTAAGTTTAAAATTCAATAAGATGCCAATTGTAAAAAGTTATTTTTCGCTTGTGTCTTATAATTTGTTCTCCGATATATATGTACATGATGGTTGTCATCAATAAAATAAAAATACGATTTTTTCTTTTGTTCATATTTTGCCATTTCTTCATTGATATCGAGTTCGAAATAGGATTTAATTTATAGCTGGTTTATTCATTGTTCGACTGAAGCTTTTTTGACACAAAGAAGGCAGGATAGACTGGACAACCTGGCCTAATACCAATCCCGTTCATTACATCGGTGATGGACACACCCATACGTCCGAGTTTTCAGAAATTGTAGTTGTCGTATTAACATCTCTCTGATGCGTCATAATTCGGGGTATGTGAGATGATGTTGGGGCATTAGATCATTACAGCGACATTTACAACTTACTCGTGTGGAACTCAGGTATTTATACTAACAAGCTTGGGAATCCTGGATCGACGAAAACGGAGTGGCTTGGTTATAGTATTTTACACAAGGGGGATTAGCGAATAGAACTAGGAATGGCGCTATATCTCATCCAGAGGAATCCAGCGATAGACACACACAATACTACCAGATACCTAAGTTGTTCAAATTTCCTTTTTCCAATAAGTCTTCGTGAAGATCAGTTATTAAACTAACAGATAAATCATCGGCGAATCTGACGCGTAGCAGTACACAAATTGAATTCTTTAATAAATTAATACCGATTACATTGAATGCCGTATACAGATATGTAGCATCATACCTATATGTTTACCACTGTATATCACCAATGACAAACAAAGGATATTTAAATTATTCTTTTTATTATTTACAATTCAAGACGAGTTTCTTAAGATTTCTTACGAAATAAAAAAAAACCCAAACAAACAAAAAAAAAAAAAAAAAATTCACCTATGTAAGTACAGATTTGTTTTGACAGATCTTCAAGTCAAAATGTGGAGGACATTTAATGGAGGAAGAAATTTTGTTACGCGATTTTCAATTCATGAGGTAATGTCAATGTCCCAATGATGACTTCGTAATCGATTTCTGACTGGCGCAGCCAACACAAATATTTCTAGGGTACGTTGTACTAGTGACATATACGCTGAAATATTACATGGATAAATTCACTGGATAACATACCGGTTATTTGATAAATGTAAATGGCAAGTTGTTTTTTGAACTACTGTTAGTCTGAACAGACGTGTTCACAAGTTTATATCGAGAATCGATTGGCAAACGTAAAAATCGAATAAGCAGGCCGAATCACCCAAAACAGACTTAATTGCGTATATACATATGTATAAAACAGACATAATTGCGTATATATAAAAATAAATATATTGCTGTATTGTTCTGGTTAGAAGAAGAATTCTTCTCGAAAAAACGGTGACAGGAGTCATACCAATCTACACTGCTTGATAAACCTATATTATTGTCTTGCACTTGTTTTTTTCATAAATCAATCACGCCAAGTCAGGGCAGGACAGGCCAGGACAGGGCAGTCCTCAGTTTCTGAGAAAACATACCATAGGTATCGATATTAAGAAAATTGTTTTCTTGTATCTCGTAGCATATATTTACCAATATCTACATTCTTTTAGGTTCCAATAAACAACGGGGTTTGTAGATCTGTCATATCCATATGCCAATGCTTCAAAGACCTGATTGATAAACTCGTAACCTTTATGTGTCGGCGTTATGTTATTTCAATGTCCGGAACAACATTTGACTTTGTTGTAATAACATCCATATATCATAGCTGTGGGTTTTATCATATATAACCTTATGTCATAGTTATATCAATATTTATAAAAAGTTCAACAGCATTCAAAATAAACATGTCATCTTTCTTCTATTAAAGCTCGCTATTTAAAAATGTGGGAACGACATTTTGATCAAAACTGCGATATATGACACAGTTGTTCAGTAAATGTTGCGAATTGGAATTCCTTTAAATTCAAATTTAATATACAACATTGTTACTAATTAGAATTGAGCGAATCGTTTATATGAAAAATAACGATTTCGTTCAGAGTTAAACAAGGGTCGTGAATCTTACCAGACTAGGAGGGTCATAAAACCAGTTGTGCTGTTTAATGTCACTAATGGCTGATTTTTACGTACACACTATTGAGTCGCAGAATCAGCAGTAGCCATCACAGTGTTCTTGACATTAATGATGGCTCCATCGATCACAAAACAAAATTTACGTCAAATCGTACCAACAAATAGAAAATCATTCCGAACTGACCGATCCTCTTTACCAATTTACTACCTAATTATTTCACATATTTTTACCACTGACAGAGATAGAATAATTATTTCGATAAGGCTTTTATCTATAATTTGCTATTTAGCTAGAAATCAAACAATAATTTGCCTGCCCTACGACTGACCTACCAGAAGCAAATTACTACTTCTGTGGTCAGGAAATAATTAGTTGAAATCGACAAGGCTATTTCTCTTAAACCTATATATCTAAATAAATTTTCTGTTGGAAAAAATGAAAATATCATAAATCTTCTTTTTTTTCCAGATGCACTTTGTCTTAGCACCTTGGGATTCTTAGTAAGCCTGATAATGAGTTACATTTACGCTGGCTTTTATCATAACAGGTTTATCTTACGACTTATTTAGCCACTCTACACTGGCAACTGTCTCTAAAATACCGAAATGGAATCGACCTAAATAATTTGATCAAGCATAGCGATTCTTTACAACTTTACAAAAAGCTAATAGTAACTCCCCGGCAAGCTGAACTCTTACATCCAAGTTGAAATATCTCTAGCCATAGAGCAGACCTATGTAAAATTCTATTCGACCCACTCATATGCAAATCGAAACCTGACCAGGTGTAGTAAGTAACTTTATGGTAGTATATGGTAAATATGAACCGAATCTGTTGAGTGGCTCTTTAGATATGATATCAATCCGCACGTGAAGCGACGTGACAAGCGGATAAGGGAGAAACAACCTCTCCTAAATATGGGAACATAAACATATATTTATTTCATCTTTCAATTGGTGTAAAAACTTAACCTATGAAAATTTGAAAACGGTTATGAAAAAATTGAACTTGAGATCGTTTGTAAATACGTATAGTGTGGGGGAAGGCTGGTAAAAGTTCAGTTGATTCAATGCTGTATTAACCGTATGGGAGACACTCTGTCTTTACATTCGACTGTCCATCAATGTAGTGAAAACAGTATCATAGCCGTCTACATTGTATCGCATTGCCTCGCTTACCTGACCACAAGAAATGCTTTGTCACTTCACATGATTGTCTCGTCTTTCTGTTCAACATTCATGCATCTTTGATGCTAATAGGCGACGAATTGAATCTTAAATTTGTGTCTATGTCATATTATTCGCTTGTGCAGTTCACTATTATGATATGGCAGAAGCTAGTAAGGTGATCAATATGACATTGCCAATTATTTTGGTATTATCCATTGCAGTGACCGATTTGCCCGATCCCGAGAACCTACGTATGCTGTACCCGGATCTTTTTGGTCACCAAAGGAGCAATGTTCAAGATTCTTAGGGGCAGGGATATAGGCTGTCCTTTGTGTCTGCTGAACACTGCTTCCGTAGGAGTAAGTAGGCGTTAAACATGTATGGACAGAACCAAAATATATCCCTGATTCTTGGATCACGTGTTACATTCATTCATCTGTTTCAATACTAAATCATCAAACAAAATATGTTTGTCTCCTCCAAACCGTAGGCTACCAGATGACGTCCAACAACAAAATTTAAGTTAAAGTGCTTCAGCTTTATCAGGGTATTTTTACACATTATGTCATAAAATATATTGAAAGAACAAAGTCCCTGATTAAGAGATAAAAAGTACGCCTTTCTTGCTAGATATGAAAGAGATTATTGACAACCGTACGGTCGCCCAGTAATGTTGTAATAGAAAGTCACGTAACTCCAGTGTTGTTACCAAAGGGAGATTATTGATTCAGTTCTAGTAAACAGCTATTAGATCCTAATATGTCAATCAATTGTCGAGCAATTAATCGGAAATTGCAGGGGTGAAATGTTGTAGTTATAGAGATTGAATTCTCTTAATTAAAGAGGCTGACTAAAATGTCCATGTCACCACATAATACTGCTAATGAACGCTGGTTGGAACTTCCAAAGTAGTAAGAAGGTTTGTCACGATATTTTGTCAGGTTATGATACAATGAGCTCATGTACGTCAATGATGGGTAGTTACACACAGGTCATCGTCAGCTTTTATGAATAACAGTAGATGCTAATTAATTTATCACATCGAAATTCAGCATGTTCAGCGTACTGATTGATGATAGAAAATCGGTTAAATGAGTGTTAATGTACCGCTAATTTATTGTCAAGTACTTTCTTCAGTCAATGGTATATTAACTTCCCTTCCAGACGTCGCCGTATTTTGTCCCACTATATTTGACATTCAAGTAAAGTCATCTCAAAATTTCCCTAATTAATTGAATATAGCTCAAGGTTTATTTTTTTTTCATTCGATTATTATATGTCTTATTATACGTTATTATTAAATCGTTCTGTCGATTTCTTAGTCATTATCTAAATTTGTTTTACACCGTTAACTCGATTTCTTTATCGCTATCTTGATCTTTTTATCGTTAACTCGATTTCTTTATCGTTATCTCGATTTCCACACTTTTTCGTCTCAAGCATCCATGCTGTCTTAGAGGGACTTAACAAACATTAATTGATAATTCACTAAATAATATATATACTACTACATTAATTGTTGAAGCTGCTTTTTACTTTTATGTTTTTTGTGTTATATTTATGAATTTGTAATAAGAACAATAGTAAATTTACGAAGAAATCAAGCAGATGTAATACAATGGTTCTCTAGTCTGTTTGAATATAATATATGCAAGTCGTTTTGAAACAACACTAACCACGTAAGCTAAAGATAAAATATTTATGAAAAAAGTTAGGCTATACATGTAGGCGAAAGTGTGATAAAAATCTCGTCCAATATTGCGAGATAAATACTTTTTAAAAGGAGAAATGAAAAACATTACAGTCAAATATTTATAGAGAAGATAGTATAGGATTTCTCTTGATATACTGGTTTCTGTCAACGGTAAAACCATGTAGAAGTTATAAAAGTGATGTAATAGACGATACAGTAATGATGTAAACGTATAGAAGTTATAGGTGTGATGTAAACTATAGACGTTATAGGTGTGATGTAAACGTATAGAAGTTATAGGTGTGATGTTAACTATAGAAGTTATAGGTGTGATGTAAACCTTAGACGTTATAGGTGTGATGTAAACTATAGACGTTATAGGTGTGATGTTAACTATAGACGTTATAGGTGTGATGTAAACTATAGACGTTATAGGTGTGATGTAAATTATTGAAGTTATAGGTGTGATGTAAACTATAGACGTTATAGGTGTGATGTAAACTATAGACGTTATAGGTGTGATGTAAACCTTAGACGTTATAGGTGTGATGTAAACCTTAGACGTTATAGGTGTGATGTAAACTATAGACGTTATAGGTGTGATGTAAACTATTGAAGTTATAGGTGTGATGTAAACTATAGACGTTATAGGTGTGATGTAAACAATAGAAGTTATAGGTGTGATGTAAACGTATAGAAGTTATAGGTGTGATGTAAACTATAGACGTTATAGGTGTGATGTAAACTATAGAAGTTATAGGTGTATGTAAACTATAGACGTTATAGGTGTGATGTAAACTATAGACGTTATAGGTGTGATGTAAACGTATAGAAGTTATAGGTGTGATGTAAACTATAGACGTTATAGGTGTGATGTTAACATATTAGAGTTGTAGGAGTAAATTGTCTCTTCCGATGAATTTAATTGTAAATAAATATTTTCATGTTTATCGCATGAATAAGGTACAAAAGGGATTTATATCGGTTATGGAAAGCTGTCGTTGTGACATTCATAACATCGAAACAAAAAAATCTAGAAGAAAAGTGATAGTTTCCTATCTATATCAACTGCAGATTTATAATACATAAATCACGAATTTCATTGTCACTTTCACACAAATGGTGATCTTCAACATTTTGATGTTTCCCATGCGGACCAGGCAAACGACAGCGTTTCCTGATGTGCTTGAACCTACGGCAGTTGTTGGAGCGATAGAACTTTTCATAGTAATTGCAGTGGAGTAGTAGCAGTTATATGGATGGCGGTTCCTACACTTAATATAGGAAAAATGCAATCTCTAGCAGCCATAGGACTAATGAAACCTTACAAATATGCAACACTTCTGTGTATGTTGGTTTAGATGGCATGCACGTAAAACAATGCCAAAATGAAACATTTTCCAGGTTCATTATGCCGACTGTTACCAGGAAAGATAAACAGAAATTTTTATGTAATGCAATGTTAAATCAACTTTTTTCAAAAGTCTGTCAGCCATTTTCCGGTGTCAAATTTTTAATGAAATGAAATTAAAACATGCCGTTGTTTGTTTTGCCTTGATTTACCATCCAAACCATATGGGTCAGGCCATTTATTGGTGACATAACGTATTTAACACTGGCGGTATACTGTGTTTTATTTGTTGTAATGACTGATACACTAGGAACAGAATCATGTCTACTAGACGACAGTTTTGATCACTTTTAGTATGAAAATTTTAATTCAAAACCAATTTTCCTTTTGTAAAAGTAAACCTCGTTGTATTCCTTGCAATGTCTCCTTTTGAGTGTGGTCCGCATGCCAACAAGTGACATATCCAAACCGGATTAAACTGAGGTATCCCATATTATCACGAAATACAGGTTTGCTTTGCCACCTAAAGCAGAGTTTGCACGTGCATTACTGGTGAATTATACGCGTTCTCATCCTGTATTTAAAATGGCATATCAAAAATGACAAATACTGAAAGATGGCAAACCTCTGTAAAAGTTCAAGGTGGTGCATACACACACGTACGGGCAAGTAGATGCACGTTTTAATGTTGGTCAATCTGTTTCTCCCTTAATGCAAACTAAACAGAGCGTACTGACGGGAATCCAAGGTCTGGCACACCTCGAAAGTCTATAGAACGAGAAGTGCCACTCGCCATCAATGTTCGCATAAGTCGGTGTGATTTCAACAGACGACCACAGTTGACTGGAAAGCACCGGACATGGAATTTTAGGTCTTGGCAAAGAGTTCACTGGTCTGGAGACCAAGAAATATGGCATGTCATCAGAATCACATGCTGGCACAACAGCATATGGTGGTGGCTGTGTAACTGTTTGGGGGAAGATTTTCTCTAAACTTAGAGTTTCGTTTGCATGTCCCTCATGGAACATGGCGCGAAGTATTGTGATAAGATACTTTGACCTTTATTTGTTTAGCATTTCGATACCTATTCATCGGCAGATCCTAATGGATGGCAACGTAAAAAGCCATGCAGTGCCTTCCTAGTGCAAGAGCATCATCAACAAGAAGTGACAAAGACGCTTCTATTGCTCTTATGGCATGCGGTATTACTAGACATGGATCCATGTGCGTATGTGTAGGACTATCTCGGACAAAATGTCAATACAGGGGATAAAAAATGCCAAACAATTGAAGAATTACCTGCTACATTGATTCGGGAGTGGCAGAGGTCTCCTCAGATGAGACCTCGGCGTTTGGTCAATGGTATGAGACGACCTGCACAAGTATTGAATCAGGAGAGTTTTGACTTTACCCGACACTGACAATTTCATTCCTAATAGAACGTGTTGATAAGCTCTAGACATACTAACGTGTTTTGGTGATTTGGTGACGTAACTATTAATAAGCGACAGTTAAAGTCAAGTTATTTTCAAGACTTTAAGTATGCTTCTTGTGCAAGTGCTTTAAAAAAACAAATGATACAGCACTTCCGATTCTATAAATTTCTATTCCTGTCGACTGTGTGTAGTTTCGTTAGATGCCCAAAACGCTTCTATATGTGTGTGTTAAGTTGTTACTGAATACTTAAACAATGCAAACAAAATTTAGCCCAATCTGAGATATGGATGGTCCCTAACTTATGATCAAGGTATATAAAAGACTCATGGTATATTCTTACTCCAAATTTCTAAAAAGAGAAGTGAAATGTTATTTGTAAAACGTAAAACTATACGTGTTTTACATTCGACATCAATGTTACATGATGATTGTCAAGTGAGATACCTGTAATGACGATTACCGACTACATCATGGTGATATTTAAATAAATTGTACAAGGACACACTAGTTGTTTTACTGCAATAGTTGTTACTGGGTATAGGGGCGACCGAAACGGCAGCGGCAGGTTGGCACAACAACCGAAATAATGTTCAGTGGTTACCAGGCAACCAAAATAGTGCTGATTGGTTAGAAGGAAACCGGGAAAATGCTGTTAGCAGAAGCCAGTCGGAATAATGTTGAGAAGTTAGCAACTCAACGAGAACGGTGTTTGTGGTTCACAGGGAACTGGAGTAATACACCCGGAACAGTAACTGTCCCTGGTGCTTTCATATCTACATTTACAACGTGAAAATAGTCACTAGAGAAGGCTGTTTCTGTTAATTGTTGTTCTGGTTTAATTTGTGATTTTATAAAGAGTAGGAGCGATAACGACGATCTAGTGGTTAAAGAAATAAAATTAAGATAAAATACATCTTTTATTAGGACATTCGATCAATGTCGAAATTTTGTATTCGATCAAAATTCTGTAAGCCCTACCCAGTCCCTTTCCACCTCCATCCAAACAGGTTAGAATCAACTGATGCGACGTAGCGAATATAATTCACGTCACTGACAGGATAAGGCACCATTAGGCCCAGGTTCGCTAGAACACTGCCCTTCGTCGTTGAGGCAACGCCTAGAAATAGGAAGAGTCAAGGAGACAGAAAACCTTTACCTAATCAACCAACCAATCACATTTTATTTAAGCATCCTTTGAGTGTCATTGGGTAAATATTCTTAGGGAATCAAACGATGTTCAACCAAGTTTTGGAAAATCAAATTATTTACAGCATAAAGCAGTTTCAGCAATTGTAAATTTTTTTGCTCTTTCCTATCATCCTTTTCATCTTGATTCACATATTGTCATGAGTGTGTAATGAAATAAGGAGGTACACGACTGTTTCCGTTGTTACAGTCACTGGATATAGCATGGTTACCTTCCAGGAGAGATTCCGGGATTTTTGTTACTTAATGAGAGAAGGCCATTACACGTTGAAATAGCACCAGTTTGACCAGATACAAAACTTGCAGACCTGTAAAGAAACCATTTGATGTCAACCATGTTCGAACCACCCTGTGTTTCACTTCCTCCCTGTATTAGGAACATTACAGTAGATTTCGGCTAAACGTTTGGAGAGAAACCAGCTTGGAGGAAAAATTTGTCTGTGACAGAAATTAAAATTTTAAGTCTGCACGTTGGAATGGTTACAATGCTAAGTCGTATCGACACTTGCATGAATTCAGTTTGATTAGGAAAAAAATATATAGGCAAGCAGCAACAAATCTATCTAACTTGATGCTGACTACAACTGCTAAACACCTGACTACAACATATGACTGTGGAAGAATAGCTTCTGATATATCATGATCCTAGTCTCCTTTAGAAATAGGTCAAGCTTATAGAGAACCGGGGCGTAAAACTGACATTGGCATTGGAATAACTCATGCCAACTCATGTTTTAGTCGTATGAGTCTGATGATTCTGAATCATAAAGGCTGGTCTTCGAAAAATAAGTCAAAAATTTTATGCTCAAGTGAAAATGAAATGCCATCTTGTGGCCATGTTTAGAGTTTTGTAACGGGCCTTGCCTTGGTCTTCAACTGTCCACATCAGGTTATGAAAACACTTCAGAAACACCATAAAACTGTAAAATTTGTTTTTATGATGTTGTGTATTACAGGGATGCTGTCACTCAGCATACATCACTCATACTGTCAGAAGTCAGTGTGGTGGGAGACAATAATGTACTACATAGATATAGTAACTTACGAACTAAATAGATCCTGAATGAATTAGAATATAATAGAATTCCTTATATAGACATATCTGTAACAGCTACTTTACCCCCAACTGTACTGGTTATAGTTTTGTCTTATACTATATAGTACCATTGACCTCTTAATTATAATAAATCAACCTTATTAAACAATTATAGAGTTACTGATATACATCAGCATACCTAGTTCTTACAGCTTTCTCCCAGTTTTTGTAATGTAAAGATTGTCTGGCAAGAATGACTTTCGCTCTCCCTTATATACCTTTCTCATATGACCCCTCTCAGCCAATCAAATCTCTTCTCACATCTATTCGCACAGAAAGTTCGTTTCTCTCGCACATTTCAAATCCAGTATTTTAATAGGTACAATAATTGAATTGCTGTCCTCTTCTTGTCTTTATCTCTATTTTTACACTCAACAGTTATCTAGCTAATGAGGACAATGTAAGATATAATACTCATTAAAACGACAAATGTTTTCTATACTACGCGTCTCGTAGAAATGACAAACGATTTACAGTATACACCTACCACAGTACACGCATTCTACAGTATACACCTTCTACAGTATACACCTTCTACAGTATACACCTTCTACAGTATAAACCTTCTACAGTAAACATCATCTACAGAATGCACCTTCTACAGTATAAACCTTCTACAGTACACACCTTCTACAGTATAAACCTTCTACAGTATACAGCTTCTACAGTATACACCTTCTACAGTATAAACCTTCTACAGTACACGTATTCTACAGAATACACCTTCTACAGTAAACATCATCTACAGTATACACCTTCCTTATATCTACTACAGTATACACCTACAGTATAAACCTGACTATATCCTACTACAGTATACACCATGACTTATATCTACTACAGTAAAGATACACCATGACATATCTACTACAGTATACACCATGACTTATATCTACTACAGTATACACCATGACTTATATCTACTACAGTATACACCATGACTTATACCTACTACAGTATAGATACACCATGACTAATATCTACTACAGTATACACCATGACTTATATCTACTGACTTATATCTACTACTACTGTATACACCATGACATATCTACTACAGTATACACCATGACTTATATCTACTACAGTATACACCACAGTATACACCATGACTTATATCTACTACAGTACTACAGTATACACCATGACTTATATCTACTACAGTATACACCATGACTTATATCTACTACAGTATACACCATGACTTATATCACCATGACTTATACCATGACTACTACAGTATACACCATGACTTATATCTACTACAGTATACACCATGACTTATATCAGTATACACCATGACTTATATCTACTACAGTATACACCATGACTTATATCTACTACAGTATACACCATGACTTATATCTACTACAGTATACACCATGACTTATATCTACTACAGTATACACCATGACTTATATCTACTACAGTATACACCATGACTTATACCTACTACAGTAAAGATACACCATGACTTATATCTACTACAGTATACACCATGACTTATATCTACTACAGTATACACCATGACTTATATCTACTACAGTATAGATACACCATGACTTATATCTACTACAGTAAAGATACACCATGACTTATATCTACTACAGTATACACCATGACTTATATCTACTACAGTATACACCATGACTTATATCTACTACAGTATACACCATGACTTATATCTACTACAGTATACACCATGACTTATATCTACTACAGTATACACCATGACTTATATCTACTACAGTATACACCATGACTTATATCTACTACAGTATACACCATGACTTATATCTACTACAGTATACACCATGACATATCTACTACAGTATACACCATGACTTATATCTACTACAGTATACACCATGACTTATATCTACTACAGTATACACCATGACTTATACCTACTACAGTATACACCATGACTTATACCTACTACAGTATACACCATGACTTATATCTACTACAGTATACACCATGACTTATATCTACTACAGTATACACCATGACTTATATCTACTACAGTATACACCATGACTTATATCTACTACAGTAAAGATACACCATGACTTATATCTACTACAGTATACACCATGACTTATATCTACTACAGTATACACCATGACTTATATCTACTACAGTATACACCATGACTTATATCTACTACAGTATACACCATGACTTATATCTACTACAGTATACACCATGACTTATATCTACTACAGTATACACCATGACTTATATCTACTACAGTATACACCATGACTTATATCTACTACAGTATACACCATGACATATCTACTACAGTATACACCATGACTTATATCTACTACAGTATACACCATGACTTATATCTACTACAGTATACACCATGACATATCTACTACAGTATACACCATGACTTATATCTACTACAGTATACACCATACACCTACTACACCATGACTTATATCTACTACAGTATACACCATGACATATCTACTACATTATACACCATGACTTATATCTACTACAGTATACACCATGACTTATATCTACTACAGTATACACCATGACTTATATCTACTACAGTATACACCATGACTTATATCTACTACAGTATACACCATGACTTATATCTACTACAGTATACACCATGACTTATATCTACTACAGTATACACCATGACTTATATCTACTACAGTAAAGATACACCAAGACTTATATCTACTACAGTATACACCATGACTTATATCTACTACAGTATACACCATGACTTATACCTACTACAGTATACACCATGACTTATATCTACTACAGTATACACCATGACTTATATCTACTACAGTATACACCATGACTTATACCTACTACAGTAAAGATACACCATGACTTATATCTACTACAGTAAAGATACACCATGACTTATATCTACTACAGTAAAGATACACCATGACTTATATCTACTACAGTATACACCATGACTTATATCTACTACAGTATACACCATGACTTATATCTACTACAGTATACACCATGACTTATATACAGTATACACCATACTTATATCTACTACAGTATACACCTTACAGTACACCTACTACAGTACACCATACTATATCTACTACAGTATACACCTACTACAGTATACACCTTCTACAGAATGAACCTTCTACAGTACACGCATTCTACAGTATACACCTACTACAGTATACACCTACTACAGTATACACCTACTACAGTAACACCTTCTACAGTACACGCATTCTACAGTATACAGCTTCTACAGTATACACCTACTACAGTATACACCTTCTACAGTATACACCTTCTACAGTATACACCTTCTACAGTATACACCTTCTACAGTACACACCTTCTACAGTACACACCTTCTACAGTACACACCTTCTACAGTACACACCTTCTACAGTATACACCTACTACAGTATACACCTACTACAGTATACACCTTCTACAGTACATACCTTCTACAGTACACACCTTCTACAGTATACACATCGGTAGATTAGTTGCACATTTCATACGTGGGGGCAATAATTCTTATATTCTCTGCTTAGAGACCAACAACGCCCGAAATAGAAATGGTCTTAACACTTACTTCTGTTTCTGGTCACGTGCGAAAAGCATGTTTTAACCCTTTTTCTACTGATAAAACATCGCGAGATAACAATGGCTTTCATTACATCTATTCTAAATGAATCATTTAAAGGTGAAATGATGTTAGATTGTTTTCTGGGCAGTTCAAATGCTTTGGTTCCTCGCGATGATGTACATCAATATAGACCGTTTATGTTATTTATCAAACTATTGGTTCTGGTGAAAAGACAAATACAGATCCTAACCTACTACAGTAGATACATACTTAGGAATTCGACAATTCACGAATGCGAGCTTGAATACCCATTGTTAGCATTATGATTATATGTCACAGTGCTGGTGTTGTGCGCCAAGACTGAACTCGTATTTCGGTCAAGAATGTGTTACGTTAGCCAACGTGTTATACAGGTTAGAGTAAAGTACATGCCAGTCTTATCTAAACAAGCATTGTCAGCTTAATGGTATATGTGATTTTGAATGTAGTAATGATATGGCGATTATATCATGATAAATGCCATATGTGTAAATCTATTACATTAGATGAGTATTAGGTAATCATAGAATATAGAGATAATTTGATGTACTATTTAACTATTATGACGAATTGACTTACTACATGGCAAACAAAACATTTAATCATTATAATTTATCAATAAGGCATTTGTTTACATTTGAAATATATAAACGGTCTTACTCATGCCAAAACTCTACACTTTCTACGTGTAAGGTTTTTCAGTTGTCTATTGGAAACATAATATCAATTTTGGATGACCTATTTAACCACAAACTGTTGTGAATGCAGAATCCCTGATGTAATTGATGATCAAATAGGTGTTTTAAAATGTCACTTAAGATAAACACGGTTGATACTGATTTGAGAAATGTTTCTTATCCCATTTACACTGTAGGATGATGACTACTCAATCACATTCAGTTTATAATTCGTTCTTGTTGTGTGTACGCATGTGTATAAAATGGCAATATTTATATAATGATATAACACGATATCTGCAGTTATAACCCAAAATAATTGCAACAGATAAAATCAAGTGTTCAAGGTGAAGCGTTTTGAAATTTACATCAGTTTCGGGTAATTGTAATTAATCCAAACACAAAAAAAATGATTTTATGCTCAAATATATACAATAGCTGCTTATAGTGTTTTGATGGTAAAAGCATGATTTAAATATAAAAACATCGCTAGATTTACACAGAAAATGAAATCAAGAAACCTTGCATGACACTTGATTGCTATGGATGACAGGAATGGTTGACCTCACATTCAGACTGATATTTATATATATATATTTTTTATATCCACACTTTCGGTATTATATCATCGATGAGACGAAACAGTTGTGTGGTGCAGATTTATCTATTTTTCTGTACAAACTATAAATATCCGGTACAGCACTTCAAGCTAGTGATTATTGTAAGATGTTCTGTATGAGGTGACTGAAGGAATTCAAGTTGGCCAATAAATGTTAAGGCTAGGGAGATTCATTCACCTAAAACTTTAACACATTCCATTCTGTTAATTAATGAATGTTTCAATAGAAGTCAAGTATATGAGTATATTCTGAACCGTGATATTTTTCCAACAACAAATCAAAACGTGACATACATGTTATTAGACCAAATCAGTATTGGTTAGGAAATTTAATAGATTTGAGAAATGTTTTCTATACAACTTAAAGGTAGACGTGATATTCTAGTTTTTGAAGATGATTGTATAGGCTGGCGCGAGAAGACTGATTAAACTGGACACACGATATTTGAAGATTGGTGGAAGATTTCATTATCAATGGTAAAAAATAATAGTTCAAGTAAAAATTGCAGCAGTTAAGTATTTCCGGTAAGGAAATAACAATTTTCTGCTTGTCTAATTTAGGTGAATGTGATACACGTATTGTGAATACTAATAAAAGACTATTAAAAAGAAAAGTATTTGTAGATTCACAAAAGATTAATTTTTCAGAATAGCTCACTGTGCATGACGAATACGTATACATTCGCGCCATATTTAGTTAGTAATTAATTAGAGTATCGCCCACTCATTGTCTCTTGTCAATAAGCCTATAGGTCTATAGCGTGGCCAGGGCAACTGTCAACATCTCTGTGGTCACTTGTGACTAATTACAGCACCTAATTCAATAACCTAATAACATATCGGTTCTGTGTGAAATAAACATCATGCAATGGTAGCAGGCCAATGGTGTTTGATCATAGACAGAATTATGCTTGTCATATCTAAAAATATTCACCAAGGTGTTTGGTACCAGAAATATAACCAGAAGTATAGAATCTCGTTAATAAGTGCTTGCCTTGAGTCATACAATACAGTTATGTAACGTATGCCAGGTTCGTTAATTATGTATATTTGTCAATCTACTGTAAGATAACAATGTCATTCTCTATGTCATTATCATTAAATACATTGACCCATCTTGGAGGGGAAACAGTATTTATACACTAAGTTTCCACGCTGTATTTCACGTACACATAGACAATAGAAAATTATATCAAAAGGTGGTGTTTGAGAGAGGTTTTCTTGCTTATGAAAGGACTTCGGTGTCCATCGGCCGAAGGGATTATAAAAGGACTTCGGTATCCATCGGCCGAAGGAATTATAAAAGGACTTCGTTGTCCATCGGCAGAAGGGATTATAGAAGGACTTTGGCGTTGATGCCTTGCTCCAAGGAAGGTTTAGATTAACGAATTAATTTGTCTTTCATCCATGCAATGTGCGTTATAAACGTTTTTGTAATTGTTGTTTAGGTAATGTTAACTCGACAAATGAGTGTACATTATTTATATTCAACATTACCTGTCTGAAACATGATGTTCAAATGTAGTAAAATGCATGCAACCTTTGAACTTTTCATAAGGGATTTCACCAGATTTGTGAAAAAAGGTTTCAAACAGAATTCCATATGATATATTAAGCGTTTTATAGATCCACAGAGAGGTATAATACAGACACTGTCAGGTTTATAGAAAATTGCCTGTGACATCAGCTGAACATAGACATGTTTAATGTTACCAACCGATCCCAAGAGGACAACCACCTGCAAAATTGTACCACTGACAAAAATAAACCCAAGATAAAGAATATAGTATATGATTCACGGTTTTAACTTCCTTTTCTAGACTACTGATTCTTGTGAAAAAGTGAATGGTTTTATATCTTTTAGATACACATAGTGTACAGTTCAGTGATTAGTCCTCAATCAATCTACGCTATACTGTTTCAGAAACACAATTTAACATTTCATCTTTATAATTTGGTGCACACGTGTGATAGTGCATATGTTTTATTCAAAGCAGTTCAAACACTTCATATTACTCAAGGAAATAAAATATCTCCCACGGAGATGACGACCGTAAAAAATTCCTATGACCTTCATCGAGCTGCATCACGTGACTTGCGAGAAGATCATGATATTAAGAACAACCCCTCGTACAAAACAGCAAGAGTAATCATCCCATCTCGACGAAGATATTGAAAAACATTTAATGATTCCTGAACAAACAGTACGATCATCTTTATAAAATAATTTTCATTGGTTATCCTAAACGAGCTTACTTTGTTAGCATGTTATAGGAGTTGATAAACGGTCAGGGTTATTAGAAATGTATTTAAAAACAAGGGTGCCAATTTTAGCCAGTTGTATTCCATACCTATGTCATTTATACAAGTTTCTTTATTATATGTCATTTTCCATCCCCTCGATAATAGTACTGGAGCCTGTATTCCAGGTCTGACATCAGTCATGAACAGCCAATATCGGGTATCATTTGACCACAATACTGTTGCACTTCAAAAGAAATTCAATTTGGGTGAAGTTGTTTAGATAAAGAAAAAACTTCAGGATAAGTTAGCTACAGGGTACTCCAAAATCTCGCCTTATTAAGAATGAGATGCTCTATAAACCATGCAACATTCTTAATCTTGTTATTAAGACTTTACAAAAGAGACGTGTGAATAGCACATTTTAATGATTTAGTTAGACAGAGTAGAGCCAAACAGTGAATTTAATTTCATCATACAGCTGTTTGTCCTTCTAGGACTCGTCAATGGTGCTACATCATACAGCTGTTTCGTCTTTCTAGGACTCGTCAGTGATGCTGCATCATACAGCTGTTTCGTCTTTCTAGGACTCGTCAGTGATGCTACATCATACAGCTGTTTTGTCCTTCTAAGACTCGTCAGTGATGCTACATTATACAGCTGTTCCGTCCTTCTAGGACTCGTCAGTGATGCTACATCATACGGCTGTTTCGTTCTTCTAGGACTCGTCACTGATGCTAAGGGTCTAAATAGCTTTTGTGAAAATTACGTTGATATGACTAATTTTAAGGTTAACTCTTTTTAAAAGAACTTTCGACACAATATAAAGATTGTGCGAGTTTCAGTTTTTCACTCACATTTCTTTTCTTCCTTAACTCTATCGCCTAAAAATATAAAAATTTCGTTACAAGAACTACACTTTTTACTTGACTGATTTATTTTGCTAATTTGTCGTCTGGATACATACCAGGATCTGAGCGAGGTCAAGGAGAGGCGAATTAATCGTATCTCTTGTCGAACGGTAATG
The DNA here is from genome assembly GCF_031769215.1 of Ylistrum balloti. Classification (NCBI taxonomy): domain Eukaryota; kingdom Metazoa; phylum Mollusca; class Bivalvia; order Pectinida; family Pectinidae; genus Ylistrum; species Ylistrum balloti. The sequence goes on along the minus strand of NW_026782691.1, from coordinate 890,852 downwards.
AAGCGTATTAGTATTATCCACCTATCTAAATATATCCCTGTCAGACTAAAGACCTACTACAGCGAGAAACAATGCTAAAGATATTATTAGGTATATAAGCTGTTTTGGGGACGAGATAACAGATCTATAACATTTGATACTGTAATTAATGTCATCAATCATATATGACTGATGTCTTGTTTACAACATAAACACCGTTTAGTTAATTAGTGTAGATAAGGGTTGTGATCGTCATTAATTATTTTATCCGTATATTTTTTTCCAAATTAAAGTGTATTATTGATTTTAGCGGATGACTGCTTAATCAGCAATACAAAAAAGAAAACACAATTTTGAGATATGTTTATCACAAGAATTTGACAATATAATGGATTTAATAGCTGATTGAGAAAATCTGAGACAGGTACTGGACAATGGTCACAATGAATGACCGATGTGTGACTTTGATCTGTCAAGATCTACCGTAATATGTCGCTATGGATGCCATGAAATCGGCACTATTTTGTCTGTCTCAAGTTTAACAATTTGTATGGAATACAAAAATACATTTGTTTCGGTTCAAGGTTATCATAAAAACCTTGTTTAAAAAGACATACAAAACATAGGACTAAGCGTTCCGTTTACATTGGCGCACGCAAAACTCTCTACTATATGTTTATATATCTCCAAGTACTTTCATAGATTTATATTTGTTATGTACCGTTCAAAACACTTTACATTGACAATTTCACAACACCTTTTTATATTGACGTAAAAATGAAAAATTATTTATACTGGCAGTTAAGTGCTGTTTCTGTATAAACAAAACAAAAGGTTTATTTTTTAAAACACATAAAAGCACCTTTTCGAGATCAACTTAAAACAACACTATTTTGATCGACAAATGAATACTATATTTTCATAGAAAACATAGGAAAAAACCTTTGAATTGACAATATCACAGCACCTTTTCATATTGACGTTAATACAACAGTACTTAAGTAATAAACGCCAGTTTAATCATTTTTAAGAAACATATGAAGATCTTTCTATTTGTATCCCCTTTTCTAAGTTTACTACATATTTGCCACTGAGCTGGCAGTTTTTATCATTATTGACTAATAATAAGGGTATTTTCTCAGCTGTCAAAGTCGCAGTTTTCCTTCGACAGAAGTCATAGTTTTTCCTGATCAGATAAAATCGCAGTTTTCTTACGTTCTTACAATCCGGCCGAAACAAATCGAGATATATAGAGATTATTCCAATTCTTCTATAAATTTGATTTTTTAACACGTGATAATTGAAGATAACGTCAATTAAAAGCTAACCGGAAGTGTGATTAAAGTGCTGTAAATGTCACTAAGCGCAAGGGCATTGTGACATCAGTATTTGTTGGCATGGAAACAGCATCAGAATGGCTGTTCTACTTTATGGGTACACTTGATGATTAAAATGTTTTAGTTTTAATAAAGCATAAAGCTATAATCGGCTTAAGACAATAACAGAGAAAGAATATACTGACACATGAACAAATCATAATCCAGACTCAAATTCAATCAAATAATGACACGGGGACCCCTGAAAGCACAAGGAGAATACGACCAGGTGTTCCGGACGAGTAATTGTCTTCTGCTTTTTCGATGACACTCTCCACATGCATCTTGGTCTATCCAAGTAAGTAATGTCACGTTCTCAAATAAGAAAAAAACATACAACAACGAAACCATCTAATAATCATTAAACATGTCCAGCTTCATATCGCACAAAGAAATAGAATGAGAATCAATGAGATCATTATGGCGCCTGCAAAACTTACCACCGTCATTTTCGTCAGCTGACGACATCTAAATTATGATAAACAGCTTTCGCACAATATCATTGGATAGCTAATTAATTTGTCCCAAAACATAAAGGATGAAATATTTTCTGGATTTGCTGTTGTAATCATTGACAATAATCACATTCGGAAAACACTTCAAATTAAGTAAACTATGTCGCTGTACAGATATAGCTGATCAACTTCCTCTATGGTCCTTACGGATGCAAATAACGTGGACCTCCCATGCCAGTTAATAGCGTTTCCAAATGCCATGTTGTGCAAGTGTGCATCCTGTGATATGAATAAAGAAGACTCTTTTTCCGGTATTTCATTTGACACGTACAAGAACAAAATCAAGTGAGAGGTGGCGGCTTATTTTTGGGACAAATGGTTTATCTCTAGATTCATGGTCTTTTGTTTGTTGACCAATTATTTTTGAATGCGACCTAATATTCACTAAAATCGTATAGACATGGAGCAAGCTTCACTCACAATGGCCAGACGAGAACAAAAGATCAGGGATAGTATACCTTTGTTTAGGGGTTTAAGCGACATTTCATTAATGTCACATAATGTGAAAACGACAAGAAATACCTACGTGTAGTTAAAAACTCAAAGCAGATATATTGATCACTCGGTCATTCATATCCTAAAACTATCGATTGTCAGTGTATTCAATACCAAATTGGTTAGTTTTCAGTCGTCGTACAGTTGAGAATTATTATTTGTCAAAATCAGATATTTTTACTCCTAATTACTGGTAGTAAACACATTTTTGCACAAATGTAACTACCATTTCATTTCGATTTACAGTTTTTCTACTTCATCGATCGAATTAAGCGATTATGTTAATTGTTAACATTAGAAAAATCTTGACGGTGACACTTACAGAACCTTCACAATCCTGTTACATACTATCCAGTCTCAGCTCCGGGACTTCCTCCTGACAATACAATGATATTTCTATAGCAGGTGAATGGGAAGATTTATATGTTTGTTAACGTAGTTAGTGTCTCCGATCGACTCTCGCAAATGTATGAATGGTGATTACAGACGTACTCTGACGTCACCAGAGGCTACACTTTTAAACCGTCTTGATGGTAGAACACGAACTTCCGATACATTGAGGTTCCTTATAATATTGTTCGACAGCAACTCACAACGTTCACTTCCGCTCCTGTCAAACCATATCGTCAGTGTTTTCAGATGAGGCATCACAACCATTTCCGGTTAACTCCTACGAAGCAAAGATCAACCGACAGCTTCCGGTTTCACCATATTGATGGTATTCGTACGTAAGCGGGTATTGAAAATGAAGGGAAAATGATGTATGTGTACATTTATATAATATATACGATTATCCTAACACACACTTCACTACACAGGCCTGAAACGTAAAACACACTTCACTACACAGGCCTGAAACGTAAAACACACTTCACTACACAGGCCTGAACCATAAAATACACTTCACTACACTGGCCTGAAACATTAAAAACATTACACTACACTGGCCTGAAACATAAAACACACTTCACTACACAGGCCTGAACCATAAAATACACTTCACTACACTGGCCTGAAACATTAAAAACATTACACTACACAGGCCTGAACCATAAAATACACTTCACTACACAGGCCTGAACCATAAAATACACTTCACTACACAGGCCTGAACCATAAAACACACTTCACTACACAGGCCTGAACCATAAAACACACTTCACTACACAGGCCTGAACCATAAAACACTACACTACACAGGCCTACATAAAACACACTTCACTACACAGGCCTGAAAAAATACATTAAAAACATTACACACTTCACTACACAGGCCTGGACCATAAAACACACTTCACTACACAGGCCTGAACCATAAAATACACTTCACTACACAGACCTGGACCATAAAACACACTTCACTACACAGGCCTGAACCATAAAACACACTTCACTACACTGGCCTGAACCATAAAATACACTTCACTACACAGGCCTGAACCATAAAATACACTTCACTACACAGACCTGGACCATAAAACACACTTCACTACACTGGCCTGAAACATTAAAAACATTACACTACACAGGCCTGGACCATAAAACACACTTCACTACACAGGCCTGAAACATAAAATACACTTCACTACACAGGCCTGAACCATAAAATACACTTCACTACACAGACCTGGACCATAAAACACACTTCACTACACTGGCCTGAAACATAAAACACACTTCACTACACAGGCCTGAACCATAAAATACACTTCACTACACAGGCCTGAAACATAAAACACACTTCACTACACAGGCCTGAAACATAAAACACACTTCACTACACAGGCCTGAAACATAAAAAAACATTACACTACACAGGCCTGGACCATAAAACACACTTCACTACACAGGCATGAAACATAAAAAACGTCACACTACACAGGCCTGAAACTTAAAACACACTTCACTACACTGGCCTGAAACTTAAAACACACTTCACTACACTGGCCTGAAACATAAAACACACTTCACTACACAGGCCTGGACCATAAAACACACTTCACTACACAGGCATGAAACATAAAAAACGTCACACTACACAGGCCTGAAACTTAAAACACACTTCACTACACTGGCCTGAAACTTAAAACACACTTCACTACACAGGCCTGAAACTTAAAACACACTTCACTACACAGGCCTGAAACATAAAACACACTTCACTACACAGGCCTGAAACATAAAACACACTTCACTACACTGGCCTGAAACTTAAAACACACTTCACTACACAGGCCTGAAACTTAAAACACACTTCACTACACTGGCCTGAAACTTAAAACACACTTCACTACACAGGCCTGAAACTTAAAACACACTTCACTACACAGGCCTGAAACATAAAAAACGTCACACTACACAGGCCTGAACCATAAGATACATTACACTACACTGGCCTGAAACATAAAAAACGTAACACTACACTGGCCTGGACCATAAAACACACTTCGCTACACAGGCCTAACCATAAAATACACTTCGCTACACAGGCCTGAAACATAAAATACACTTCACTACACTGGCCTGAAACATAAAAAAACATTACACTACACAGGCCTGGACCATAAAACACACTTCACTACACAGGCATGAAACATAAAAAACGTCACACTACACAGGCCTGAAACATAAAACACACTTCACTACACAGGCCTGAAACGTAAAACACACTTCACTACACAGGCCTGAAACGTAAAACACACTTCACTACACAGGCCTGAAACATAAAACACACTTCACTACACTGGCCTGAAACATAAAACACTTCACTACACTGGCCTGAAACATAAAACACACTTCACTACACAGGCCTGAAACATAAAAAAACATTACACTACACAGGCCTGAAACATACAACACACTTCACTACACTGGCCTGAACCATAAAATACATTACACTACACAGGCCTGAACCATAAAATACATTACACTACACAGGCCTGAAACATACAACACACTTCACTACACTGGCCTGAAACATTAAAAACGTAACACTACACTGGCCTGAAACATACAACACACTTCACTACACAGGCCTGAAACGTAAAACACACTTCACTACACAGGCCTGAAACATAAAATACATTACACTACACAGGCCTGAAACATACAACACACTTCACTACACTGGCCTGAAACATTAAAAACGTAACACTACACTGGCCTGGACCATAAAACACACTTCATTACACAAGCCTGGACCATAAAATACACTTCACTACACAAACCTGAACCATAAAACAAAAACACACTTTAAAACACAGACCTGAATCATAAAATACACTTCACTACACAAACCTGAACTATAAAATACACTTCACTACACAAACTTAAACCATGAAATACACTTCAAAACACAGACCTGAACCATAATACACTTCACTACATATGCCTGGACCATAAAATACACTTCAAAACACAGACCTGAACCATAAAAGGCACACTACACGACACAAGCCTGAAATACAAAATACACTACACATCACACACCTGAATCATAGTATACACTTCACTCCAAAGACCTGAATAATAAAATACACTACGCAGGCCTGAACACTGCAATCCGATATACACGCCAATACCATACAACAAACTTTACACACACGCCTTTACAATGCAACACTTTACACTACACACGCCTGTACTAAACAACACTTTACACTACACACGCCTGTACTTTACAACACATTACACTACACGCGCCTGTACTTTTCAACACTTTACACTTAAAAAGCCTGTACTATACAACACTTGACACTACACACACACGCCTGTACCATACAACACTTTACACTACACACACACGCCTGTACCATGCAACAAACTTTACACTTCACACACACGCCTGTACCATACAACACTTTACACTACACACACACGCCTGTACCATAAAAACACTTTACACTACACACGCCTGTACTTTATAACACTTTACACTACACGCGCCTGTACTTTTCAACACTTTACACTTCAAACGCCTGTACTATACAACACTTGACACTACACACACACGCCTGTACCATACAACAAAATTTACACTACACACACACGCCTGTACCATACAACACTTTACACTACACACGCCTGTACTATACAACACTTTTCACTACACACACAAGCCTGTACCATACAACAAACTTTACACTACACACACACGCCTGTACCATACAACACTTTACACTACACACGCCTGTACTTTACAACACTTTACACTACACGCGCCTGTACTTTTCAACACTTTACACTTAAAACGCCTGTACTATACAACACTTTACACTACACCCACACGCCTGTACCATACAACAAACTTTACACACACGCCTGTACTATACAACACTTTACACTACACACGCCTGTACTTTACAACTTTTTACACTACACACGCCTGTACTATACAACACTTTACACTACACACACACGCCTGTACCATGCAACAAACTTTACACTACACACACACGCCTGTACCATACAACACTTTACACTACACACGCCTGTACTTTACAACACTTTACACTACACGCGCCTGTACTTTTCAACACTTTACACTTAAAACGCCTGTACTATACAACACTTGACACTACACACACACGCCTGTACCATACAACAAACTTTACACACACGCCTGTACTATACAACACTTTACACTACACACGCCTGTACTTTACAACTTTTTACACTACACACGCCTGTACTATACAACACTTTACACTACACACACACGCCTGTACCATGCAACAAACTTTACACTACACACACACGCCTGTACCATACAACACTTTACACTACACACACACGCCTGTACCATAAAAACACTCTACACTACACACGCCTGTACTAAACAACACTTTACACTACACACACCTGTACTTTACAACACTTTACACTACACACGCCTGTACTATACAACACTTTACACTACACACGCCTGTACTTTACAACACTTTACACTACACACGCCTGTACCATACAACACTTTACACTACACACGCCTGTACTTTACAACACTTTACACTACACGCGCCTGTACTTTTCAACACTTTACACTTAAAACGCCTGTACTATACAACACTTGACACTACACACACACGCCTGTACCATACAACAAACTTTACACACACGCCTGTACTATACAACACTTTACACTACACACGCCTGTACTTTACAACTTTTTACACTACACACGCCTGTACTATACAACACTTTACACTACACACACACGCCTGTACCATGCAACAAACTTTACACTACACACACACGCCTGTACCATACAACACTTTACACTACACACACACGCCTGTACCATAAAAACACTCTACACTACACACGCCTGTACTAAACAACACTTTACACTACACACACCTGTACTTTACAACACTTTACACTACACACGCCTGTACTATACAACACTTTTCACTACACACGCCTGTACTTTACAACACTTTACACTACACACGCCTGTACTATACAACACTTTACACTACACACGCCTGTACTTTACAACACTTTACACTACACACGCCTGTACTTTACAACACTTTACACTACACACGCCTGTACTATACAACACTTTACACTACACACGCCTGTACTATACAACACTTTACACTACACACGCCTGTACTATACAACACTTTACACTACACACGCCTGTACTTTACAACACTTTACACTACACACGCCTGTACTTTACAACACTTTACACTACACACGCCTGTACTATACAACACTTTACACTACACACGCCTGTACTGTACAACACTTTACACTACACACGCCTGTACTATACAACACTATACAAACCACATAATACGGAACAAATGCCAGTATTATACAGCACAACTCACTACACTAACCTTAACCATATAACACACTACTATACACACGCCTCAACCGTAAAATACGCTACACACGCCTGTACTATACAATACGCTACACAACACACCCTGCAACAGCCATTACACTGCAATGTACAAGTGTGAACTATCTTATAATGTAAACATGCTTGTACCTTTCAATATGCCACACATTACTGTTCCATGCAACACACAACACTACAAACACCTGAACCATACCATACACTACACATGTCTGCACCAGACAATACACTACACTACATACTCTTGAACCATACAATAACTTTCACTACACACGCCTAACCATACCCTACGCAACACATGCCTATAACATGCAACACTCTTCTCTAAACTCCCCTGAACCATACAATACGTTACACACGCATCTACAATAGAACACACTACACAAGCCTGATTCATACAATAAGCTACCCACGGTTGTACCATACAGCATTCTTCACTACACACGCTTGGACCCTACAATATGGTACACACGTCTGTGCCATAAAACACATTACACTACACACGCATAAAACTAGAAAATCCACTACACACACCTAAACCAGGTATTGCTCTATACTACATAACCATGAAAAAATCTACACATGCCTCTATCATACAACTTACAACACTACACTCCTGAAGCATGTAATACGCTACAGTACATGGACCAGATAATGCTCTACACTACACACATTTGGACCCTACAAAACGCTACACGTGTCTATACCATACAACACTCTACACTACACACGCTTGAACCCTACAATACGCTACACGCGCCTGTACCATACAATGCATTGTAGTATACATTCCTGAACCATGCAGTACATTGCATATACCTAATACATACACTATATTACACTACATTAGGGTCTCATTGATAGGTATGTTTCCACACCAAGAGAAGATTAACTATTAGACGAGTTAATCTGTTCATGATTCACCAAAACATTCCTCATATCTCAATGTCCTATTTTATGAATATATATGACCCCGTTAGGGTTTACTATTATTTGTGAAGTTTCCATTGCTGTTATCATACCTGACGATTTATGTCACTTTCATATCTAAAAATTAAAAAAATTGCGACATTTAAGATATATGAGAGTACCGGCTAGGTCTTCTTTTCGTTATAATAATACGCTAACCTCAGTGCACTTGATATATAGTGCCTCTGTGAACTTAAATTATCAAACATATTCTGACATTTCTGTTAATCAGACAGACTGGAGCTGTTCAGAAACCTAAGTAACATGATGTTATTGGCTCGTGTTTACATCTGTGTATACAAGAAGTGTTTTATTTAAACACGATACGCGTGTCAACAAACAATTCTCCTGATGACAGATTTGAAGCCAGTGACTTGTACAATTGATTCTAATTAATTGGGACGAACAAAATATTTTTCCTCCGATTTTTGAGCTATCAATAAACAAAATTAGTAATTCGTTTTCTGTTGTTTATGCAGGAACAGGATAATTATTTATCTATTTTGCAGCTGTTCGACATAAAATGTAGCCCAGAACCAATTTATCTCCTAAGTATGGAATGATCTGTTACAACATCCAGAAACAATCAGAAAGAACATGTCCATTTATCTGTAACCAGACGTGAGCCAAGGAATATCGTCCATGTGAGTCTCGGAATGGGTAATGGCATTTGTCAGAATCTTCCTCAGACCCAAATTAATGACAGAGGTTTTTTGAAATACAACGCTGTAAGCGAAAAGTCTGGAGCCGAGAGATATGGTCAGAGTTATGGGGACGGCCTTAGAAAACAGTCATATGGTAGTTATGATGAACTTCTACACTTCTAATAGCAGATAAGTTAATTACAAAATTACGTTTTCGTTAAGGTTTCATTCATATTACTGGTAATGTTTGTTTCCTAATGCCTACGTGCGTATATACGACCGTCTACCCGCCCACACTCGATAATGTCTGATCTAACTAAAGGACTTGGCTTATTGAAGTGAGGTCTCTTCTATTTCGTAGTGACTGTAACATTGTTAAACAGTTTTCCTGATACCGGTATTTCAGACAGAGAATGCATTGTTAATAGGATTTCCTTTTAGTTATGACGTTGGATGTGATTACAATCCATTAATCGGTATGTCTGGTGTCTTTGTTGTTGTTTATCTAGTTCACATTTGAGAATGTGAAATTTCTTACTTACATTGACTAAAACCTACATGGCGAGTGCCCTCGACGAAGCATCAGACGCTTACTCTTCAGGAGCAGCTGGTCTTATTCTCTTTTATTTTTTCGGGAATCTCAGTGTTAATCTTTCTTTTATTTAAGCTTTGTCCTTGATTCTATTGTTGTGCTGATAACTTCTTCGTTGTTTACTTAAGAGTTCTATAAAAACACACTCGTAAAATTTATATCTTAAAATTGTTGGTAGTAAAGAATTAGGAGCAACATATACTTTTAATAAATTCTTTGAATAATTATCAAATGGGCGTTTTCTAATACTAGCGAGGAGCACGAAGCATCATTTCAAGAACCTTTTTAATGTCACGTCTTAAGGACAGAACCTATAGCCTTCCTCGCTTGTACCGACTCAAAGGTCAAAAGTGAGGTAGCGTCAAGACATTTCGACGTACAAAAAGGCTTCATTCAGATAACAGACAAAAATATTCTGTAGTAGTCACTTATGATCAAACATTGTGAGAAGCACGTGTATTTCTTATAATCTTTCTGTCAATCTGTGATCGTAGGATGATTTGATTTTACATAACCTGTATTTAACGTCATATCAACGGCTTTGGTCAATTAAGGATGGTTGCTTTAGGTAGTTTAAATTTAATGGTAAACACAATAAAAGGAATCTCGATAGGGAGTTTTTATATAAGATTATAAAAAAAACATTGCCTTTGATATAACGGTTCTCGTGCGTTAAAGGCGGAACTGATCAGGAAAGTAGACCTGACCATTTAGATTATAGAAAGGGGAATATGCTTACAAGCGACTTAACATATACAATTTTATATTTCCCAATGGCAAAACTACAAATAAGCTGAGAAATATCGGAATTACAAACATAATGTCTATTTCCGGTGATTTACCAATACGATAGGCTTGATAGGAAAGCTGGCAGTCAAAGTGACATATACCACGAGGCTTAATTCAATCAGATCTTCAATGTCTCCCTTGAGTTATTATATGCAGAAATCGTTTGCAGAGTCAATATCTTGTATAAAAAGGCACGTCACGATCAGACAGACATTTATGTCTAATTGACTGGGGTTGGTATATCTAGCAGATAAAACCCATTCAGAAAAGCGCCAACCTTTTACAGGGTCTTCATGGGTAAACTTTATAGTATTGACAGGTCTACAAAAAGATTTAAGACATCGTTCAATATCTTTATCTTCTTAAAATAAATAATGGTATTGATTTTCAGTACTTGTTTGTGTGTATTCTGGCCCTTGAACGGCTAAGCTTATCTTCAGACAGGGTCTCCTTTTAGCAGCTGGTGCCTATCTGAACAACATACGTGAGACCCGTCGCATGCCGTCAAAAGCAAGTACGGTAAAGGGTTTTGTCCAATGACAAAACTGCGTCAGTACAGGACGTTGCTCGGTTTCCTGAGAAAGACAAACCTAGACATTTAGGGAACGTTGAACCACACACCTCAACGCTCTAACACCCTAAACAATCGCGGGTTTAGATTTTCAGCACTAATGTTAACAGTGTAGGGCACCTGTTTAGTAAGTGAAATTGAATTTATCATCATAATGACATAATGATAGCATTAATGTACCATTATTGTCCTTTATATTCGAACAACGTTCCTGTATAAATATGTTTCTGTTTACCGATGTAAAACTCGGTTTAATGCGAACTAAAATCACCAACTATCCTGATATTTTTTGTAGCCTTTCTTTTTCACCATCGTTGTCGCTTCTGTCATTTTTATCGATTGGGCCTGAATTATCACGTCCATCTTATCCCAGTAATTACCAATCTATCAAGTTACGATGTCAAAGGTTATAAAAAGAAAGTCGTCAAATACATCAAACCGTCCAAGCGACAGTATCCGAGCCTTAGTCTATAACATGCCAAGTATACATATATTTCCCAGAAATAGTAAACTATACCATACATGTCACGCATGAATTCATCAGATTAGTGACATAATCATTCAATATTAAAACTCATGAGGTATTTTTTTATTGAGTTGTGAGGCTGGTGCACCTTCCCCCTCTCATCTGACATCCATTTCGACCGATTTTAATTTTCCTTAGATTTCGAAACCCGTATCTAACCGACACGTGCTAGAAGGACGATACAGTTTAATTAGGCATATGTATTAACATATAAAAGGAAAATCGTACACTTAATAATTTAGGAGAAATAGAATATTTTTCTCGTTGATAATTTCAAAAAATACATTTTTCAGTATTAAAATCTTGTTCGATCGCTAAAACTTTAAATTTTGCTTTCCTTACGCTTCATTTGTTGGCCAATTCCTGTTCCGAGTTTTAAACGTAAGCAGTGCCAGAAGAGTTCTCCCGTTTATATGTAGTATTCTATGCACTGCATCAGAAAATCAATTGTTTTCTCGAGAGAATTTTGTCGCGAACATGCCATGTATGGGAGAAAAGGAACGTTTGCGAACTATTGGCATGTTGGACGCTGGACTATCTCAGAATAATGTGGCAAGACAGTTTGGGATGCACGTAAATACATATTTCATGAGGGCGTTTTCAGCAGACGAACACGGGACCGCCCACGAACAAAACGTCCGCGTGTGACGTTACCGCTTCAAGATCGCATATATGGACGTCGCATTGAGTAATCGTTTCCAATCCTCTTCATTGACAACTAGAAGCGTTGTAGGATGAGATCTACAGCCATGCGAAACAGATTGTGAGAGGCCAACATCCCCCGCGACGTCCCGTTATCCGTCCAGTTTTCCTTCAACGTCAGAGTTGTGCGCTTAGCATGGTGACGCAGACATCAGATTCACCAACATGGACTGGTCTGACGTGCTGTTCACAGCAGTAACAGTCGTGCTCGGGTGAGACGTTTGCGCAATTCATCGTCGGCGGAGGAAGGAGCATTATACCATAGGAAGGCATTACAACAATGCAAGTGTCTCTTTGGTTATTTGACCGGTGTGCGCTACCGTTATTTATTATATGTCATCGCCTTCTTCCAATGATCAGCAGGGTAGCGCACGACCTCGTACTGCACGTGTTGTTGCGATGTATCTACAGCTCGTTCGGATGAAATAGAGTGACATCTTCGTCAGAAGACGAATTTTCCTGGGACGTTGAACGCATTACGTCATACAATGTCAGACATATGGCAGAACATTCCTCAGGAATTTCTGCGTAATTTGATCAGTTCCATGCCTTGTGCGGCATACATTAATCCAAATGTTAAACTGCACCTGCATCCTGATTGGTACAAAATGTAGCATATTATCTTGCGTATGAACTAATGAAATGCCAATTTTCTCTTTTCTATATGCACATGATGCGATCGCCTATTTAGACCGGTACTCGTTATTTGTAGAAAAAAAATCCTTTAATCAATGGTATATTTCATAAACATAAACCTATATCTCAAACAGTCCTCAATTCTGACTTATGTCAAATATTGAATTATTTGATGATAGCGTTTGGGTCATATCGGTAACTTGAATTGTGGGAATACATATTCGTGTGGCATGCAGAATAATTTGCCCTAGTATTTCAGAGATAGGACGATGTCCCCACATAAAGGCTAAAGTTCTCGGAGCATTGCTATTGATATATCATTCTCCAACAAAACGCAAGTCCTGACTTCCCGTTCATTTATCCACGTGCGTACTTTATGTAAAGAGAGACTCCGGGTAATAGCATTTTTACAGTGTATCTCCCATAATCGATAGTTGTGATAGTGTGTAGAGTCACCTCTACACCTGTGGTAATATCTATTGTCACACTGAACAATGTAGTGCCCAACTGATATGTGTACTTTCTAATGCTGTTCATCCGTAATTATAATTCTATTATCTTACTACTGATTTAAAACAATTACTTACGATCATGTATCTAGAAACTGTGGAGGAAAATAAACAACTGAAGTTCATGCTTGTATCTTTAAACGAATAAGCAATACATCTGTTTAATTAATTTGTACAGGTGTTTTCTCATCTGTTCAGATAAGGAAGTAATAACATAAAAAAAGTCATCACGTTCATGGACTCTTAACCTTAAAAGGTTACCTTTCATTGGTGAAACGACAGCCGGACACGTTCAATATTTATGACATTTTCTCCTTTGTATAAGAAATTTATCACACTTATTACAGAACAGCCCGATTCTAGATCGGTATACACATCCATTCAACACTATAAATGTATGTGACCGATTGTTCTCCTTGTTATTTTAAGGTCCAATCCGCCTGATATAGATATACATGTTCTAAAGTGCATGTGACTTTTGTAATGACAAAGCATAGTCTGCTCGTTCTTCCATTGATAGCCATCTGTCAAGAATTCCGTTCATTATGTCTCGAACGCATGTAAACGGTATGTAATTAGCTGGTACATAAATAAATCTCTTTTAGAACATGTATGTATTGTCTACATATCGTATGAAAATCGACAAATTAAATAGTCTTTCAAGTTCCAACTTTTGTGTCAACAGTTGCCAACTATTTTATCTGACAAGATTTAAATGCTTAATTTCGGCATGTGTCATTCACGTTTTACATACACGGTATTCCATCATCCTCGCGCAACACTAGTTCTTGGACATGCATTTATATCTAAATATGGCTTTCAGCACCACCCGGGTAGGTTGGCCGATATTTTTTCTTTGAAAAGCGGATGTCGCTCACGGAATATAAAGAGTGACTGTTTCACGGCGTGTAATTTGGTCTGGGTTCTGTGTTATATACTGTACCACAGTCAGCTGCTGCATTTTGTAGGCGTGAAGTATTAAAGTATTACTGGTATATTTCTTGTTTTAAGTTTTGATGCACAACTTTCGTCAGACGTGGAAAACGCGTGTAATTCTGTTTTGAAATGATGTTAATGTACGCTGTTGTGGGTGAGCAATTTCTTTCAAATAGTCCGTTCGATAGTATATCTATCAGTTGTATATCCATCTTCCTTGCTGTCCAACTATGAAATCTTGTTCAGATTGCACTTATATCAAGAATTATTAATGCAGCTTTCATCAATTACTAAAACTCATATCTCACAGTAAATCAAAACACCCTGCACAACTCACAGTAAACTACCAAAACATCCAGCACAACTCACAGTAAACTACCAAAACATCCAGCACAACTCACAGTAAACTACAAAACATCCAGCACAACTCACTGTAAACTACCAAAACACCCAGCACAACTCACAGTAAACTACAAAACATCCAGCACAACACACAGTAGACTACCAAAACATCCAGCACAACTCACTGTAAACTACCAAAACACCCAGCACAACTCACAGTAAACTACAAAACATCCAGCACAACACACAGTAGACTACCAAAACATCCAGCACAACTCACTGTAAACTACCAAAACATCCAGCACAACTCACAGTAAACTACAAAACATCCAGCACAACTCACAGTAAACTACCAAAACATCCAGCACAACTCACAGTAAACTACCAAAACATCCAGCACAACTCACAGTAAACTACAAAACATCCAGCACAACACACAGTAGACTACCAAAACATCCAGCACAACTCACTGTAAACTACCAACACACCCAGCACAACTCACAGTAAACTACAAAACATCCAGCACAACACACAGTAGACTACCAAAACATCCAGCACAACTCACTGTAAACTACCAAAACACCCAGCACAACTCACAGTAAACTACAAAACATTCAGCACAACACACAGTAGACTACCAAAACATCCAGCACAACTCACTGTAAACTACCAAAACATCCAGCACAACTCACAGTAAACTACAAAACATCCAGCACAACACACAGTAGACTACCAAAACATCCAGCACAACTCACTGTAAACTACCAAAACACCCAGCACAACTCACAGTAAACTACAAAACATCCAGCACAACACACAGTAAACCACATAACATCCAGCACAACTCACAGTAAACCACAAAACATCCACAAAACATCCAGCACACTCACAGTAAACTACCAAAACATCCAGCACAACTCACACTACCAAAACATGTAAACTACCAAAACACCCAGCACAACTCACAGTAAACTACACAACTCACTGTAAACTACCAAAAAAACATCCAGCACAACTCACAGTAAACTACCAAAACATCCAGCACAACTCACAGTAAACTACCAGTAAACTACATCCAGCACAACACACAGTAAACTACCAAAACATCCAGCACAACTCACTGTAAACTACCAACACACCCAGCACAACTCACAGTAAACTACAAAACATCCAGCACAACACACAGTAGACTACCAAAACATCCAGCACAACTCACTGTAAACTACCAAAACACCCAGCACAACTCACAGTAAACTATCCAGCACAACACACAGTAAACTACCAAAACATCCAGCACAACTCACTACAAAACATCCAGCACAACACACAGTAGAGCTACCAAAACATCCAGCACAACAAAACATCCAGCACAACATCACAGTAAACTACAAAACATCCAGCACAACTCACAGTAAACTACCAAAACAACCAGCACAACACACAGTAAACTACCAAAACCAGCCCAACTCACAGCACACAAAACATCCAGCACAACTCACAGTAAACTACAAAACATCCAGCACAACACACAGTAAACTACCAAAACACCCTGCACAACTCACAGTAAACTACCAAAACATCCAGCACAACTCACAGTAAACTACAAAACATCCAGCACAACACACAGTAGACTACCAAAACATCCAGCACAACTCACTGTAAACTACCAAAACACTCTGCACAACACACAGTAAACCACAAAACATCCAGCACAACTCACTGTAAACTACAAAACACCCAGCACAACACACAGTAAACCACAAAACATCCAGCACAACTCACTGTAAACTACAAAACACCCTGCACAACACACAGTAAACCACCAAAAACCCTGCACAACTCACTGTAAACTACAAAACACCCAGCACAACACACAGTAAACCACAAAACATCCAGCACAACTCACTGTAAACTACAAAACACCCTGCACAACACACAGTAAACCACAAAACATCCAGCACAACACACAGTAAACCACAAAACATCCAGCACAACACACAGTAAACTACAAAACACCCTGCACAACTCACTGTAAACCACAAAACATCCAGCACAACACACAGTAAACCACAAAACACCCAGCACAACACACAGTAAACCACAAAACATCCAGCACAACTCACTGTAAACTACAAAACACCCAGCACAACACACAGTAAACCACAAAACACCCAGCACAACACACAGTAAACCACAAAACACCCAGCACAACACACAGTAAACCACAAAACACCCTGCACAACACACAGTAAACCACAAAACACACAGCACACCTCAAAGTAAACCACAAACCACACAGCACACCTCACAGTAAACCACCAAACCCCCTGCACAACTTACGGTAAACCACAAAACATCCAGCATAACACACAGTAAACAACCAAAACATCCAGCACAACTCACTGTAAACTACCAAAACATCCAGCACAACTCACTGTAAACCACAAAACACACAGCGCAACTCACAGTAAACCACAAAACATCCAGCACAACTCACAGTAAACCACAAAACATCCAGCACAACTCACAGTAAACCACAAAACACCCTGCACAACTCACAGTAAACCACAAAACATCCTGCACAACACACAGTAAACCACAAAACACCCTGCACAACACACAGTAAACCACAAAACATCCAGCACAACACACAGTAAACCACAAAACATCCAGCACAACACACAGTAAACCACCAAAACATCCAGCACCACACACAGTAAACCACAAAACACAATGCACAACACACAGTAGAATACAAAACACCCTGCACAACACACAGTAAACCACATAACATCCAGCACAACTCACAGTAAACCACAAAACACCCTGCACAACGCACAGTAAACCACAAAACATCCAGCACAACACACAGTAAACCACAAAACATCCAGCACAACACACAGTAAACCACAAAACATCAAGCACAACTCACTGTAAACTACCGAAACATCCAACATAGCTCACCGTAAACTACCAAAACATCCAACATAGCTCACCGTAAACTACCAAAACATCCAACATAGCTCACCGTAAACTACCAAAACATCCAACATAGCTCTCCGTAAACTACCAAAACATCCAACATAGCTCACCGTAAACTACCAAAACATCCAACATAGCTCACCGTAAACTACCGAAACATCCAACATAGCTCACCGTAAACTACCAAAACATCCAACATAGCTCACCGTAAACTACCAAAACATCCAACATAGCTCACCGTAAACTACCAAAACATCCAACATAGCTCACCGTAAACTACCAAAACATCCAACATAGCTCTCCGTAAACTACCAAAACATCCAACATAGCTCACCGTAAACTACCAAAACATCCAGCACAACTCACCGTAAACTACCAAAACACCCAGCACAACTCACCGTAAACCACAAAACACACAGCGCAACTCACAGTAAACCACAAAACATCCAGCACAACTCACAGTAAACTACCAAAACATCCAGCACAACTCACAGTAAACCACAAAACATCCAGCACAACTCACAGTAAACCACAAAACACCCTGCACAACTCACAGTAAACCACAAAACATCCAGCACAACTCACAGTAAACCACAAAACATCCAGCACAACTCACAGTAAACCACAAAACATCCAGCACAACTCACAGTAAACCACAAAACATCCAGCACAACTCACAGTAAACCACAAAACACCCTGCACAACACACAGTAAACCACAAAACATCCAGCACAACACACAGTAAACCACAAAACACCCAGCACAACACACAGTAAACCACAAAACATCCAGCACCACACACAGTAAACCACATAACATCCAGCACAACTCACAGTAAACCACAAAACACCCTGCACAACTCACAGTAAACCACAAAACATCCTGCACAACACACAGTAAACTACAAAACACCCTGCACAACACACAGTAAACCACAAAACATCCAGCACAACACACAGTAAACCACAAAACATCCAGCACAACACACAGTAAACCACAAAACATCCAGCACAACTCACTGTAAACTACCGAAACATCCAACATAGCTCACCGTAAACTACCGAAACATCCAACATAGCTCACCGTAAACTACCAAAACATCCAACATAGCTCACCGTAAACTACCAAAACATCCAACATAGCTCACCGTAAACTACCAAAACATCCAACATAGCTCTCCGTAAACTACCAAAACATCCAACATACCTCACCGTAAACTACCAAAACATCCAACATAGCTCACCGTAAACTACCAAAACATCCAACATAGCTCACCGTAAACTACCAAAACATCCAACATAGCTCTCCGTAAACTACCAAAACATCCAACATAGCTCACCGTAAACTACCAAAACATCCAACATAGCTCACCGTAAACTACCAAAACATCCAACATAGCTCACCGTAAACTACCGAAACACTTATCATAATTCACCGTACACAACCTGAAACGCCCAACAAAGCTCACTGTAAAATACCAAAACACCAACATAGCTCACCATAATCAACCAAAACATCCGACATAGCTCACCGTAAACTACCAAAACATCCAACATAGCTCACCGTAAACTACCAAAACATCCAACATAACTTAATGTAAACTACCAAATCAACTAACAAATTCGGTGGACCAACCAAGGTAATTCACTGCAAACTAACAAATCATCCATCTTAGCTCACTGTAAACACGCTATACTGTATTAGTAAAAATGTAATCACAGGTGTACACTTTACTTTCTATTTAGCATACAAATGTAATCACAGGTGTACACTATATTTTGTATTTAGTTTAATAATGTAATCACAGGTGTACAATATACTTTGTATTTATTATAAAATGTAAACACAGGTGTACACTATACTTTGTATTTAGTATAAAATGTAATCACAGGTGTACACTATACTTTGTATTTACTATAAAATGTAATCACAGGTGTACACTTTACATTGTATTTAGTATAAAATGTAATCACATGTGTACATTATATTTTGTATTTAATATAAAATGTAATCACAGGTGTACACTATACTTTGTATTTAGTATAAAATGTAATCACAGGTGTACACTATATTTTGTATTTAGTTTAATAATGTAATCACAGGTGTACAATATACTTTGTATTTATTATAAAATGTAAACACAGGTGTACACTATACTTTGTATTTAACATACAAATGTAATCACAGGTGTACACTATATTTTGTATTTAGTTTAATAATGTAATCACAGGTGTACAATATACTTTGTATTTATTATAAAATGTAAACACAGGTGTACACTATACTTTGTATTTAGTATAAAATGTAATCACAGGTGTACACTATACTTTGTATTTACTATAAAATGTAATCACAGGTGTACACTTTACATTGTATTTAGTATAAAATGTAATCACATGTGTACATTATATTTTGTATTTAATATAAAATGTAATCACAGGTGTACACTATACTTTGTATTTAGTATAAAATGTAATCACAGGTGTACACTATATTTTGTATTTAGTTTAGTAATGTAATCACAGGTGTACAATATACTTTGTATTTATTATAAAATGTAAACACAGGTGTACACTATACTTTGTATTTAACATACAAATGTAATCACAGGTGTACACTATATTTTGTATTTAGTTTAATAATGTAATCACAGGTGTACAATATACTTTGTATTTATTATAAAATGTAAACACAGGTGTACACTATACTTTGTATTTAGTATAAAATGTAATCACAGGTGTACACTATACTTTGTATTTACTATAAAATGTAATCACAGGTGTACACTTTACATTGTATTTATTATAAAATGTAATCACATGTGTACACTATACTTTGTATTTAGTATAAAATGTAATCACAGGTGTACACTATACTTTGTATTTAGTATAAAATGTAATCACAGGTGTACATTATATTTTGTATTTAATATAAAATGTAATCATAGGTGTACACTATACTTTGTATTTAGTATAAAATGTAATCACATGTGTACACTTTACATTGTATTTATTATAAAATGTAATCACATGTGTACACTATACTTTGTATTTAGTATAAAATGTAATCACAGGTGTACACTATACTTTGAATTTAGTATAAAAATGTAATCTATATATGTTCACTTAACACAGTATTTTGTATAAAATGCAATCACATGTGAAAAGTAATACAATTCCTCGATATACAAGCAATAATGAGTTGGCTTCAATGTTAGATTCCCTAGACAGTAAAGCTTTGTGACGTGTATGTATAGGTAGATGATCTGGTAATCCCACGGGGCGTTATCTCCACCCAGAACATTACGGAATAGAAAACGAATTAGACATATAATTGTGAATAACTTGAGTACGTGTAAATGACGTGCGTTTGACAAAGTATGATACACGAGTTGCCAGTCTGAGCTTTTAAAGCCAGTAAATATTCTCACATTAAATCAGTATTAAAGAGAATCTGACTGATGGTAGAGATCATAACTATGATAACGAAACATTTCTGGTCAATTACGTGAATTAGTTGCAGCAATAATAAGTAAGGATGTAAGTGACCAACAGTAATCAATATCTCTCATAGAATGCTGACTATCGATTTTTCTATCCTGTATTTGATTTCCCAAAAGAGTATGTCATATGGATAAGCCCATCTCGAGAGTACTGCATTTGATGTGGTATTTACTATAGATTAATCCTATAAACGTTATTTGACGGGCTGGTTATTCGGTGTCTGAAGCTTGTCTCATCCTTCTACAGGGAAAATAGGTACTGACGTCACTGGTTTTAGCACGCCAGCTCTACGAGTACCAATTTTGCTTGCAAATTGAATGTATCCGTTGAAAGAAAATGGCCTCTATTATGTATATACATGTTTGATTACAATTACATTTGTTTGTGATCCTACAGGGAACCGCAATTGCTTAAAACGAGCATCTGCCGAGATACATTAGGATCATTTGTGTCTCGGAAAAAATGGGAGTGTCCCGCTGCCATCCTTTGACTACATATGAATCTCATGATGAAAATCACAGACTTCTGCATAGCCGCTTTTGTGAAACCTACAGGAGATAATAAAATGTTATGTCTTTGTCTGATCCGCCACAAAGTATCGATACTTATTTACAGATTCTCCGCGAGCAAAAAGAAAGTCTACGACTTCCAACAATTGCCGATACCATTGGCGGAAATCCCTTGTTAAAAACCACCTGTAAATAATACTCGGACATCTAAAGGCAACCCAGGAACATGCTTTAACTTGAAATCATCAATTGTACATTAAGGTGAATTTTAGCAAATTAACCGTTTAAAAATAGAAGTAAATAGAAGTTCCTTCTATCCTTGATTGCGTAACACACGTATAAATATACACGAAGTTCAGACTATCGTCACGTTGAACTTTCAGTAGCAGTGATTTTTTTTTTCAGAGTTGACAAACGTGCCTTCGATAGAAAACCTTGACTACGTAACACACAAATTGTATATGATATCGTCCCGTTAAGCTGTCAGTAGCTGTGAAACCTTTTTTCACAACGTTGATAAAAGTTCCTGGTTACGTACCGCTCACAAACATAATTATGTATGTATAGATCAGGATATCGTCTCATTGACGTTTTTGGTAGTAGTGAACTAACAGTGCCAGATAAATCCGAGCGAGATAGGTAATGATAGAAGAAACGTTAAGTCAATCAGCTTTAAATATTTATTTTAACTGAAATACCCATGATAACACGAATATTTTACAATGGATCTCAGAAACATCTACAACAATTTTGATATCAAGATATCTGTCTTGTTTTCCTCAGGAAAGTAGATAATCCCTTTATAGAACATTTCCTTGGAAAAGGATAATTGGTGAGAAAACGTCCCTATCTTGAAAGAGACATGGCTAAAGGTTTATATATATAATTAACTATGAATGTTCATTTGAAGGCTGTTTAGATAAGTATATAGACAGTGTTACTAACACGATTTTATATAGTCTGTACTACTTACCAGATTCTATATAGACTGTATTACTTATATAGACCAGATTCTATATAGACTGTATTACCAGATTCTATATAGACTGTATTACTTACCAGATTATATATAGACTGTATTACTTACTAGATTCTATATAGACTGTATTACTTACCAGATTCTATATAGTCTGTATTACCAGATTCTATATAGTCTGTATTACCAGATTCTATATAGACTGTATTACCAGATTCTATATAGACTGTACTACTTACCAGATTCTATATAGACTGTACTACTTACTAGATTCTATATAGACTGTATTACTTACCAGATTCTATATAGTCTGTATTACCAGATTCTATATAGTCTGTATTACCAGATTGTATATAGACTGTATTACCAGATTCTATATAGACTGTACTACTTACCAGATTCTATATAGTCTGTATTACCAGATTCTATATAGACTGTACTACTTACCAGATTCTATATAGTCTGTATTACCAGATTCTATATAGTCTGTATTACCAGATTCTATATAGACTGTATTACCAGATTCTATATAGTCTGTATTACCAGATTCTATATAGACTGTATTACTTACCAGATTCTATATAGTCTATATAGTCTGTATTACCAGATTCTATATAGTCTGTATTATTCTATATAGTCTGTATTACCAGATTCTATATAGACTGTATTCTATATAGACTATACCAGATTCTATATAGACTATATTACCAGATTCTAAGACTGTACTACTTACCAGATTCTATATAGACTGTACTACTTACCAGATTCTATATAGTCTGTATTACCAAACCCTATATAGACTGTATTACTTACCAGATTCTATATAGACTGTATTACTTACCAGATTCTATATAGACTGTATTACTTACCAGATTCTATATAGACTGTATTACTTACCAGATTCTATATAGACTGTATTACCAGATTCTATATAGTCTGTATTACCAGATTCTATATAGACTGTATTACCAGATTCTATATAGACTGTATTACTTACCAGATTCTATATAGACTGTATTACTTACCAGATTCTATATAGTCTGTATTACCAGATTCTATATAGTCTGTATTATATAGACTGTAGATTCTATATAGACTGTACTACTTACCATATTCTATATAGACTGTATTACTTACCAGATTCTATATAGACTGTATTACTTACCAGATTCTATATAGACTGTATTACTTACCAGATTCTATATAGTCTGTACTACTTACCAGATTCTATATAGACTGTATTACTTACCAGATTCTATATAGTCTGTATTACCAGATTCTATATAGTCTGTATTACCAGATTCTATATAGTCTGTATTACCAGATTCTATATAGACTGTATTACTTACCAGATTCTATATAGACTGTATTACCAGATTCTATATAGACTGTATTACCAGATTCTATATAGACTGTATTACCAGATTCTATATAGACTGTATTACCAGATATCTATATAGACTGTATTACCAGATTCTATATAGACTGTATTACCAGATTATATAGACCAGATTCTATATAGACTGTATTACCAGATTCTATATAGACTGTATTACCAGATTCTATATAGACTGTATTACCAGATTATATATAGACTGTATACTTACCGGATTCTATATAGACTGTATTACCAGATTCTATATAGTCTGTATTACCAGATTCTATATAGACTGTATTACCAGATTCTATATAGACTGTATTACCAGATTCTATATAGACTGTACTACTTACCGGATTATATATAGTCTGTATTACCAGATTCTATATAGACTGTATTACCAGATTCTATATAGACTGTATTACTTACCAGATTCTATATAGACTGTATTACTTACCAGATTCTATATAGACTGTATTACTTACCAGATTCTATATAGTCTGTACTACTTACCAGATTCTATATAGACTGTATTACTTACCAGATTCTATATAGTCTGTATTACCAGATTCTATATAGTCTGTATTACCAGATTCTATATAGACTGTATTACCAGATTCTATATAGACTGTATTACCAGAATCTATATAGACTGTATTACCAGATTCTATATAGACTGTATTACTTAGCAGATTCTATATAGACTGTATTACCAGATTCTATATAGACTGTATTACCAGATTCTATATAGACTGTATTACCAGATTATATATAGACTGTACTACTTACCAGATTCTATATAGACTGTACTATATAGACCAGATTCTATATAGACTGTATTACCAGATTCTATATAGACTGTATTACCAGATTCTATATAGACTGTATTACTTACCAGATTATATATAGACTGTATTACTTACCAGATTCTATATAGTCTGTATTACTTACCAGATTCTATATAGACTGTATTACTTACCAGATTCTATATAGTCTGTATTACCAGATTCTATATAGTCTGTATTACCAGATTCTATATAGACTGTATTACTTACCAGATTCTATATAGACTGTATTACCAGAATCTATATAGACTGTATTACCAGATTCTATATAGACTGTAGTACGTACCTCATTCTATATAGACTGTATTACCAGATTCTATATAGACTGTATTACCAGATTCTATATAGACTGTATTACCAGATTATATATAGACTGTACTACTTACCGGATTCTATATAGACTGTATTACCAGATTCTATATAGTCTGTATTACCAGATTCTATATAGACTGTATTACCAGATTCTATATAGACTGTATTACCAGATTCTATATAGACTGTACTACTTACCGGATTCTATATAGTCTGTATTACCAGATTCTATATATACTGTATTACCAGATTCTATATAGACTGTATTACTTACCAGATTCTATATAGACTGTATTACTTACCAGATTCTATATAGTCTGTATTACCAGATTCTATATAGACTGTATTACTTACCAGATTCTATATAGACTGCATTACTTACCCGATTTTATATAAACTGTATTACTTACCAGATTCTATATAGACTGTATTACTTACCAGATTCTATATAGACTGTATTACTTACCCGATTCTATATAGACTGTATTACTTACCAGATTCTATATAGACATTGGTCAAAATTGCCATGTCTGGAATACCGATAGCTTTGTGGTAAGGATAAGGAGAGATTTCTGTTAAACTTATCCCAGAAACTATTGATGATTCAGTTATAACTAGTAGTTCACGAACGTGGATATAAAATGACGATCCAAATAAAGCTATAAAACACACAATTTACTAATGTTTTATGTGTTTGCAAGTCTTAAAGCTGAACAAACAGTGTGGTGTGAAAACAGTAAAAATGTTCCTGACACTCCTGTGGTCAAGATCTAAATATACCAACAACCTTGATGTGCTTCAACATCACACGATTCAATTGATAAGTAGACGGAACAATTATTATTACGAAGGTAGGAGAGACGTTAGAGGCTCTAGAAGGAAATGAAATTCGTTATAGCGGTGGTGTGACAACGAAATAACGTGTAGTAAGGTATTTGTCATCCATAATTTGAAAATATTCAATACTGATTGATTGTAAAAGGATATCAAATATAAAGGTGATAAGCGGGGATCTCTAGGATTGAAGCTCACCAGCAGTGTAAACAAGGCTGCTAAAAACACAGTCGTCAAAAAATAAATAAAAAAACCCCACAAAACTGCACCATGCATCCACGTGTACGTCGCCATTATTCCTATCTTATCCCCACCGAACGGTGTCATAGTTTCAGTCCTATACCCAGTGTAAGGCTTTCATTTTCATATCTTTTACACTCTGAACAATGTTATTTACTTATTTTTCAAGGTGTAGAGTGCCATCATTCCTATCTTACACTCAGTGTACGGTGCCATAATTCCTATCTTACACTCAGTGTACGGTGCCATCATTCCTATCTTACACTCAGTGTACGGTGCCATCATTCCTATCTTACACTCAGTGTACGGTGCCATCATTCCTATCTTATACTCAGTGTACGGTGTCATCATTTCCATCTTATACTCAGTGTACGGTGCCATCATTCCTATCTTATACTCAGTGTACGGTGTCATCACTCCCATCTTATACTCAGTGTACGGTGTCATCATTCCTATCTTATACTCAGTATACGGTGTCGTCATTCCTATCTTATACTCAGTGTACGGTGTCGTCATTCCTATCTTATACCCAGTGTACTGTGCCATCTTTCTTATCCTGTATCAAGTGTACGGAGTCATCATTCTTATCTTATACTCAGTGTACGGTGTCGTCATTCCTATCTTATACTCAGTGTACGGTGCCATCTTTTTTATCCTGTATGAAGTGTACGGTGCCATCATTGCTAATTCATATTCTGTTAATGGTGTATTTTTTTTATCATATGCTGACTACAGTGTCATTTTCCAATTCTACACCAAGTGCCCGATGTCATCTTTCTTAACGTGTACTCAGTGTATCTACATCTCTCCTAGCCAAGGCCCGGTGTAATTTCCCTCTTTCCTGTCCGGTGCTCGGTGTACAGTGTTCTCTTAACTTTCATATCCATTGACCAGTGTACGGTGGCCTCTTTCCTACCCGATACTCAGTGGACGGTGTCATCTTTTTTGTCATATACCAAGTTAAAGGCGCAACTTTTCCTACCCATTACCCATTGTAATATTTACTGTACTATACCCAATGCATAGTGTCATATTTATTATAGTATACCCAGTGTGTGGGGTCATATTTACTGTACCACACCCAGCGTACAGTGTCATATTTATTATATTATACTCAGATGTGGGGTCATATTTACTGTACTTTACCCAGTGTAAAGTGTCATATTTACTGTACTATACCCAATGTACAGTGTCATATTTACTATACTCTACCCAGTGTACGGTGTCATATTTACTATACTCTACCCAGTGTACGGTGTCATATTTACTATACTCTACCCAATGAACGGTGCTGTCTTTCCTGTGCTAAACCCAGTGTACGTTGTCATTATTACCTTACTATATACACACTGAACGGTGCTGTCTTTCCACTTACATCCATTGTTTCTTTTCTCATCTAACCGGCCTCATTCCCACTATACTACTCTCAAGTAGTAATGAGAGAAAAAATCAACAACACAGTTTAACAAAAGCTCACTCTGAAATAGGGGATGAGTTGTATGATAAGGCCTATTGATTTTGACTTGTAAACATATATATAGTTCTAAGTAGTAGATGTCATTGTAACAGGCAGTGTTTCAAGTAATGATGAAAGGGGTTTTTGAAGTACTATCATTAAGTATTTGGGCAGCTATACTTAGAGATGGTCATTCGCCTGATGTAAGGAGTATTTTTTAAAATTTTGCGGTAACGTGTTGTTGCTTACTGACATGTGTGCAAAGTAGTGTGATTGATTACAGTTAACTTTTAAGTTTGACAGTAGTTTCATTTTGGTAACAAAATAAGCAACTAGCATATAAATTGTACAATATATAGTTATCTTGGGCTTATTAGTGATGAATACAGAACATGATTTCTTGACTGGTGTATGGTATCAGTGCTGCATATGAAGAGAGTGTATCCTTTGTATTTGACTGGTGCAATATGGTAATTAAGACAAAGTAGTTTTCACTTCAAGCAAGTTCACACTGTACTTGTTTTCATTTTTGTCATGAATGTTGTGATTGTTGTTGCATCAATTTCAAACAGTTGTTGGATTATAGGTTTACCTTCTCTGCACATGTATGTGAATGTTCAGTGTGAAGGCAAACAACGTGCTGCACTTCATTAGAATCGCCTGTAAGCGAGATCCGATTGTATATTACCTTACATTGTTTTGCTGTGGTCTCCTTATTTCCTAATCCACCAAAATTCAAGAAAGTAGCCAGTGGAATTATATTATTTATAAATTACTCAAATAAATATCAAGGCATACCTTTATTGTGCACCTGATTTTCTTGTGTCATTTTGCAGATTCACCCTGCATATTGTTATGTATTAAAATATGAATGAAAATGTCCCTTAGTTTCATGTTTTTATTAAGACTCCCACAGTCACACTGCATGTGACTAGATATATTATTAATTAGTGCATCTCATGGTCAGAGGCTGTTAGCTGCTGTGTGGTACTTTGCATTCAGTGTTCTGCATGCTGATATAACCTTTAATAGATTGGCAATATGTATTCACACATATTATTCACTCTACAAATTAAGTGCGCAAATCCTGTGATATATTGTTCCTTACCCCTACCCCCACCACCACCCCCTTGAAATGAGGTCCAGCAACTCATGAGGTCTGAAGTCGCATGAATGACCCTGATATATAACTAATTGCACTTTGATATTTAAGCCATCAGAAATATATATCTATATAGCCTTTCTCATTGCCACAATCAAGTTATTTATTACTATTTAAAAAAAGGATGAATTTGAATAAAATGCTATTTATTATTTCTTAATTGTTCTATTTTATTGTGTTTTTTTTTCTTCTTTCTTTTTTTGTTTGGAGCGGGGGGGGGGGGGGGTATTATATGTCAGTTTATTGTTAAAATTATCCTGTGCAAAATAACTGAGGAGTATATTTTTTTCAGTAATCTTTACATTTTAAATATTTTCGTTATTTTTTCTGTAATTTTGATTCCCGATAACTCCACTTTAACATGACTACAGCATAGAACTTGTTCTCCGCTTTAAAATGAAGTATTAGATGATACATGGGCTAGTGACCGAGCTACACCTTTTTAGTGGGATTTCTATCATGAGGCTTACTGTATAGCTATGGTTTGGAGCTAGCGGCAATACCTTCCCAAGATGGTGGCGCTGCAGACACGTTGCGTCAACAGTCGCGGATAGGCCGTGCGGCATCTAGGTTAGATATCTATGATCTCATTTGTTGAATCAAGTAATCCAAGGGAGGAAACTCGTGAAAATGTGACCTGAGTAATTCACCACAAAATTCGCCGCTGTGGACACTTTGGAACATTGATGATTACATACATGCAGATAATTAGATATGTATATATATTTTCTGTTTTATTTTTCCTTGTGAGAACATTTAAGGTATTTTAAAATTTCTGTTTTTTATTTACAAATACATTATGAATGTTACCATTATAGTTTATAACTTAAGGTGACGTTAAAGACGCTATACTCAAACTTTATCAAGTCTTTACCTAAAAATAAATATTTCACGGACATTTGAATTTACGCTAATTGTTGATCGTAATTGTCCACATATATCAATGTTTAAATATGGCAACATTTTCTTGGAAAATCTTAAGAAAGCTTAGAAGATATCGAATAAGATGCACCAACGTACCAGGCATACAAGTGAAACATTATGTACAATTGGCCTAGAACATAGAAACAAACTTCATACAGTTACTCGTCTTCACTCTACATGGTAAGCTAGGGAGGTACAACTTTAATAATCGCCTAATATCAAGTCAATTCGTCGCTATATCACTACTGTAATATAGCATGGAACATTTTCCATTGGCTGCCCCAATCAGAAATGGCATGTGTGACGTCATGATATAAACAATGAAATTTCGTCATAAATTGAAGTGGCGCAACAAAATGGCTGCGTCTGTCTTATTTTTTCTCTCTGCATTTTGACTTTAAAGCATATCCCACTAAAACCACAAAATGTAACTTTCCTTAGACGTGTAATAAAAATTATCTTATGGAATCATTTGTTTAGTTCATCCATTTCATGAAATCTATGAACCTCGTCAGTGGCGTAGCAATAATGCATGCGTGTATGCTATAGTCTAATTCTGCTGAGATAATTGTTTTAATCTTGTTTTTACTTTTACTTCTAAACAGATGGTTATGGCCTATATGGATCTTTAACTTCCGGCCGAACTTTTAAGGCTATTTTAACAAACCTCATTTTCATGAATCTTCCTTAAATTTTCCACTGGAAAGCAGAAGTCTTTCCCCTTTACTTACATAACGCATGAAAGTGGGGCCAGTAACTAATCTATCAGTGTGTAAGCACCCGCTATGAATACCATTGATTAAACAATACTTATATCCTAATGAACCATTTAGTTAAGTCAGAATTCAATATGTAGTTATAATAAGTTTACACTTGATACTTCAGACGTCATTGGTTTGCGAAATAATCCAAAAGAAGCACACAAAGCAAATAGAAACGAAGTTATCTTTTCGCGCGCAATACAATGCGAGGCCACGTGATAGACATCGTCATAGTGATTGGATTGTTGAAGCCGCCATGTTTGTTTTGGAATGTTACCCTTACATGTGCATACCGGTTGTATTCTTCGTTAAAATGTAAAACATCTTGAGCATTTGGGTAGTCAGTAATTTGAACAGTATCAAAATGGAACAGGAGTTTGCAGTTTCTCCAGATTTTGATGAGAATATACAATCCGATGGTGAAGATTCCGAAGATTCGGCAAATTCGATATCGAGCGAGCTTGGCAGAATAGGAGCAGGGTCAAGAGCGTCGGGCGCTGGCACGCCGACAGAAAGAGGTCTTGCAAAAACGAAAAGAGAGGAAAATATTATTCTTAAAACTATTGAAACAACTAAGGCGCTGGGATCAAATACGTTGGATTTGTGTCATAAGGGATTACTACAGATTCCACATGAAATTTTGGAACTCTCTAATTTGGAGGTATTAAACACTTGGAGTCTATAGAAACCATGCGACGTAGACGACATCATGTTAAAAAAATCTTTCTATTGCAATAATTAAATGTAGACATCTATTGATAGTCTAGAATTAAACATGCTAAGATATCCCGTAAAATATTATCTTGCTAAATAGAACAATAATAGATAAATAGGCGTACCTCATTACTAGTTGATTAATGCTAGTTTTGGTGCTCCAGATGGTAAGAGTAAGTTTATGAAGCTGTGACAGATGATAGCAACTTGCAATCTTGAGTTTTTGTGGCAAGGATTATGTGCCTGGGTCATCATTGCCATTCAGGAGATTTTTTTGTACATTTCATTGAAACAATAAGCAAACTGAAAAAGTCTTAATTTGGCAGCCAGGTGTATATCAACCTCTTCGTGAATACAAACCCACATCAATAATGATATCAATGCTCTGTAGTGCTTAGGGTGCAGCGGGGTATTTTCATTGATTTTTTTTTTCAATTTGTGAGGGTATAAGACAAAAACAATAAAGGATAAAGGGGATATGTGACATAAAGTCCACAATTGTAGCACATTGTACTACTGCTACAGAGAGAAGATTCAGTCGTGAGATTGTATGTTGGAAGAAGTATCTATATCCTTTGTAGCTGATGTTCATTTTTTTTGAGGTGGGGTGTACGTATCTAGTTCTTTTTTTCATGGATTAGCAGGGATAAGGATGGAAGTGTTGAGGATTGCAACTTTTTGATGTATAATTTTATAGAACAGGATTAGCCTGGATTACAGCCTACATGTTTGTAGTGTCTGCATATGAAATTGGTGTAATATGTCTGTAAATCGAGTTGGTATAATGATTTTTGTTGTCTATGCAACCTGCTGCTCTTGTTTGTTCTTTCTTAGTTTTTGTGATTTAGCTTGTGTTAGTGCTTTGTATGCATGTTCTTATATTTGTGGAGAGTTAATCTTGAGGTTGCATTTCAGTTAATTGGAAGTATTCAGACTATCTATGATGTAAAGATAAAACATTCTTCTACTAACTTGCATATGTGTGATAGCAATCAAATATTGAAAATATGTTGTATATACTGGAAAGTAAAGTTGTTTGGGAACATGAAAGGAAATAATTGGGGGAATTCTCACTATCGACTGCAACCAAGGCAAAAATCAAATGCATGATACATGCTTGGTCAGAACCCATCAGACTACGTTTAAGTTAGCCTTATGACTTGTTTCCATTTACTGTGTTGATGTGTAGTAGTTTGTTTTGTAGTGCAATGCCTAGATTTCTGCTTGATTCTATGTGTTCTAGTGTGTGGTTTGTAGTTGTGATTTTGTTGTGTTTGGATGTGATGCTAATGTTGCATTTGTTTGGGTGAAATAAAAAAGCCATTCTGTCTCTCATTGTCCTGCAGCACCCAGATGTAGTTTTAGTGAACTGTCTTTGTTTTTGTATTGTCGTTTATATGATGCTGATGTCTACAAAGTGTCTTAGTGTGCTGTCATTCATGTATTAGTGGAAATTGTTAATGTAAATTTTCCAAACAGGTTCCTTGAAGGATTCTGGATGTTACAGAATTACAACTTCTTGGGTATAAAGACTAGTGAGAGAAATTCTTTGATCATGCATGTTCTCTCCCATAATACTTATTAGATTCTATTGGTGAAATCAGATACACAATCAGGTACTTGATGTACCTACAGTTTATATGTAGATTTGAAACAAGTTGTTACATCATCACACTGAAGGTAATTGTAATTTTCTGTTTACAGTACCTATACTTGGAAGGTAATGAGCTATCAGCTTTACCAGATGACTTTTTTGACAAGTTGCCAAATCTTGTGTGGTTGGATGTGCGCCGAAACAACCTCCTTCGTCTTCCCAGTGTATACACAGGGCGCCATCAGCATTTACGCTCTCTGCTACTGGAGAGCAATCGTCTTCGCAGCCTTCCCTTAGAATTAGGTGAGTAATGACAACTGATAAAAACTAGGTGATATTGAACAAGTATTTTAGTGATATAAACTTAGAATTAGGTGATAGCATTATATACCTGGTATTTATGTCTGTATTAGATATATATCATTGAAACTTCATTAAGTTTTAGATTTCAGATATGAACACCAAAATATTATTGCCATTTTATCCTTATTTTTAAGTGTTCCACAATACATTTATAAACCCAAGGTCATTGGTATTAGATGATTTACATCTTATTTTTTTCTTGTGTTTTAGAAGAAAAAGATTTTATCTTTGAATAAACTGAATATGCAGTTTCATTATGATATGTATATCACAATCTACATTAAGTTTGAGCAGACATTTTTTACAAATACTGTAAACATACTTAATTTGGGGCAATCAAATTTTAGTGCATTATCACTTTACAGCACAATGATGAATTTGTGCATCCAATATAATTACTATATAATCAGTATATTGAAATTACAGTTAGCATATTTTTATTTTAGCACAATTCTTTCATTGCAGACAAATGCTAAAATAAGATTACCGCTAAAAGATGTATGTTTACGATATTTAAAATCCCATATCACAAGTGTATGATTCACATCATCAGATGCTGAGTTACTGAATATGAAATGACAAATTAGGGTATCAGTAAAATGTGCTTATCGAGGCTACAACTCAGTGGTTCTTATTCCACACAGAAACTTCTGTGTAATGATATTACCTTAATCTTGTCCTTGGGTAAGTTTACATATCTATATTGGTATGCATTGAAAGAACAGTGGAGTGGTACTCTAAGTATGTAAATAATATGTTGGTGTTAAATTGATAGATCTCAGCTTATAAACATTGATGAATATTGTGAAAAATTTCTTTTGGTTTGTTTCAGGACTGATAAAAAGTTTAAATGGCCTAAATACCAGTAATAACCCTATTGAGTTCCCTCCTAAGGAAGTAATGGAGAAAGGTACCACAGCTATCCTCCAGTTTCTACGGGAAATGTTGCATGCAAAGTCAACAGGAAAGATGATGAATGGGGGAAGTGGTGAGTTTTTCCTATTGAATGTGGTAAAGCTTTTCAGTCAATCAGGAAGCAATTATACTGTACTTGTCTATTTTTTTACTGGAATTTGTTTGACATGTCCCTGTACATGTCGTTAGTTTCATGAGACTTCATTGAGTTTACATTATGATAATGATTTGATTAACATATAGGTGACACCTGATTGACAAAATTGAAAGCTTTTTATCAGTGGAATGCTGGTTTCTATGTACAAAGATAAATTTGTAGCTGAGCTGTTTTTTTCTATTTTTGGAAAGTAGAGGGTTTGAAATGTACCTTTATTTACTTAAAATTCAAAATGATGATAGTGACTTGTGATGATGTGATATTTGAGGTATTTGGTACCTGGCTATCACAACTTTTCCATTTCATGATATTCTTTGACAAATTTCTAACATAATATTTCTACCATATTTTTCAAAAGATTGACATAACCATCTCATTTTGATGTTCTACAGTGTTGATCTGCTTAACATACAATAATTATGTGTTACTGTTGTAGGTGACAATGGTGCTGAAAATCAATCCAGTTCTAGTTCTGACGACTGGCAGGATGAAGATGACCTGAGGAATTATGCTCGACGTAAACACATTGGCAAAATGGAGGATACGAAGAGTACCACCACAAAGTCATCTGATATGTTTGGAGTGGTACCTCATTCTGCTGAGCTCCATCGCCCAGTCAGTTACACAGAGATGAAACAGGAGAAAAATGAGAAATTAAAGAAAGCTGGGGCAGCAGGAACTGTGGACAGGTAATTATACATTTTACAGAGTTGAATGCTGTTAATATTTTTTGAAGGTAATTTTAAGTTTTATCTTAAATTGTGAGCTGTATATTCTTATTGTGTTCTTGCAACCTTAATCTCTTCCAGTATAAATATGTCTATATATATATCATATTCTACCAAGAACAGACTAGACAAAACCTTTTAAACAAGAAATATTTATTGAAGAAAAAAGAAAATATTTACAATTTATGCTTTGGAATAGAAAGCAATGAATTCTCTGTATGTTATGTTTCAATCAGATAGATCTTGTCCCCAGATTTATAAGACTAAAATCTTTACCAAAATTCTGGGGGAAACATGAATGAGCATTTAGGAAATTACCAGGTATGGGAATGTTGTCCAAAGTAGTAAATTTGGAGATTCACTTAAACATATGGTTACAATTTGTTGTAATAAACTATAATGTAAAACGAGCTGTACATGAATTCCTTAATAGTTTATATATACTCTTCCAGGCGAGAGTTTGGCATGAGACATGTCACATATCAAAGGAAATGGTTGCGGTAATGAAAAACATGTCAACATTAGATAGTTATTTTTTTCCCTATCTAGCATGAAGAAAGACAGTACTGTATTATTTGGCCTTTATAAAAACACTGACAGTTAGAGTGATTATTGAGTCAGATGTATTCACTTGTAGATTAGTGAAAATATCATCAACACAAGCAGCCTGTGTGAAACTCAACTTAGGCATTTGATTTTTTTCTGTCTAGTTTTCTTAGATTATCAGAAAACAAAATGATCTGAAACCATTTTACTTGAACGTGATCTTTTATATATATATATATATATACCTCCCGTTTCTATGACGTCACAATGTATAATCAAGTTGTTGATGACGTCATAGATTGTGACCATGTAGGCAACCATGTAAGCCTGACAGTACATGATGTAAAGCGTCTGAAGATTAATACATGAAAACGCTCATGCTTTACACTTAAATGCACATCGTGTTTCTGATTATTATTCTCATACATATATATAATGAAAATCCCATTTTATTTTTCTTTCTTTTTTTTTTTAAATAACTCAACTATTTGCTTCACTTTTTTACTGCAATTTTGTACATTTCATGTTATATTTACTTCTACTTACTTTATAGAGGATCTTTATTTTCATGCTCAGTCTATTTGCTCTAATATCATTTCAAATGTGTTTCCATTTTTGATACTTATCTGTTATCCTCAAATTAAGAGCCACTCTTATGGTTTATAAATACTCAAATGCAGACAAACATTTTTGAAAAAAACTAGTGTTATAACTAAATGATAGCCTGCTATTCATGGAAACACATTTGATCTTAAACCTCATATTTTCTTCAGATTTTCAATCTTTCCCATCTTTTATTCTTTCATTCTTTTGTTTTCTCATGGTATTTCATCACGTAGTTACTGGTTAGTACGGAGGGAACTGACACCAGATACCAACTCTAGCATATACTTCATCAAACAAAGTCACAGCTCCCTGTCTTGTAGAAACTTCATTAACAGGTACTCTAACAAGCTTCTACTGTAATTATCTGTAGACTCTACATCAAAAGGTACTCTAATGAACCTTTATTGTAATTACTTGTCACTAATACAGCCACATGTACAATAATAAACATGTATTGTACTCTACCTGTATATGCTACGTCAACAGGTCCTTTTAACTATCCTCTGTAGTAATTACCTGTATACACACCATCAACAGGTCCTTTTAACTAGCCTCTGTAGTAATTACCTGTATACATCATCAACAGGTCCTTTTAACTATCCTCTGTAGTAATTACCTGTATACATCATCAACAGGTTCTTTTAACTATCCTCTGTAGTAATTACCTGTATACATCATCAACAGGTCCTTTTAACTATCCTCTGTAGTAATTGCCTGTACACATCATCAACAGGTCCTTTTATCTATCCTCTGTAGTAATTACCTGTATACACACCATCAACAGGTTCTTTTAACTATCCTCTGTAGTAATTACCTGTATACATCATCAACAGGTTCTTTTAACTATCCTCTGTAGTAATTACCTGTATACACACCATCAACAGGTTCTTTTATCTATCCTCTGTAGTAATTACCTGTATACACACCATCAACAGGTTCTTTTAACTATCCTCTGTAGTAATTACCTGTATACATCATCAACAGGTTCTTTTAACTATCCTCTGTAGTAATTACCTGTATACATCATCAACAGGTTCTTTTAACTATCCTCTGTAGTAATCATCAACAGGTTCTTTTAACTATCCTCTGTATAATTACATACATCATCAACAGGTTCTTTTAACTATCCTCTGTAGTAATTACCTGTATACACACATCAACAGGTTCTTTTAACTATCCTCTGTAGCCTAATTACCTGTATAATTCAACAGGTTCTTTTAACTATCCTCTGTAGTAATTACCTGTATTCATCAACAGGTCCTTTTATCTATCCTCTGTAGTAATTACCTATACACATCAACAGGTCTGTAGTAATTACCTGTATACATCATCAACAGGTTCTTTTAACTATCCTCTGTAGTAATGACCTGTATACATCATCAACAGGTTCTTTTAACTATCCTCTGTAGTAATTACCTGTATACATCATCAACAGGTTCTTTTAACTATCCTCTGTAGTAATTACCTGTATACATCATCAACAGGTTCTTTTAACTATCCTCTGTAGTAATTACCTGTATACATCATCAACAGGTTCTTTTAACTATCCTCTGTAGTAATTGCCTGTACACATCATCAACAGGTCCTTTTATCTATCCTCTGTAGTAATTACCTGTATACATCATCAACAGGTTCTTTTAACTATCCTCTGTAGTAATTACCTGTATACATCATCAACAGGTTCTTTTATCTATCCTCTGTAGTAATTACCTGTATACATCATCAACAAGTTCTTTTAACTATCCTCTGTATACACTACATCAATAGTTATTCCAACCAATATCTAATGTTATTATCTGTAGACACTTCAATGGCACCAATTATTTTTCTAATTAGCAGTAACATCTTCTTAAGGCCGTGAAAATCTGTTTCAAATTACCTGTGGTTTTTACAAGTTTTATAATCTTTTACCGGAAATTCTGAAAGAGCCTGGTTATTATGTGTGTCTGTTTCTCTTAAAACAAATCTGATCATTGTTTGGTATTGTTATAATTCACATGTAATATTAGTTTGATCATATACAAATTTCTATTTCCTAGATTCTGATTCAAACCAGAAACCAGAATTTTTTTTCTGTTTACACAAAAATTTGTTTCTTGCAAAATGTATTACAAAACTGTCTCAGTGGTTTCAGATGTAAATATGATAAGAACTTTAGAATCAAAGTACATTTCTAGGTGATTTGATTAATTATTGTTTCTACCGACAAGGTTTTGTACATACAGACCCCATAAGTCAATATATGTTGTTATATTTTAGACTGCCTCTTTTAAGTGACCGCAGTTCGTATAGAGGTAGCCGACGAATGAGAGCCAAATTAAATTCTGTGTAAGATAGCCAACATCTGCTGGTTATTTGGTGTTGTTTTTGTTGTTTTATAATTTAACCCATCAGGTGTTTTCAATTAACTTAAATCTTTTTAAGTCAAAACTCTTTTTAACTATGTTGTTTGTTAGGTTTTGGGTTGTGATTTGGTCTTGTTTCTTCAAAATTGTCATGTAAGTTGTCACCTGGTGAAATTATTGAAAAATGCCCTTGAAAAAAATAGTTTGAAAGACATGAAGCAAAGATTTTTTTTTTCTTATTTCCATTAAAGATTTTGTGTCTTTTTTTTGTCCATCAAAGCCTCATAGTAATGTTGATAGCATATTTAACTGCATATTTTTGTTCTATGACATTTGTGATTCATCATATTTCAAATAAATAAACGTGGCATA
Organism: Ylistrum balloti; assembly: GCF_031769215.1. Classification (NCBI taxonomy): domain Eukaryota; kingdom Metazoa; phylum Mollusca; class Bivalvia; order Pectinida; family Pectinidae; genus Ylistrum; species Ylistrum balloti. The sequence goes on along the minus strand of NW_026782691.1, from coordinate 851,174 downwards.
CATATACAGCAGATCGTGTTTAGATAATTTCAGTTTTTAGTCTCTAGGTTTGTAATCACGGTTTTTTATAGATGAGAATATATGCTTTTGAATGCAATATTGATCGGATTGCTTTTGATTTATAATTAATTGTAATTAGTTTTGGTTTCAATCTTGCATGGAAGTTAAAATAGTATTTTGCATGTATGTAAAACTAGTTGATGAATGTAGGTTATACTAATGAAACAGTTTGGAGTTGAATGTACATTATATATCTCTGCTATGTTGCGGTTTTCAGAGCTGAATGAGCTTTAATCATGTTATATATCCACATATATTCCCATTATCTTTGCCCGAAAACTGCTTTTTTCATGATAAGCTCATTTTCATGGTCATCACTAACTTGACTGCTGCTGCATGAAGTGTTTTGTGGAGAATGATGTTTTGTTTATTGTTTAAGGATAATTAGAATCTGAAGTTTGTATGAAATGGTGATATTTTACCTTATCTAAAGCTGCCAGCTGGTAAATTGATGAGAAGTATATAAGGTTACATGTGACATGAAGGTTCAATCGGTTCAAGTGAGACATGTTTCTGGTATACATTTTCATAGAATTATGGCTGATGCAATTTTGTTTTTTTGTTTTTTGGCAAATTGCATACATTTGTGTGTTCACATCTATTAGAAGCTTGTGTATCATTTCAATGGGATTTGTGTTATATGGTAGCTAAGGACATGACAGATGTATAATAGATTTAAGCAAGAACGATACAAATAGTAATAAATGGTACATGTTACATATAAAATTTATGAATTTCTTGTGATGTTATTAACAATAGTAGCAATGTTATAAGATATTTATATCGCAATATTCAGTTCATGGTTATAGGATGGGGGATCTCAACTACTTCCAAGTTTTAACATAAGAAGAAATTCCCCAAACTAGCAAGACTCTGGTAGGGCATAAGTGTTTTAATTGCCTTTTTGATGCCCAAGCAATTCACTCTGAAATGTTTATGTCATTACTCAGAGATTCCCCAGTTATACATTTGTTCTTCTGAGTAAGTCATACAGAGATGTAAAGGCTGCTCTTTTTAAAGGGACCATATACGTGTAGGATAAAATCACCAAAAATTGAATGCCTTGAAAATAGAGTATGTGACCAATACTTTTGGTTAATCTGTGGAAATTTTAACCACCAAGATAAAAAAACCCCACCTGCACAGTACCTGACATTTTCCTCATGGTACAATGTATACAAAATAATCATGTATCACTATCTCTACAAGCATAACAAATGTTGTTAATATTCTCATTTGATTAAAAATTTCAAATAAACATTTCAGGTCTGCACCTTTAAAAGCCGGTGGGTAAGCAGGCTGTATATACATGTGTATCTGTATTGGGTACATACGGGACATCAACACTAAAGAGCTCTCTCCGAAATACTTCACTTTATTCTAGTTTATACAGGACATAAACAGTATGTGTGATCACAATTTTCATAACAACCATAACAGGTAAAATTTTTGTATCAAGTACTTTTACTCAAAATAAGTTTTTTCCAATTTTAGGGAGAGGAAAAATGTATTTTGATTTATATTGCCTAATCATTAAAATTTGATAATTCCAAAAAAATTGTAAAACTGTTTTTCAACTTTGATCCTTTGTTTCTGGAAGAAGACATCAGGTAACTAAGCACTGTAAGAAAACTTTCCACAGAATAATGAGCTTAAGGTCTCATCTCATGTATCATGTAAATGGAACTAAATAAAATAGCTAAATTGTTTAAATAAAAAGTGCATTAAATACTGCAAAAATACTGTGGATTGCAAATAGTTGTGAGTGCAAAGTTACATATAGCTCAATCTTGTGAAGATATGTTAAAGGCTTGGTTAAGATATTTTGACAGTCAATATTTAATAAAAAACCAATTCTACACTAATGCCTGTATAGACAACATAGATTCTGATCTATTTTGATGGAAATGTTTCGGAGGTTGAGTCCTTTACAAGTGTACAAATTAATACTTTGTCTGGTGCTGAGATGTTTTATTTAAGTCTGTATGACCATTCCTGTGTTTGTGTCCACTGGGAGTAACAGGAATGAAGGATTGATGTAACTGTAATTGGTATTACACAAGGTTGAGGGTAATAGCTACTGTGTATGTGGAGCTTTGTAACACATGTTACCTGGATATTGATGTATTTTTTGTGTTTTGAATGATATTTAATGATTTGAAAGATATTTTTGGAGAAAATTTGCTTTTCTTGGTTATATTTATTGATTATATGACTGGTGTAGGTTTGGTAAAATCAAATCATTGTTATATTTAATGTTAAATAGGAGTAAGTTGTGATGAAATCTAATGTTTGAAACTGTGCTTTCCATTGTTATGGGTGTAGGTTTGGTTATAATGTCAAAAGCTGTGTGTATTTTTTGTGCGATCTAGTAATTTGAAGTCTCTATAAAATTCTTCTGTATAAATGTGTTTATTTCTACAAAAGCCATGAAAGCATGTTTTTATGATTAAAAACATATCTGCTTTACTGCAAGCTGCTGTTAAAAAAGTCCTCATTCAATCATTGATATCATTCTGTAAGTAAATCTATCACAGCTAATTACGATGGATATATCCTGTACATTTTTTCTGTATCAAGTAACAGAAATGTAAAAGTATTGCTGTATACATGTCCATGGTAACAGGTTTAGAGTTGATGTAATAACTGCAGGATGCCAAGCTGGTCTGTAAAGCTAAAACATGATACCCCAATAACCACATGATATAGAAAACCACTTTATCTTGTACCACACAGTGACAACAGCTTATGAAATAGGATGTATTTGTCTTTAAAACTTCTCTATTAATCTGTTGAATATTGTACTTAATTGTTGAATTAATGAATTCTGTTGTCATGTAATGATTGAAAATTACTTTACAGACGAACCTCGGCCTCCAATAGTGTTCTGTCTTGGAAGGTCAATCCCTACCCGGAACCGCCACCTTCAGAGTACATTACATTTAAAATGAATGAAGAACGCAAAATTGCCAAAGTTAAAGAACTTCGTGAGAAAACTGATGCCATTATACAGAGAAGAAAGTAAGAATTTCAATTTTAAACATTAGATTCCAAGTTTGAAGACATTCAAAACTTATACTTTGTTTTTGTGTGCAATCATTTTTTTCCAAGCTGATATGAGATTTGAAATGACAATATATTGATCACAATATTCCTTTGTTTTTTTGATACATCCCAATTCAGGTGATGACATAAAATTTTCATTATTACATAACATTTTTTTTGTAATTAGACAATGGTGTACAGTATCACATCATTATTTTTGTATAACTTGTTACTTTTTGCAGAGATGAAGAATTATTAAAAGAATGGCGACAGGAAACAAAAAAACTGCAACAAAAACGCTATTTTGAGAGTTTACGTCGCGGAACTAAAGGTATGATCAGTCTTTGGTTTATTAATCTGCTGTAGAATCTCTCCTCAATTTGGACTAAAAAATACCGTTTTATATTAGAACATCTAAGTATGATGTGAAGAAAAGTGTTGGTGAAGTGATTTCTGGGTCCTGAGGTCAAAGGTAAAGGGCACTTACTATAAATAGAAACTTCTTTCTGCAAAATATCATCAGTTCTGTTTGGATGATTACATTCAAACTTTCTCCATTACTTCTTAATAGGAACTCTAGTCCTCATTAGCTTTTTGTATAAATAGTTCAAAGATCAAGATCAACATTACTATGAATAGAAATGGAGAAAAACAAAACAAAATTATATCCTCTCTGAATGTTAATAGTAAGTATTTATCAATTACAGATTGAAACATAATTGATTGAAATCTGATGAAATCAAATGATCACAGGTCAAGGTCATCAAAGTCAATTTTCAAATATTTTACTGGAAAATATTTCCTTTTGACAATGAAACAAAGATGGCCAGAATCAAATGAGGAGTTGCCAGACTACAAATTTAGGCCATCAGGTCAAACTTTAAGGTCAAATTTTTTAATATTTCAGCTGTAAATATTTTGCTGTGATATGAAACGATGTCTATTGGAATCAGAGACACCTGGTCATTGGATCATAGGTCATCAGCAGATTATATATCTTTATACTGCTAAACAATTTATTATGACATTATAAAGTTGGTCACAATCAAACCAGGTATCAACTGACCAAAGCTCATGGCCATTGGGTCAAATGTTGTTTTGACATTATGAAGCAATTGGTCACAAGCAAGCAAGGTTTCCTCTGACCAAAGCTCAAGAGTCAAACACATATAATATCACACTGAAAACTTTTGGATCCTCTACTGTTTTCGTATCAGAAATGAAACAATATCCTGAACTTCTAAAATACTTTTTCAGATTTTGTTGACCCAGTGGAGAAAGCTCCTTTTGATGTAGATAAAAACCACATGAAGTTACCAACAAATGAAGAAAGAATTAAAGTAAGATTCTGTGTCAGTTCTAATTTTAGGTCACCAACCGACAGTTGTCGTAAACGGCATAGCCGACTTTGAACAAATTCTGTCAGAAACATCATGGGGGAAGGGGAAAAAATTTGGTATTAATATGGTGGGAGTCAAGCCCCTGGGGTGGGAAGGGTAGGGTCCTGGACAGGAAATAGAGCAAATTCTTGAAAGTCCTACTCCTCCTGTAGGAATGACTGAATTTTGTCCAAATTTGGTCTGAAGCTTTGTTGGGGGAAGTTTTTGGCACGATAGTTTTTGCACAAAATAGTGTTGACTATACACACAAATTTACGGTAATCAGTTCAGCATAACCAGTGCATCCATGCCTCCTTGGGTGGGAGGATTGGGCCCAATTTGGGAAATGTAAGTTCTTAAAAATCCTTCTTGTGTACAAGGCTATTGTCCAAGTTTGGGCTGAAGCAAACTCATAGGGAAATTTTTTTTCAGTAATTATTTGTCATATTTGAAATTCTTTGAGCAATACAGGCCTGTTGTTTTTTGCGTAATTAAGCTTAAAGGTTATATTTGTTTCAAGTTGACTTTCAATGTTTTGAGCGTTCATATCTGTACTTACAGCAGGATGTCAAAAATGCTCATGAGCGAATTAGGCGGACACTATCTCCAACCAGCAGACAGAAAATTGAGGATGAAAAGTGGGTGTCTCATAACAGTTTTCGCAATAAAATATTTGTTGATCAATTTGTAATGTTATAAAGTTGTGAAAAATGAAATGAAAGCGACTGGTATTTGTTTAATATTTTTCTCAACTGTGAGAATTTTCAGTGTCTGTCCCATATGTAAACCTACCAAAGAAAACTTGGATGGTTTCATTAATATTTTTGTCTTTACTCATTTAGAGCGGCTCGTATTCGAGAATTGGAAAGACGAATCAAACAACACACTTCACAAATGCATGAACGGCGAAAGCAGCCAAAGGGTACACCCCAGGAAGAAATGGAGGCTGCTAAACGGGAACTTGATGTTGTATGTATAATGTTGTTATTGAGATTCATAATTAAGTGTATGTGGAATCATCAGGCTTTACATATAGATGTCAGCAGATTGTTCTATTTCAGCTTAAACATGATCTTGTTAAATTTCCTACAGATGAGGAGGTTAAACATTGAAATATATGCTAGCATTAGAGTCATTCTTTTATATCTATTCTATTATTATTCTATTTACATTTTTTTTTAAGAAAGTAGGATTTCATTAGGTTTATTTTCAGTACCATTTTTAAATGTCAACTACAGTGATTTACCAAGTACCAGTGTGTTTTTTATAACAGATACTGAAATGCTATATTAGCATCATTTATTGTAATCCAGATTGGTTTAGAAGACACATAATGGTCTCAGTGTCAGCTATTCCCATAGCTGTATCTGCCCTGAAGTAAAAAAAAAATCAGAAATTAAAAAAAAATAATGTGAAGATACGCATGAAAATGTCTAGATCTTTGAATATAATTAAACAGATTTGAGAAATGAAGAATTTTTGTTGTTAGAGTATATATGAAGAAAGATAGAATTAGAAGGTGTCTTTTCATGTGTGTACTTTCATCTACCTTTAAAGAGAAAAGCTTAGCCATTTTTGTCAGGTTTTTTTTTCTTGATTCAGATTTCTGTTGTCCCATTCATTTGCATACAAAAATATGTAATATCAATAAGTTTGATAATAAAACGTCATTGTATGTATGTTATTGATATCTTTGAACATAGCCTACATGTTCAAAAATAAACTACAACAGATATAGACATTCATATTTCTACATTTCCAATTACTGCTGGTGTACCAGTTTTGCTATATTTCACGAATGGTTTACACTTGAAGATAGTTTATTTTCAACTCATGTCATGTTCTATATTAAGTAATCTAATTTTGATTTACCATAAAGTGGGTTTTTTTTGAGTATGTACTATACAAAGTCTAATCTCTTCTATGAATTTTATAAAAAAGTTTTTTGCATTCAGTAAATAAAGGGGTTTTCCTCCTGAAGTCGAACAAATAAATGTAATGTTCAATAGCAGAATTAAGAAAATTATTTCAGCTTCAAAAATATCAAGCAATATTATAACCGGGTCTCTTGATAGGTGTATTTCACAGTTAGACCTCAAGCGATACATAAAAGATGACCACAGAGTCTGTGCATGACAACATTCCGATAATAGATATAATACTGTTTCTCTTCCCTTGCCACAGAAAGCTTCTCTCAATTTATATTGCATTAATTTGGTTTTGGCATAAAGTGTTCTATAATAGAGTTTGGATTGAAGTTGTGAAGCTTTGTGTCACCTATAAAATACCTTATGATTGATGTAAACTTACACCAGCATCTTGCATGTGACATTTTTTGTAAAAGTTAAAACTGAAAAATGATGGTTTTAAAGAAATCAGAATCAATCTGTCTTTATTTTTGCTTCACAGGAAGGAGCTAAACAGCTAAAATAACGTTATCAAAAATTCAGTTGTGAAAAAATACCAATCAGATTAGAAATTTCAAAAAGTGTTAGATGGTACCCTCTGTATCATAGATGATTTAGGTAAAGTGATTTTGTTTTTAAAGCAGTAAAAAAGTCAAAAAAAGGAAAAATCATGCTGAATGAATTTTCAAGACAATCACATGAATGAACTGTTTGGAAACTGATCCTGTGGAACTTTAAAATGGAAAATTAAAGTTATGTGCTTTTATTTCAGTATGAACATCTGCCTGAATAAAAATAAGAAGAGAAATTCCTTATAACTGATAAAGAACATTGTTGTGATCTGTTTGTCTCTGTCTAGGTAAAATCACTTCAGAAAGACTTGATGAAGCGATACCAAGAACTGAAGACCTGGACCACAGGTTTAAAGTCGTTCCTTGTTGTACTTAGATATCTCTGCTTGCTAGTTGTTGATCAATTGTCGTTAACCACAAAAAACTCTTTATTTTAACTGTTGTATTTCTTAGTAAATTTTGTCACAGTGGTGGATTCAAAGGGCAAATTTTGTTATAATTACAATGTGGAAATGGATATCTTTGATCATCAGTTTGTAATGCTTTTGGAATAAAAACAAAAAAAAAAGGAAAGAAAATTTCCCCCGCCCCCCGCCAAAATAAAAATCTATAACAAAAAAAAAAGCCTGGCAAATGCCTTACAAATCCCCATACTCTCTGTCAGAAATTTGATTGGATCCAGGTTCCACCACTGTGCCATTCTAATCAAAACAGGGACTTCTGTCAAAAAAAAAAAAAAAAAAAATTCTGAAATTGTAATTTAACAAAACTCAATCATCCACAAAATGTTTGCTTTATAGAAATAATCTGTATCAGACACACTGATTCTATTTGGCAAGAAAATACATAATTGTTTTAAAGTCTTCTGGAAAATCTTTGCAGAAATCTCTGGTTACTTAATATTTTTTCTTTTTAATTTCATGCACGTGGCAGCAAGATTTTTATCAATAGCATTATGAATATGAATTGATTTTGTAACAGAATGGTACATCGATTGAGATGAATTTTAACAATGTCATAAATAAGACTTCTTCTGGACCTTACTTTGATCTTTGCATGATTTATAGCAGAGAAGATTTCTGTTGTCTATCCTAGATCTAAGCATGATGATAGTAATTAATCTTCTTGTTCTGTCTGCAGTTCCTTCTAAATGCATGTGCAGTTGTTTCTGCAACAACTTCATTTCCATTTTCATTCATCTTTTTGTAAATTTTCATTTCATCATCATATCATGAATAAAAGAAGATTCATTTTTTTAAAATTCAGAATTACTATCTTACTGTTGCACGCTTTCCACAGAGAATTATATTATTTACCCAATATTCAATAACAGATATTGTATATATTTCTTAACCTGACAATGTTATATACGTAATGTGATCTAACGCTGATGATATATATTTTCATCAAAAGTTTGGGTATGTGTAAATACTGATTTTATCCATTGTATCATGGAAAAAGAATAGTAACAGGTAGTAGTTAATAACTTGTCTGGAACTGGAGCAGGAGTATTACTAATTTATATTTTAACAATAAGTTAACAGTATTAATCCAAAATATATGTGAAAAGGATTTATCATTCTACTGTTTCTTTATGTAAAAACTAGACTGCTTTTCATTCCCTTTTTGTGTTTCGGAATTTTCATCTTGCAAAAATGATATCTAATGAATGGAAAAAGTATTAAAATTAAAATTCCAAAGTGTGTAATTAAGAAGATTTACAAGTGATCAGTCTGATTTGATAGTTGTTTGTGGAGTGATTGATATTAGAAATGCCAAACAGTTTCATTATATGAACATTTTTAGTAAAAAGTCACTTTCCTGTAACTCTAATTGACTTGGTGGAAGTCTTTGTTCTTGGCTTTGGTTTGCTCTGGTGTACCTGTTGCTTACTGGTTCAGTAAAGTGTTGTGTATGCAAAGAGTTCATGATTGAGGTGAGATATATTCTTGTGTGCTCACAGAGAATGTACTGCTTACAAAATGGAAACATTTTTTCTACAGTATAGTTTAGCCTTGCTAAGGTTTGTTGGACAATGTTTTGAATTGTAGACAGCAGCAGAAAAAAGAAGCAAAGAAAATTTAAAGCAAATGATATTACTGATACATCTTAATATGTACAGTATACCATTATTGTGTGTTATAATTTAGAATAAAAAATGCTTACATGTTTAAATCTAAGAGATTCTCACAATCATTACTTTGTGCCAATTGAGAGTTTTTCATCTACTCAAGTTTTGATTGGCATGTTACTAAAACATTGTACAATGGTTATGTTTACATTACTACTGTAGTCTGAGATCGAATACTCTATCATTTTCAGGAAAGCGTAAGAAAGGGCTTCAATCACGTTAGTAGTCAGTCTAATTGACAATTTTTCTATAATCTTCTGACATTCATTGAAACATGAAAGCTTATTTGTCATTCTAATTCTCTGAGTCTACATGGGTAACAGTATATTGTGCCTTCTTATTCCTCAATCCTCGTATTCTCCAATTTCCCAAGTACTTGGTAATGGTAATAGTCGATCTGTCTGAATCTTGTCTTAACTGTGTTTACCTGTGGATGATTGATACTTCATAGAATGGTTTAAATGTTGTGTTCTATCTACATTTTGGTTTGTTTGTTGAGATGGTGTGAATGTCTGGGTTGTCACTTCAGAACTCTGATCATTCAGAAACTTTAAATTTATATACATCCCCAAAGCATGGGTACAAACAGTAAGGTATCACAGAGCAAATGCTGTTTGTGTGATCTTTCTGCCACCTGGTGTTGTCATGCATTTTTAAATATTACCAATTGTGAGTTGAACATGCAATAATTTTTGTGTTCACTTTGTATCTAGTCAAAGCGTCACCAGATGTTATTTACTGTAGTAATTAATATCTGTCCATTCATTATTAAAGTTCAGACACTACTGCCTGGTCAGAAATCAGTTTAGTCGATTTTAGGGGCTATTGCCAAATGGAATTTGAAAAAAGACTAAATTTTACTTTGAATGGAAAATTAGAATATCATTACATTCATTATTATCCCCCTCACAACAAATTTTGGGGAGGGATATACGGATATTCTTGTATGTGGTTACGTTTATCATAACATACATATGTAACACTTGTCGTTGTCAACACTCTAGCATATTTATTCCTTGGGGGATTTTGATCACACTTCATACACAGATAAAGGAGAATTATATCATTATATCTCAGACAGGTTCATAGTTTAGAGTTTTAGTGTCAAGGTCATCATTACTATTTCTAGAAATTTATTGTCAGCACTTCAGCAGTTGCATTTCTGGAGAGATTTTGACAAAACATTAACTCGAAGTTCAAAATATAATGTAAAGGTCAACGTACCTTCTTAAATTTGAAACAAAAGCTGAACAAAAGGTAATGAGTAATTAGAGAGACAACAAAATGAATGATTGGAACAAATATCATAACTTATTGACTTACTGACTCCTCAAATTGTACATGAACATACAGACTTTTTGTTAGGTCAGGACTGACATCAGAACTGTACTAGTCTAAAGTGAAATGAGGTCCACTGACATGTCATGATGCTCTTGTTCACTGTCAGATGGTTATACTATAAAGGGACTACGGTTAGTACAATTTCATCTAAAGTAACCTCTAACACAGGACAAAAGCAAAATGTTATGTTTATTTGATACAATGATTAACATGTAAAGTTCTTGAGACTCTCACCAAAATCTTCTATAACAAGAATACACCTGCTTGTAAACAGAATCTGGTTATGAACTCAATGGTGATGAAACAAGGGCAAAATGCCAACATTAAAAAATGCATATGGAGCCCTTAAAAAAGAACAAGAATAGAGCTAGGTGTTGGTAAATGTTAGTGCACTGGCCATGTAAATTTTTGTTAAATTCTCCACTTAAAAAAAAGGGTTTACAACATTACTTCTAGTTATTCTTATTTGAATTGAACACATCTACGTAATTTCATTTCCCTAAAGCAAACAAAATCTTTTCCAAAGAGATCATTTTGGTGACCATGAAACATACCAATAATTTTCATTTATCTGCATCTCTCAAAAGCTGGTGTTGTATCTGTCATCTCTCAACAGTTTTTGTGGCAGTCGTACATATCAAATCAGCTTAGACATGTAAACACCATTATTAGAAGAAGCAGGATTGTTACCAACTAGGAATGAAAATGAACAACAGGGAAATCAAAATCATCATACCCACCCATTATACAACGTGTTGAAAAGTTGTCCCTGTTGGTTTCATTGTCGGTTAAAGATTGAGGTAATGGCTAGTTGAAAGGAATTACATTTAAATTCTTTTGTTGAAAATACAGCCATACTGAAAGTAGATTGTGAAATGTCTTCTAAAATTTTAGTTACACTTAGTCTCGAGATTGGTTGAAAATTTCTTGTATTAAAATGATGAAAAAGAATAGGTAAAATTTAGCTTGATGAGAATTCTTTTTTTTTTTTTTAATTGAACAAAATATAGTTAGTCTGAACTTTTTGTGCACAAGTTGGTTAAGCACACACAATAATTACAATGCCTGCGTGAATGTGGTCATTTATTACTAACCCCCGGACTTCAGAAATACCTTGGCCTAACTGCACTGATTCCTGTGTTCCTGATAACTCAGCAGGATAAACAAGTAAGATTTCAAAATCAAATTCTGGGATTTATTTTTCATTGGTGGAGATCATAAGGAAAGTTTAAATCAATATTGCATATTATGTAATATTTTCTATATTTTTTATTTCTTTATAATTTTTTTATCATATAAGAAAGTTTTTAAAATCCTATTTTTCTGTTGTTTTTGTTATCATTCAAATTTTTATAGTAAATAAAGATGATAACTGTAAAGTATGTTTCCATACCCTGGAAGGATCTTAAATCTGAAGTAATCTGTTCGGGATTTTTCCAGGGGAAGGAATGAAAATGAAGTTGCCCAGCTTGAAGTCAAAAAAGAAAAAAGGAAAAAGACTCCAGCATTCTAAGAAGTTGGCTCATAAATTAGACATGGATAATGTGCAGGCCAAAACCACAGTGAAATCTATAAGAAACAAACATTCAAACCAATCAGATTTAAATCCATACCTGAAATTGCCTAAAGTACAATTTCACCAAGTTGGTTGACATTTTGTTCATCAGCATTGATAGGCAATTTCTAAGTTTGTTGATCCCTGCAAGTGTCATACTAGTATTAGTATATTAGAATATATTTTCCAAGTATCATACAGAAATTTCTTCAGTATAAAGTAGCAATATATACAGATAATATGGTACACAGAACATTATATAATGACACACTGAGACTTCTACAAGTATTGATACTATTGGATAGAGCTGTACTGTCTGTCAGTTTGTGTCAACAGGACATCTCATATCCTCCCTCACATACTATTGCCAGGATTTGTATGTGCTTATAAAAATTAGGTGTGACATCACCCTAGATATATGATGGGATAGGTCTCTGTTCACTGTGAATAACTTGTTCCCTGTGTATTTAACAATATTTCCACTAATTAGTAATTTTATATACCAGGTATGGTATGTGTGAAGAACATGAGTGATATATATCCCTGAAACTATCTGATAAGTTTTGGATAGGGTCAGTCTTGTTTACTGCCATGTATGTCACTGGCATCAGCCAAATTTTTGTTTACAAGTAAATAAAATACCTCTTGGAATGACAGAAATTCACATACATATATCTCTACCCATGTAGTCAAGTTTTCTCACTATTTGTCAATAGTTTTAATGTTTGGAAGTTAGTGGTCTATGGATTGGATGTAATTGCCTTTATTTTACCTAGATAAGTTTAAAGTTTAGTTGGTGAGGAGGAATACCTCTCAATTTTATGTGCAATACATGAATTTGTTAGGATGATTATTATTTATTTCTGCATAATAAACATACAGTAACTAGGCCCAGTTTTGTTGTGAATCATCACTGAAGGTTTAACATACCACTGGATGTTTCCAATACCAGTCATAGACAAATCAATGGCCCTTTAAGGTAATATCACATTAATTTTGTGGCCTTTGCTGAAGGTCAAGGTAGCCTCAAGATGTAGTCTCTTGAATAAAATCAATTTGATAGCTTTAAGAGAAGTTCATTCAATTTAATAGGATTATATTAGAAGTAACCTAGGGGGCAGGGATAAGGGGTGGGGGTGGGGGAGTTTGGGGGGTCTGTTGACATCTCATTACCAATTACCTAACATCAAGTCAGCATTGCAATGCTTGTGTTAAGCAGAAATCATCCTATTTCATCCCCTTGGAAAGAAGGATTCTATTGTTCAACTGGGTAAGAGATGCATAAAAAAATGCCCTCAAAAATTTAAAAAAAAAAAAAAAAAAAAATGACTAATTGGCTATCCAACATTTTTAAAATAATGGTCAGATTTAAAGGCTTTCAAATAAAAGTTTATCTTAAAACACTAAGAATACCCACTCATAGGAATACTTTAGATCCATCTTTGTATGTAGGAGTTTAAGTTAGGAAGCATTCATCAAATTACGAAGTAAAAGTGTACTAAGTCTCAATGACAGGCCTAGAATTCACTATGTATCAAAGTTCAAACAACACTGTTTTTCTTGTTATGTGAAATTTAAATCTCTCTAAAATGCTAACCTTGTCCAATTTTGACAATTGCCTGAAGATTCGGATGGTCAGCCACACTTACATGTAAGAGTGGTTTTACCAGAGGCATTTACAGATGTTGATCAACTTATTGGTGAGTTATATTAGCTTGGCTAGTCAAAAATGTTCAAGATACCTTAGAATTATTTGAAAAGTATTGCAGCAGTATGTAGCAAAGAAATAGTGGACAGGTATGAAATAAACACGAATGCAATAGACTTTGCCGTAAGTTTACAACCCCTAAAAATTGGTGGATGGCACATTACATTCTATCAACCTTTTTGTCCATCTGATTTCTTCCAAGAATTAAGTTCTAGTGCTTTCCATGTTTCTATATTGATATCATTCAGAAGGGCTACACCACTGTATCAGTTATAGGAAAGTTTAATTTGCTGCTTGGACAAACATTTTCAGGTTCATGAACACATGATTCAAATGGCTTTCAAATATTTCACCAGATCTGGCCTGTATTGTGTAGGTTGTCATGTTTCCAGGGTTTCATCGGATCAGGCCTGTATTGTGTATGTTGTCATGTTTCCAGGGTTTCATCGGATCAGGCCTGTGTTCTAGATGTTGTCATGTTTCCAGGGTTTCATTAGATCAGGCCTGTGTTGTAGATGGTTCCAATGTTTCACCAGATCAGGCCTGTGTTGTAGATGGTACCAATGTTTCACCAGATCAGGCCTGTGTTGTAGATGGTTCCAATGTTTCACCAGATCAGGCCTGTGTTGTAGATAGTTCCAATGTTTCACCAGATCAGGCCTGTGTTGTAGATGGTTCCAATGTTTCACTAGATCGGGCCTGTGTTGTAGATGGTTCCAATGTTTCACCAGATCAGGCCTGTGTTGTAGATAGTTCCAATGTTCCACCAGATCGGGCCTGTGTTGTAGATGGTTCCATTGTTTCACCAGATCAGGCCTGTGTTGTAGATAGTTCCAATGTTTCACAAGATCGGGCCTGTGTTGTGGATGGTTCCAATGTTTCACTAGATCGGGCCTGTGTTGTAGATGGTTCCAATGTTTCACCAGATCGGGCCTGTGTTGTAGATGGTTCCAATGTTTCACCAGATCAGGCCTGTGTTGTAGATGGTTCCAATGTTTCACCAGATCAAGCCCGTGTTGTAGATGGTTTCAATGTTTCACCAGATCAGGCCCATGTTGTAGATGGTTCCAATGTTTCACCAGATCAGGCCTGTGTTGTAGATGGTTCCAATGTTTCACCAGATCAGGCCTGTGTTGTAGATGGTTCCAATGTTTTGCCAGATCAGGCCTGTGTTCTACATGTTGTGATGATTTTGGGATTTTAGTAAGTCTTGCTTGTGTTCTTGTGTGGTAGTTCCATTGTTTCACTTCTGATAATCCTGTTATGTTCCGTTATACTGTCAGAAAGCTGCAGTGTTTATCACTGAAGACTAACTTTGATTCCATACATATGAAAAGTTGATCCAGCTTAACATAATCTACTTCAAATTAATTTTTTCACCTCTTTGTTCTTAATTAAATTTTGTGAATTTCCACTGTTTACATACAAGGCAAAGCTTATAACATTTCAGGCAGCTGATATGATATCTTTACTAACAACTATTTCATGGTATATCTATGATTTAATCAATTAGATCCATGATATAAGCATTAGTAAATATTGCAATACTATATTTGTGAAAAGTGTGGCTATGGTAGTTTCAGATAAATAATGATATATTCATGTTTGCTATTTCATAGTTGTGTTTGCTAAAATTTCAGATACATATTGTAGAATTATCATTGTCAATTCTGTTTTATACTGTAGACAGATTTAATACTGGAATATATTGAAATGAAAAAAATAATTTGATTTACAAAATTAAGTTTTAATTATTTGATATCAGTCAAAATTATACACTAAAGGATCCAGGTTTTTCCATATTGTAGACAGATTTAATACTGGAATATTTTGAAATGAAAAAAATAATTTGATTTACAAAATAAAGTTTTAATTATTTGATATCAGTCAAAACTATACACTGAAGGATCCAGGTTTTTCCATGTTAATGCTATAATTGTGATATTCATGCCATTGTTTGCCTGTAGATTGTTTGTATGATAATGCTAGCTGGTGTGTTAATCTGCAGATGATGCTCAGTCTGAGTCCATCCAACAGCATCAGGAACTTGTAATGTCTGACATGTGATCAGTCAGCTCCTGAGGTAGGCAGGTTTGTGCGGGTCATTTTTACCTCCCCTTAACTGTCTACTGACATCGCACTGGTTGTGGTTTTTTACCTCCGACTCAGGAGAGGATGATGTTGACACTTCACTTCAACAGCGCATCTTCCTAATATATGTATATCACAGAAATAAGTTGGTCAGGGTTAGAATTTATACTCACACTTTTACTACGGTAACTTTGCTGATCATCTATCCTGTTGATGTATTTCTAATTGGACACTATCAAATAACACTGATAGTTGCATTATTTTTCTGGGTTCATTTATCAGATTCTGAGGATACTACACTGGCCACAGTTATCAAACATATGTAGTTCTACAGGCTTAGTACAGGACTCCACCAATATACATATTCAGGACCACATCCAACTCCAAGTGCAAGTGTTATAAAATTGAATTATTATGCAAATTTTTCCAGAGTTTACTTCAATGTTAAATTATCACCCAAAGTTCAATCACCAGATAAAAAATTGGAGAAAAAACAGAAAATAAGAATAAAAAAGACTTGTGATCAGGAAATTTCTTCCCATAATGTAAATAAGATCTAAAGAGATGATATTTTACACTGCTTCATCACAGTTTACAGCTGGGGGATCTTTAGTATACAACCACTTAAGTGGCATGCACACACTTTATAAACTGCATTACATACTATGTAACTGAGTTTCCTGAAGGTACTGTGTTTTATTGGTTGTTCTTTATAAACACCAGACACTTACATGGCACTGATACTTACTTGGTTACTTTATTGGGTACTTACAATTTTAAATCCTATTTTGGTGGTTTTTTCCTCTGAAATATATATGTCATTCCTCTGCTTCATGTAATTATATGGACATGTACATATATATATATAAAACTAAGTTTATTACAGCATAATAAACAGCTTACAATTATATCTTATTTGCCTTGCCTTAAATCATATTTCAACCCACAACCAGTTGCTAAATTAAAATTTGACCACTGAATTGTACTTGTATGCATATTTATCCATTTTAAACCTAATGAAATTAAACTTTTATCACAAAATTTTTTTGTAATAAAATAGACTTTACTAATTTGAAGTAACAGATAAGCAATACTTATGATAATTAAAATGTTGATAACTGTTTATCTCAATTAAAAGATACCAGTTCAGAGTTAATGAATGTAGGTTGTATACTTACGGCTAATCAAGAGGTGTTAACACTGTATCTAACTCAATCTTTACAGCAATAAAACCACAGTATATACTGGTCACGGATTACTTACCATTGCACGATCATGTACAACACTCACCACTCACAACACTTTGGTTTTAATTAAGATTATGGGTTATATTCGATGAAAAATGGTAATTCACTTGCATGTAGTGATTTGATGTATCCAAAATGGATGGCGATGACAGAATCCATTTCTGCATTTAATTACATAGTTCTCATGTTTCCATTCTTTTATAAGGATTACATACTAGTATATTTTGTTATTTATTCAACATTTAACACAGCATTTCATTGGTAAATAAAATGATGAGTAGCAATAAAACTCTTATATGTATGATACACTTCTCATTTGCATATGAACCCTGAATAGTAATTGCTAATGATGTCACTAAATTGTCACAATAGTTGTGAAAGTGACATCAAAGTCTGTCAAATTTTGCTTTCCTGTGAATGTGACTGATATCATTATTCCAAAGATGAGCCATTCAGATTTCTAAAGAAAACAAGATGAAAACTGGAAATTGTTGTTTTTTTCCAATCATATGATATACTGTCACCTGTTTGCTATACTCTGAATGTACTGAGGTAGAAAAAGAGTGAAACATGAATACTTTGACTTTGTTGAATTTCCAGAAATTTTGAAAAGACTGAAACAGGGAATGCCTTAGATGATGTTTTATTGCTTTTTAGTTTATCTGGGGTGAAGTTCATGCGTAAATTGGAATAACTTATTTTGTAATTGTTGTAAAATGAATCAAGTTTAGTACTTGATGTATGCAAACTTGATGATTTGTACCTCTAAGCAGCAGCCATTTCTTGTCATCAGTCTTCCGTAAACAGCTGAATTTATTCTTCTTTCATGCTTGGAAGAGGAGAGAGCTATCAAATTTGTTTACCTATCACTCTCCTGTGGGTCAAATGCGTTAGTAGCTTGAAATGTCTTTGTTGTAAATAACTTTGACTTTAAAGGTCACTCAGATGTAATGTGCTGAAAACATAAATGATTTCTTCTGGAAAAGAACTAGGAATTCTGTGCTCCATTTCATACTAAGTTTCAAATGATTATTTAAAAACTCTGTTTTATTCAGAATCTTTGTTTCATTAAGTAAGGTAAAATATCATTACTATATATGGATTTCTGTACTTCATAGTTGTTTTTCCTTCTATTTATGCTTGTCAATTGGTGCTGTAAAATGGTAACTGTTTACTGGGCATCAGTAAACAGTATATCAACCTGGATTTTATATTTTCAGATTGTAGTGCCTGTTTTTCTGTGACAGATTTTTTATAAACATTGCATTTTTTGAAAATCATTTTTGTGCCATTTTCTAATGATTCTATTTCATTGTCAAATAATTCTGTCTGACATCCAATAATTCTGTAACAATTTTCATCATTCTGACTAAAATATTAACTCTCATTGAATGCAGAACAATTCTCGTGTTGACTACATTAATTCTGTTACTCTAGATGTGAGGACTTGATCTTATCAATCTTCTGGAAACTGATTTCAAAATATAGAGGAAAAAAAACCCAAAACCTTATTGTATTAACTACTTGTGTTTAGATGTCTTTACTATTGTTTAGCTGAGTAACAGAAAATCATTTCACCATTCTGTTTTACGTGCTGATTCTCTCGACAAATGCACTAACTTTATACTCACAGGAAGACTACAGGCCACTAATCCTCTATCTAAGAACATGCACCGCTAGTGCTAACCCCTGCCTCCCACTATTCCCAAGGGGGCGGGGTGTCACCGGCCGTAAGTACTGATTCACCCTATCTATCTCCGTACACTGCCAGACACCATCCAGTAGTTATAGTATTCCTTTCTTTATACCTGTCAACTAACTAGTCATCATGAACTATCGTTAACCTTTTTATTCTCTAAATATTACTGTATCCTGGCTCATCTGTAAAACAGCTAGTAATCTTTAGCCCCTAATTCTCCCTTTTTTTCTTACAAAAGCTACAATATTCCATAGCAGTTATTTTATTTTTTCCATCATGGACGATTGGCTAGATTCTGTATCTATTGGATTGGTATGTATTAGTGCTACAGTATGTATATATCCATGTATCTATTTTATCAAAATTGTTGTAATGATGACAAGAATGGATCTGGTCATATATTCACCATGGTCATTTAATTCAACATTTGAAAATCTTTTGTGAATGTCATAGTTGATAATACATTACTAATGCAGAGGTTTCTGCATGATAACATTGTATGTCCATTTTTCTTTACATGTAGTGTTTGCTTATGTTTTTTTTCCCCCTTTCATTGGCATGGTTGGTTGTCGTCATCATCAATTTCTGTGTGTCTCATATTAGGTGTGAAGTCTGAGGGTTAAAGGTCAGTCATTGTAAGTAAAAAAATGATTAAAAAAATGTATCGATGCAATACGTTCTCTTGGATAAATCAATTTATCAATTTCATACTGTGCTTTACAAGAGATTTTTAGAACCTTTATCTGGTATACAATGTGACCATCGATGCATTGTCGCCAACTCACCTGATTTCGTCAGGTCAGCTTGGTATTGGACATATCATGACCTGATAAAATCATCTCATATTTCTTTACTTTTGATCAGTACATAATTTGTGTAAACGTCACAAATTCTATAAGTCAAAAATATCTTCAAATATAACATAGAACATATCTAATACATTCATATGTGATAACTATTCAGCTAAGAATTGATAAGGTTTTTTTTCCTTTACGACACTTTAAAACACCTTGCCATCCTTGGTTTTGAAGGCTCTGATCAGTTAGTATTTGACAAGAGGTTGCCATGGAATATTCCTTAACTGCAGAAAGTGAATTGATTGCATCTTAAATTTTTTCCACAGTTTGCCTCACTGACATGTACTTTTGTCAAATTCTTGGAATGAATATCAGGAGTCAAATAGTGTCTCAATCAGCAGTTTGTTAAGTTGAATTATCTGGGTGTTACTTTCTTAATTGGAAGTAAACGATTAGGATATTGATTTGATTATATACATACGGTAATCACTTTTTCCTTGATTCTCGGGAAGGATTTCTTTATGGATTTTGATCACGCACCAAACATTTAAGTATCGGAATACCTACCCTAGTAACACAAGATTTTCTTTCAGTGTGTTTTAGTCAACGTAAGGTGACTGTTATTGTTGATAGAAATATTCATATCATGAAGTCAGCACTAACAGTTTCATTTTCTTTTAAATGAAAGATTATTTCTAAAACTCCAGATATCATGTTTGTCATTGTATTAGATGAACAAGAAGTTTATCATAGCTTTTAGTCTGATAGCTCATTTCATTCCTTTATGTCTAGTTGTTTTTCTTATCCACTCTTTTTAGTATCAGAATATTGTTTTTTTTTTAAATTTGGTCTCATAATTGCAAAGATTCATTTAATTTTTGGAAGATATTGTCCATATTTGAATCTACCTTATGAGACGTGACAATTATTATTGTCCTGTCTGTTTTTACATTTCTAGGGGTCACTTTATATCAGTGTATTCTGTGAGAGACTTTCATCAATTTTTGGCCATATATTGGAACAAGTTACATTAAATCCTCTGTTGATGGTCAAGAGTGGATGTACTACTGTAAAAATATGTAATCACTTTATCATTAGGTCATTTAGAAGGGTGTGTGGATGGGAGACATTTAGATCTATCATTAGAACATAACATCAGTAAGAAATTTTTGAATGAGTTAATATTAAAAATTTGTTAAGTCCTTACAACAATTCTAACAATGTATTTAACAATAAATGTGTAAAGAGATATTGGTAACAATGAATTATTTATAATAAGATATTGTGATTGAAACAGAGGTGACACAAATGTTGTTGTTGATGGTATTAATTTTACTAGATTTAGTGATTTTCAAAGTTACAAAAAACATGAGCTTTGGCGAGTGTTTTTTGTAACTTTTGAAAAGTAACAAACTTGAGTGGAAGAAGTACCATAATCAACAACCAATTCGTGTGACCGGGTTCTACCACAAGGAAAAAAAAGTTCTACATGTGGCAAATATTGATTTTGTTTATGAACTTTGGTTGCGCAATAATATGATCTGATATTAACAAATGTAGTATTTTCAAGTCTATTATATGATAGAAATAAGTCTATTATCATTGGACTGTTGGGACAGGTCACATGGCGTTATATCATCTTGAAGATTTTTTCAATTGCCTACCATCTTTAATTCATTCTGTGTTGTTTTGTATAACATCCTCAGTTAAGTTGTTGTCAGAACTTGGTGTACATGGTATTAAGACCTGAAATAATGTGACATTAAGAAAGTGTTTCATTACGAATACTAAACCTTCATTTCAGGAATTAATGCTTAAAGGGTATCATTATTGATGGTAGTATCTTTACATGTGCCTTTGTTACGTACATTATGTATAAAAAGTATACCCTTAAAAAATAAAAATATGCCATGCAGGAAAAAAATATGATTTGTTCTGCAAATAAAATACCTTGAAATAAGATGGTCGTGATAATAGATTGGTTTCGAAATAAGGCTTAAAATCCTTATCAAAGTGGCTTATTTTTAATATTTTAGGGTACATATCTTCAGGAGGTATCCTTTATTCAACACATATTTTCAAAATGGAATTCTGCATTATTTTTTCATCATCTCTTATAACCATAATTCTGATAGCAGTTTGTTTTTTATTCATTAGTGATTTGCATTTTGAAAAATGTTGTATTATTATAAGAAAATTGCATGGTATGAAGTTTGTGTGATGCATACCATTGTAGAGTTGTGTTATCTGTATTTAAAATTGCATGTCACTTGGGAATGCTACTGACAATGAGGCATGTTAATCTTTCTTTTTCTACAGCATAATTTGTATATAATTTTGCTAAAATTGGAACATACATTTACTTCTATAATTTAATTTTGTCTGCAAGTATGAGCAAATACTTGTCTGGTTTTTTTATGGAGTTATTGTAAATATCACTTCAATTTTTTCCCCCATGTTTATGATCACTGTAATAAACTTAATGTGAATTATCCTGATTTTTCACAGATATTTTTCAAACTTTGCAGCATGGAGAGCCACAGTATGTTGTTTACACTTTGCCTTGTACAACAAGATTTCTCACATAAAACTTATATATATATTTTCAGGCTGAAGATCTTCACAAAGAGCTGTCTTTATCCAGGAAAAAGTTGGAATACAGATTCCGAGCCTTCACTGGTGACCTTTCGACAGGTTACACTGCCAAGCGTCACACAGCTGTCCCTCAGCTACCTCACCAATGAGGTGGTAGGCTTCTGATAGTGTTGATGGGTAATGAAATCCATGATTATCATTGGTACACAACCATTGAACTTAGATACCAATCTGTTATTTCTAAACCAGGATTAGAAGCAGACTGATTCGAGATGAGTGATGAAGCATTCCTGTTAGAATTTGTGTTGTACCATTCTGTACTGTTAACCAGCTTTCTTAAAAGAAGTGAAAAAATGGCTTCAGAGTTTTTTACTTTGGCAATTTCTGTGTTATATGTATTCTGACTTGTTCATCTGTACTGTATAGACAGTAGTTTTGTTGCCATTGAAATACTTGGTATGTTTGTTCTGTTATATTATGGAATTAATATAATTTATCAAATAAAAAACAGATTTTAATGTTTGCTGTCTTTTGTAAATCTACTAGATGCCTGCTGTGATGTTTGGAAATTAATGTTTTAATAGATATGCTGGATATTTGCAGGAGTCTTTCAAATTGTTACATAGAGATAAATCATATTCTTTGTATCGGTTGAAATAATTCAGTCCTGCGAGAGAGACCCCTGACATAGGATCAAATGTATTGTTAATCTTGAACACCAAATTATCAGTGTTATAGACTCGTTATTGGCCAAAAACTTAAATTTTTAATCATTATTGTTGATGATTTTACATATTTAATATATTTTTAATTTCCTGGACTTTTAGATGTTGTGATAAATGTATGGATCAATATGTCAACAAAACTGAAGGAATTCTACTTAATTCTTTAGACATGGTAATTGTATGACATTCATTTAATTCATTTTACACTGTTTCAATGATTGGAAGTTATGTTTGATGTTAATAGAGGAACTTGAGGTGAAATGTAAATGATGTTTCTTGCCATCGTTATTGAGATCAGATGACCAAATCTTTACCATGTGTATATTAGTACAGTAGTACCAGGCCTAGGTATTAGTGACTTTTTTTTTCAGAATGTGTCAGTTTTTATTAAGAAATTATCACTGCCAATTACAGAGTTAATTATATTATTCACCAAATGCTTTAGCTGTAAAACAATCACTGGAGGATTCCACCATATTGTAGAACAATTTACCTATAGAATATATTTTGTACTTTTCATGTAAAATCACAAATACAACACCTACCATTATTTCCATTAATAAATGTTTGATATCTTAAACACTAATTAAGTGTTCCTGATATTACTTGTTTGACATGTTATCTATCAATTTTGCAGCTGATTTCTGAGCCTATTATATAAGTAAACATGCAGGTATATCATTTTTTTTCTGCTCTAAATGAGAATACATTCCATGTAATTAATTCAATAATTATATTGCAAGACAATTAAAAGCTTGATCAAAGATTTAGCATGTCATGTTCCTCCAAATCAAGAAGTTTGGAAACAAGTCACAATATATCAGCTACATGTCAATTTTTAATTACCAAAATTCTTAAAATGTTTCTTGTTACACTTTGTATCTATTGCCAAGAAATAACCATTAGGACAAGTTATATATACGCTCTGTGTGTAATTACAATAATACATGTGTGTTTTTTCTCTGTACCTAGTATGTTAACATAAATCAACTCATTTGAAAATGTATGAGAATTGATGAAAGTATTTATTTTGAGAAAGTGAAGAAGTGTGAATGTTTTAAACAATAAACTCTGTATCTTATTCTTAGAGTTAGAAAGCTTGAATTACTGTGTGGAGATAAAAATCTTCATTATTTCACAATAAATATCTGGTCCATTTCTGAAAGTCTTGTCAGAAATATCTGTATTTTAGTCACATCAATGTGATATCGATTAGACCTAATAACCATACTGGTGAAGAAAATTATCATTTTTCTGTTGTGTAGAGGATTTCAGTTGTTTTGTAAATTAGTTTCAGACTATCAACTATGATTCTTTGTGACATGTATTTTATTGTTTTTGATATGGATCGCTTGGTCATAAACTACAAATGTAATGGCATTGCTAGCAAAAGTTTACACTGGCTGTAATTCTTAATACATTCATTTGCTTGGTTTCATGAAGACAGGAAAGGCTAACAAAGGTAACTACAGCCTGTAGGTAGTGTATTATTAGGGCGACATTTGAAGATACAGTAGTTATAATGAATTGTGTTGATTTTACGAGGATCACTATAAAACCTATGTGACCTTTACAAAGAACAATTACAGTGAAATAAAATAGTTGCTACAAAGCAATTTTGTGATTTGTAATTATATTTTACTTAGCTCATCTGCCTGAGGGTAGAGAGATTTAAACTCTTGTTTTCCAAGTTCACAGGGGTCAAACATGTTCTCTGAATGACCATAGAGTTCATTGCTCATGCTGCTCAGATAAATTAGGACTATCTGATTACATAGCCAAGCTCTTCTTCATATTAAGCTGTTTGCATATATCTCGCATCAAAACCACCAGCAACAGGTAGAGCTTTCCACCAAGCTATATGATGAGTATGATTTTTCAATTTCTCTGTTCTGGAATTACCATTTCTAGAAGGTAAATTCTGCTTCCTCATTCCACATTTGAGCTGATATTCAAGAACATGTTCTTAACATAATTTGTGTGAGAGTTAATGACAGCTTACAGATAAACTTACAGGTGTAGGTTGATGAAAACTTTATAAAAGTTTTAACACCAATAAATTCCAACTACTTGGTGTTGTGACACTAAATCATGGATAGTCAAAATCCTTTGGACTATTTAATGGCTATGATGGGTAGTATTTTATCAAAGTTACAAAAGGAACGTTGAAACCCAACATTATGATTCGGTGGTACCATTTATAAGAAATATGCATGTTTCTTGAAACAAACAAAGTCTCCAGCCAAGTTATTTCTCTCCTTCGCTTTGTTAAGTTTCATTAAATTGACCCCAAAATATTCTTATAAAACACTGAACTGTGTGTGACACAATTTATTCATTTGTTTAAAATATTGGTACATAATTTGTTCATCAAAAGTGTTATGAAACATGATAAATATTTGACTAGTTTTATGACATGATAAAAGGTATACAACAGAGGGATCTATTAAGAAGGGAGATAACTCCAATAAAAACAATTGAAAAACAATGTGACTGAAGTATATGCTCTTTTCAACCTGATGAAAGTATCATGCCTCTGGACTCTTTTATCACATAACACTTTAATTAAAGGAGATCTATTATGATCAGGCAGACTTTTTACAAAACAATTCCTCCAAGATAATGCACAACATAAGAGTGCTCTATAGGTAGGCCATGAGAACTGGCTTACCTGTACCGGTGTTAATTGCTATTACATGTAAATGATTTGGACAAATATAAATACAATAACTTGTAAGAGGCTAACTAGCCTACTTCTTACACTCCTGTACCTGTATAAAGGTTAAGTATTATTACATTAAGGTATATTTATGATTATAAAAATTTGCACTGTATATATACAAAGTGTATATATATATTAAATGAAATAATGTCAGCAAGATCTTTCTCAACAATTTATTTCTCAGTCAATGAGTATTAAAATATGGTTCACATTGTATAACACACAATTACAGATTCAAACAAACCTTTCATAAAAAAACTATCAAAATACTACAAACAGATCCAACATAGAAATACATATATGTAAATCAAATAGCAATCAAGTGTATAAAACATTAGTTGTGACAGGTAATTTAAACAATGAAGAAGTTTCCTGCACTGGTTACAGTCAAACACACACATTACTAAATCATGTCCAGTGACAACATGACAAACCAGTGTTTAGTATGATCTCCCCATCAATCAGAGTTTAAAAGCTCTTACCGTACTGTCACTTTGATCTTCGTACAGTTTGCTTACACAGAAAAGTTTCCATATGAAATGTGTTCGGACATGAATCTTTGCTAGAAAAAACACAATGTGAATCTGGAATAGCAATAGTAATAAACAGCTGTAACAAGCATTTTGTAGCTGGTATATGGGGCAGATGTTGGTTAAGTAAGTGACCTTTTGATAATCTTTATTTAAGTAAACCTATCATCTTTCATCTTTCCCAGAAAGTAAGTGGGGTGCACTTTAATGTATGCAATTAAGCTGATTGGCTCTGCTTAATATGTGTATGGCAATATCCCAAAAACCATATACGACTCATCTGTTAATCATAAGCCACTAACTGTGTACAATAACCCACTTACTGTATACAATAACCCAGTAAATGTGTACAATAAGCCACTAACTGTGTACAATAACCCAGTAACTGTGTACAATAACCCAGTGTGTACAATAACCCAGTAACTGTGTACAATAACCCACTAACTGTGTACAATAACCCAGTAAATGTGTACAATAACCCAGTAAATGTGTACAATAAGCCACTAACTGTGTACAATAACCCACTAACTGTGTACAATAACCCAGTAAGTGTGTACAATAACCCTGTAACTGTGTACAATAATTACCCACTAACTGTGTACAATAACCCACTAACTGTGTACAATAACCCAGTAAATGTGTACAATAACCCACTAACTGTGTACAATAACCCAGTAACTGTGTACAATAACCCACTAACTGTGTACAATAACCCAGTAAATGTGTACAATAAGCCACTAACTGTGTACAATAACCCACTGTGTACAATAACCCACTAACTGTGTACAATAACCCAGTAAGTGTGTACAATAACCCTGTAACTGTGTACAATAATTACCCACTAACTGTGTACAATAAATGCACAGTAACCGTGTACAATAACCCAGTAACTATACAATAACCAAGTAACTGTGTACAATAACCCAGTAACTGTACAATAACCCAGTAACTAGGTACGATAACCCAGTGGCTGTGTAAAATAACCAAGTAACTGTATACCATAATTATCCAGTAACTGTGTACGATAATTATCCAGTGACTGTGCACAATAATTACTCAGTAACTGTGTACAATAACCCAGTAACCGTGTACAATAATCATCCAGTAACTGTGTACAATAACCCAGTAACCGTGTACAATAATTATCCAGTAACTGTATACAATAACCCAGTAACTGCACGATAATTATCCAGTAACTGTGTACAATAACCCAGTAACTGTACAATAACCCAGTAACTAGGTACAATAACCCAGTGGCTGTGTACAATAACCCAGTAACTGTGTACAATAACCCAGTAACCGTGTACAATAATCATCCAGTAACTGTGTACAATAACCCAGTAACTGTGTACGATAATTATCTAGTAACTGTGTACGATAATTATCCAGTAGCTGTGACCAATAACCCAGTAACTGTGTACAATAATCATCCAGTAACTGTGTACAATAACCCAGTAACTGTGTACAATAATCATTCAGTAACTGTATACAATAACCCAGTAACTGTGTACAATAATTCCTTAGTAATTGTGTACAATAATTACTCAGTAACTGTGTACAATAACCCAGTAACTGTGTACAATAATCATCCAGTAACTGTGTACAATAACCCAGTAACTGTGTACAATAATCATCCAGTAACTGTGTACAATAACCCAGTAACTGTGTACAATAATCATCCAGTAACTGTATACAATAACCCAGTTACTGTGTACAATAACCCAGTAATTGTGTACAATAATTACTCAGTAACTGTGTACAATAACCCAGTAACTGTGTACAATAATTATCCAGTAACTGTACAATAATTATCCAGTAACTGTACAATAACTCAGTAACTGTGTACAATAATTATCCAGTAACTGTACTGTAACTATCTGAGATTTTTTCCATACCTGATCTCTGGCATCATGAGATTCAAGATATGTTTTCCACAAACATTTTTATTCAGAATGTTAAGCACCACCATGGCAAAACTAAGAAGTCAGAAGATGCTTATCGTTACAAAATATAGAATTACTGAAGCATGAAACAAAATAAGCTTCAACTTTCAATTATCAATCTTAAACACTAAACGTAAAACATTCAATCATAATGACACATTTTTTCATGGCTATAGAGAATGCATAAAGTGTCTCCAATATTTCTACAAGTGGTGATTCATATGGAAGTTTCAGTCAATATTACAGACTCATCACATGCAGACTTGCACTTTGGCATTTGGCAAAACCAGAAATCCAAATGATTCAGCAGGCCAGGGAACTGGGGCACGGACAATGGAAGGTATCATCAGATCAGGCAAAGAGTCTCCATCCATACGCAATAACTTTCCATTCAGATAAACATCTCTGAAAGAAACATTCCCTTTGTCATTAGCTTAAAGTTTAAACCTTGAAAACTAGCCAGGTGAATGCACAGATGTATCTTGGTTGAGAAAGCTCAAAGGATTTTTTTCTCTTGTCTTACATAATGAAATATTTTGATCCATACATATTTGATCTGGTTCTACTTTTGAATTGTTTTTACTTGACTTGTCCATGCACAGGTAAATGTACTTTTACTATCATCATTATCTGAATAGCAATGCTGACACTAGTTGCTTCTTTGAGTTATCCTTACAGGAGAGATAAATGAACTGGAAGCACATGTAGTGCTTGATGGCCCATTCGAATTGAAAGTTGAGAAAACCTTTTAAAGAGGAAGAGACAGTCTTATACTACAGACTTTAAAACTAGTGTTGTAATCTATGAGGAAGAACATGGCAACAGGGAGGCAGGACACCATTTTGAAGTTGATAAAAAGTCTGTTAGACAATTGCACCAAAACTAACTATACGTGAATTTATTCTTACATATCTTACATTTGAAAAGACTTTGTGTAGCCTGCAGTTTTAATGGTTTTTGGAAAACAATTTGTCAGATACGCAGCTTCATCAGATAGCCTGATGAGAACATTTTTTAATGTTTAATGTAAGGGTAATACACAAGAACTTAATGTTGGTACGACAATGCACAACATTTATTTTCAATCTAATGAAATCCTATAAGACTTATTTGCTAATATGACATATCTAAACAGTCAACACTATGTGCAGACATACTTACTGAGATTGTAGATCCCCATTGGAGTGAAGATGAAAAAAATAAAGGTCCTCATTCTCAAAGAGATTGGACGTGACATTTACTGTTGTTGTCCAAAGATTTAACACATAAACAGTAATACTTCCAGCGGGAAATTTGTCTCTGAAAGAAAGGAAATCAACAAACAATAAACTATAATAAAATACTATGATTCAAGTAATCAAAACTAAAGACAAAAAAATAAATACCCGGTATTCAAAATGGCTAAACAGTGATACATATTTTATGAGTGTTCATGACGGAATAGCTGCTCTACTGCTGTCAAATATTTTGCATGAATATGATATTCATCTTAATCACTTGAGACCAAAGCTAATGTTTTTAGCTTCAAGTCAAGTCTGTGTTTTGATACTTTCCATTTAAAGCAGAGATACCTAGGATTGTCAACTAGGGGTTGACTAATACTACTCCCCCTTCACACTCCTTGTTTGCTGTTAGTTACCCCTATATGGAGTATGAGTTGGACAAACTACTGAAAATAAGAGAACAATACCCTGGCACATAGTAAACAAATAAATTTCAACAACATCTTATTTTGATGCTTTTTGCATTGAAAACATTGCACTAAAATATGATTTTGCTAATTGATGCTTCAGTGTAATATTTACATGTGTGTAGTAATTTGATTGTGCTACATTTGGTATGTTTACAGTAACTCTGGTAAAATGGACCAATGAACTTGAGGTAGGATTTTTTATATTCTCTATTGTAAATTTGAATACAAAATAGCTACCCCTTCTGTGTTGACTGGCCATTTCAGAACTGTAACACACATGTGACCTTTAAACCAAGAAGCTTTGGAGATATTTACAGAGTTCCTTTTATTGCAGCAATGCCTATAATTCCCTAATGTATATTAATTGACATACTATTAACAGATAATTAGCTATTTCAGAACTGTAATGCATCTGTGACCTTTGAACAGTGACCCTATGATCTTGGCAGCTTCAAACAATGTAGCTTGCATCAATACTTTTAATTTTCTAATGATAGTTATATCTTGTAAGGGAAACATGTTAATGAAAATTAAGATAAAAGATGTGGTTAAAGATTATCAAATTTTTGATTAACAGTTATGAAGTTAAATTATATCAATTTAATGTGATAATCACAGCAAATTTACTTCAAGACTAATCAGAATGTACATACATATCAAATATCAACAACTATTGATACCAGTATACATACGTGGAACAGTGAGCATAGGCCCGCAGGTGTCCAGTCTTATCAGAACTCTCTGTAAGCAACACTTTGGACCCCACAAGCTTCTTGTAGAGGACTGATAACCAGTAGTCCTGAAATAAAGAGATGAACATTCATTTAATTGTATACAAAACAAGCCTATCTTTCTCATCGTAAAAGAAAAAACATCAATCATTCTGATCTAACGAGATCCAAAATTACCACGAGAAGCAGCAGTACATAAAGATCTCTTAATCACATAACTGTTGTGTCATGTCATACGGCCATGCTAACACTATCTTATGACATGTGTAATAAAACTGTTGTGACATCATAAATAATTCATAACTTGATGATGTCACATGATTGTCTCGATAGTGAAAAACATACTGTCTGCATCAATATCAGTCAGTCCAATGGGGAAATTCACATGAAAATTTTTGCATATTTTTCAGAAATATTAGTTACAAGATAATTAGAATCTTCCATTCATACCGATGTATTATGAAATTTATTAAACAGATTAAATAAATTGATAAGTAACTCGCCTCGTGATACATCAAATATTATCATACTTCTTTAACAAACTCATTGGGTAAGATCCTCCATCACGTATTAGTTAAAAGCACAGGATGAAAAGAAATATAGTCAGTTCATATGCACAACAGCTATCAATAACAAAATCTGTTTCATAAATTGGAATATTCTACATAGCCAAGTCTGTTACAGAAAATGAGAAAACTTATTAGCTTGCAATGGTGTTTGTATTACCTCAGGTCAATCAATGAGGTGAAACTATACCACACTAATCATATAGCTACACATTGCCTTAGAATTAGGGAGTGGAGTTACTACAGGACAATAACACAGCTTCTGTTGGAAGTTATATAATTGAACAGCAATAGATATGTCTATTAAGGATGAAGTTAAGGGCTTACTGAAGACTGAAGAATGGCAGAGTGTCTTCGTGCTACTTTATCCATATGTTTAGACATCACCATATACTGCCAATTTCTTAATAATCTTTTTCTTTACATTGGCAAGAATATAATGCAACATATATGCGCTTATATTTCACTTTTAAATCGTGGCATTTTCTATAAGAAATGCCTGAACATATATGTACAACAAGAATGTTAAAGTGACACAAATTTAACATGCTACATGTACTTTGTTCCACAACACCACACACCTTGGATCTTTGCCCAAAGATGTGAAGTCCAACATTCTACCCACTAAAAAGTTACAGAAGCTTCCATTATTAATCATTATACCTTAGTGTAAAACTGGTAAGTTCTTCAACTATGAATCCATATTAGAAATGAGCACTGAAATTGTCACTTACAGGATTTGGCTCCAAGCTATGCCAGTCGATCAATCCATATTTAGCACCATAGAATGCCTGTCGTATAACCACATCAATTCCCTGACTGGCAGCCACACCCAGCTTATCTAACCACCTATAAACAATGTAACTTACTATCAAATCCACCAATATCTTTACACATTTGACAAAACAACTATGATTTATCATAGTTTTGGGTTTGTGTCATTAAGAGCACATCAATATCATGATATTGTTGGCTAGTTTTCTATTTTTACAATATCTACAATTACTCACTTTGAAGTGATTAAGTGTTGACAATATTATACCATATTGCTGGTAATTTTCACGGGTCATAATCTTCACAATTATTTTTATAAAACAGCCAAATTATATTGTAATGAATGAAAATTTTGGGATTTGGATATGAAAGAACATTTAATGCATCTCATTCCTTCATAGATTAAATTTTTGCAGTCATGTTACTGTACTACAAAATAGCAAAAAATATCATCCCCCACGAAAATAACTGTCTATACTAATAATAAAATGTAAGCTTATTCAGCCTGTCTCATACCGCAGGATCTAAATAACCCAATTTTAGTTTTCTCCTTCAATCATTAATTATTACTTACATGAATCCAGCAACATATCTGTCAGAGAGGCCTGTAGCTCCTCCTCCCCATGCTGAGCTTGTTTCTCCCAGCCACACCCTCTTCCCAGGGGCATACTGGGCTGCAATCTTGTTACCAGTGATAATCTCTGGAGCTAAGCCATCAAGAACATATGGACTGAGGAAATCCTTTATAGTGGCTACACGTCCATCAACATAGTAACTGGCATCAAACAAAAAAATAATCTAAAAGCCTTAAATAGAGATTTCACGAAATTATTTATGAATCATGATTGAAATTTGATAAAACTGAAAGATATGTAGTACTGGAACTGATATCAATCACAGGTAATTGGATATTTACAGCAATGCAGTTAATTTCTTGTCTGTTTACTTTTCTTATACAATTTGTGTCCCAAATACTTTGGATATTTTCACTCCGAATATTAATTATCTCAACAGCTATCTGAAATGTCCAGTTGATTTTCAATAATGTTTTTAAAAACATGATGTCTTTTTTTTTGGCTCATTTTTTCATCTCAAATGACGACAACTTTTCTTTGCTTACCACCTAACTGACATCAATTATCATGTTTATTTCAATTTATATGTAATTCGTCAGGTACCTTTTTTTGAATTCCCATTTATTGATATAGATATTGACTTATATACGAAATGTACTTATTTCAATATTGATCAGAAATTAAACAGAATTAGGGTATTTAAGAGTACAATAAAGGCCGTCTGGGCCTTTGTCCCTCACCATGATGTTAAAGTGCTAATGGCAAAATATTCTTTACAAAATCATAATATCACAATATAATAATGTCTTCAGTAGTCTATGTCTAAATTTCAAATGTACATTGAAACTTTAGAAATGTTAACACTACAACTGTATATACAATCAAATAATCAGGCATTGATCTTGATACTCTGATTTTCTAGAAAATGTTTCTTGAACTTTTACATCCTTTAAGCCTATAACCTTGAGATTTGGTCGAGGTCACTGATACCAATTTAAATTAAAATCTTTCTTCTGGGCATTAAAGGCTTTCAATATAATAGACCCCTGTGACCTTGTCATAAGGTCAAGATCATTTACATGAGGAAAGTTAAAAGTGTATTTCATATCAAGTACATACTGAGAAAATATCAGGAAAAAGTGTCTTCTGTAACTTGAAAAGAAGTTTCTTAACATGTTTTTCACATAACTGACCCCTAAACCTTGCAATATGTCAAGCTCATTTACATACTAGTATTGATAAAAAAATAATTGCAGTCCATTCTAGTTATCTACCAGCAAAAAATGAGGAACCTTATATCACTTCATCCCAGATAATGTATCTCATTTTTCTAGTAACATATTGGGAGCCTGGGTCTACTAGAACTTAGAGAAAGAAAAATATTCTTAATTCTATACACATATTTGACCCCTGTGAACTAGAAAGCAGTCAAGGTCATTTACATGTGGATTTTTTTTATAGCACATCATTCCAGGCATTTTAAAGCTAAATGTCAGTGCTTAGCTGCTTAAATTTTTCTAAAAAAGATTGTTTGAATTATAAAGCTGATGGATGGATGATTGAACCATACCATAATCTCTGTGAGGAGAAAATGATAATTTCAAAAGAAAACATGAAGGCTCACACTCATTTTTAAAAAGTGATAATTTTTGTGTCATGTTTTCATATATTTAATGTCATATACAAAATGTACATAATTATATCATGCTTAAAGATATACAAGTGGTTTGTCATTAAATCAAATGTGATTTACTCACTGATGGAATGTTGGAGCTGTTACAATTTCACCTGCACCATTCTGAAGAAAGCTAAAACAAATATGAAAAGATGATGTAATTTCTGACTGTTAGAGCTGATACCAGTAACATAAACATGTAAGACATCAGTTCTGTAATATTGTTCTAAAATAAACCCTCCAGGACCAATACGCAAATTCTGACTAAAATAGGGAGGCTTATTACATGACAATGAACAGCTTTTATGGAGTTTTCTACTAAAACTGTAACAGCTGTGGATTGTCTTACTGCCAAGTATGGACACAATGCCAGATAATCACATTACGTGTATCGTCTTTGAAATGCTGACTTTAGCCACCTGCTATTGCACATCTATGGTTTAATTAACAAGTCTTCAAACATGCTTTTTGTAAATCAAAAACTTTTTCCTATGCGGTTGTAAAGGATAGGGATATCACACTGTAGGGGTCACAAAATGGGGTAAAACCTGAGGCTTTTTAAAGGTTTTTACTAAACTTTGGGACCCTCAAAAAGGCTTGAGCCAGAAGGTTTTATGATATATTCTATGTGAATTCATCTATGGATTATTCCAATTTTCTTCATGAACAGGCCATGTATGAAAAAGTATTTTTCTGGCACATTATATTTAATCATAAGATTTTCATCTTGCAGTCATCTTTTATTTTCCAACCAGCTTTGACAATGGGTCAAGTTGTTCCATTTTTGTGTCACAGATATCAATATTTTCTACTGTAGTAAACTTGTGAGCCAATATTACACCAATGGGGAAAACATGTATAACACGATATAGAAATGGATGATACACACACAACAGGTGTGAGAGAATATACCCCCAGCATATGTGTATATAATATTTCTTTTGTATATATGTATAAATTATGTATAAAATTATAGGTATTCAATAATATGTTACAGATGTATATCACAAATATTGTAAATTCCTTTAAACCTTTTTTCTTGTATGCACCAATCTGATACTCAGTATTCAAAAGAATCATGAAAAAAATTGCCATGAAAAGCATAAATATCATTATGGCCATGTTCAACAAGTCATCGGTAAAATCTTTGTTACTTACTCTGAGAAATATATCTGTGATCGTACATGTAGCAGCTGAGTTACACTTGGTCCCATGATCTGAAATTGCTCATAATCAGGCAGCAACTTCAGTAAATTTTTCATTGTGGAATAATCCTTGGCAAGTTGGGCGGCTGAAATGTCGAATCCATACCCATGAAAATCATCTGGTTCTGAAACAAAGAAATCTTTTATTGATATCATGCAGTACTTTTTTAATCAATTTAAAGTAATCATCCTAACACATTTTATTGAATTAACTACAATATGTTCTTAAAAGCACTAACTCTACCACCATCACTAGACACAAGCATTCAATTTATCACGTTATCCAGATGATGCTTTGTGTCTTTTTGAAATTTACATAATGATGACAATCCGTACCATATCTGAATAAGTGTGTGAACTTGGGAAAGAAGATGCTAGAGCGCTGACAAATTGGGGTCTTATGAAGGGCACCATTCTATTTATCATCCACTCGAATCGGCTTCATCAGGTAAAAGTTTATTATTCAAACTTGCTGTTAAATTTCCAGATTAACCAAATACTGATGTTGGCAAGTCCAAATCCATGAACAGTAATAATATTATAGTTCCTTGTGTCATTGTAAATAACAACAGTACGAAATAGTAGTCACAAATTTAACTTGATTATTGATATAAAAGTGTAAACAATCACAATTTTTTTAATATCTACTTTGTTTTACAATATATTTTTTCCATTCATTTGAAATAAAATTGTACATTAAATTTTATCAAAAAGTGATGCAGACCTCATGAGATTTCACACAATTATGTGTCTAGTGTTTCTTTGGGAATTATTTACATTTTCATGTCATGGAGTGGATGGACACAACTTTTCAGAAAAGAAATAACCAATAATAATTATGAATAGAAGTATAACCAGTCAGTAAGTGACAACATTTTGTTTATAACAGATTCTGGCAATTAGTAATAAAAACTTTCAAACCAGATCATTGCCAGATCAACAAGGACCCTTCTGTGCATTTGGCCATACTTTGAATTACCTCTCATTTTATGCTTGATCATGTTAAATTTACCTATCACAATGTCAGAGAGAATATTCTCATATTCTACCATTGGTAACACCAACATTTAATGACCACAGGTCTTTCTGAGATACAGCACTAACAAACCAGAGATCAAGAAGTTTAAGATGGCTATCTGTTCAGCAATACATTTTTTTTTAGTAAAATCGAGTAAAATTTGAGATATCCAGTGGTGTAGTGGTTAGTGCTAACCTTTTACTTTGGCATCTGGGGTTCAATTCCCAACACAAATGTGAAAAGGTATGGAGTCACCTGCCCAACCATGTGGGTTTTCCCCGAGGTACCCCGGTCTACTCCCATCATTAAAACCACCCACTCTTCAATGGGGCCAAGAACAATGATGTAAGTTGAAATATTCAATAACTAGTTTCACAATTGTTGTAAAATAAATAAAGTTGAATTTAGTGAAGAAAAATTTGAAAAAGATTCAAACTATACAAAAAGTGCAAAGAATGATTCAGCTTACCATTACCAAGCTCCCATCCTGCAAGACGATATCCCTTTGATGCAGTGTATTTCAGGAGTAACTTAGCATTATCTGAATCCCATTTGCCATCGCTACGAAGGAAAACATTGAGATCAAACAAGAAGTCCCATCCCACCTTTGTCATAAAATGGTTGATATCATCCCACATACTAGCTGCAAAAAACAATATTGCATATTTAAAACACAGTAAACAAAATAACAATAAATACACTTCCACTCCTTATCAATGACCAAACTTTACTAAAATGAATTTCCATGT
The DNA here is from genome assembly GCF_031769215.1 of Ylistrum balloti. NCBI lineage: Eukaryota > Metazoa > Mollusca > Bivalvia > Pectinida > Pectinidae > Ylistrum > Ylistrum balloti. The sequence continues at coordinate 814,141 of NW_026782691.1, read as the reverse complement.
ATGTATGTGTATCACTTCCTTGATAATTCTAAAACCCCCTTTAATTATTGCTAAATTTAGTATACCATGTATATATAATTTACATGTAACTTGCAGTAGATATATTTGAGAATATCATGTAAATAATTTTTTGTGTATCTGGGTTTATGTATATTGTATATATCATGTTAATACATTTTGGTGTAGCTGGGGATAGGTATATAGAATATATCACCATGTATACAATGTAGGGTACCTGGAGTAATTAAAATTAGTACCTAGTATATCACATATAAAATGTAGGGTATCTCGAGTAGGTAAAATGAGTACCTAGTATATCACATATAAAATGTAGGGTATCTCGAGTAGGTAAGTGAGTACCTAGTATTTCACATGTAAAATGTAGCGTACCTGGAGTAAGTTGAAGGAGTACCTAGTATATCACATGTAAAATGTAGGGTACCTGGAGTAAGTTAAATGAGTACCTAGTATATCACATGTAAAATGTAGGGTACCTGGAGTAAGTTAAATGAGTACCTAGTATATCACATGTAAAATGTAGGGTACCTGGAGTAAGTTAAATGAGTACCTAGTATATCACATGTAAAATGTAGGGTACCTTGGTGTATGTATAGTGAGTATGTATCATCTAAGTGATTGTATTATTTTACATCAAATTGTGGTTTCTATATCTTATTTTAATTATATCAATATGTGGATCATACATTTTGAGGAAAATAAATAATGTGTATTACAGACATATAAGATATTAATTTCTGAATTTACAAAATGAAACAAAAGTTTAATTAAATCCAGTAAGACATGTCATAAAATCTATATAGTGCTAAATTATAACTAAAGTGAATGATTAAATCAAAAGACAATAAACCTATCTACATACAGATCATATGTATGTATATATGAATATATATTCAAGGTGTCATCAATATGTATAGCAATACATACAGCAGTCTCAATGTGCACATTACTCAGTACAACCTTAAATAGATGTTATACACAAAACAAAACTATAAAACCCAAGGCCTTAATTAATAAAACAATTAATAAATATGTTTAAACTACATACATAACAAAATAACATTACAGTACAACACATCACCTTATGATATAAAATAATACTCCAGTATCATTGAACAAACCTGTCATTGTAAAATTTGTAAAATTCCTTTTTTTCCCAAATTCAAAATTGTTCCATAACGGCACAGATTGGAGAGATCCATCTTGATGTGGAAGATCTTGGTCGTTAAAGTGCTTGGCTTTATAAGAAGTTGCTTCTGGACTAAAGGACTCTGTTTTGTTTATAGAAAATATCAAGAAATCTGCCTTATTTCCACCCATCCTCAAGTAGCAAGGTGACAGTGCTCTAGCCATGTTTTGTAGTTTTTTGGATCTGAAATATGAAAACACACAAATGGCATATTAATGATCAGCCTGCATCAAACATTGGCACACACATATTTCACTAAAATTTGTATGAGTTACTTTTCGACAAGGAATAGACTAGCTTCTTCACTGTGTATAACTGACGTGTATTTTTCCTACTTCTTCATGTTGAGTTACCAAAAAAAACTTCAAAGCATTGGCAGTTTGGAAGGCAGAGACCCAGAAGACCTACAGTGGCCTTTAGAGTAATCTGTATCAAACAAATATCTGTCTATAATGGACATTAATGGTCACTAGCTTGGGGGTCACAATATAATAAAATTCACAATATTTGAACCAAACAGCCTACTAAAATTTCTGCTCTCTTGGGTGATGTTTATAGATAGGCTTGACTGTATATGTATACAAATGAAGCAATTTCCTAGGCATATATCTCAACCATCAACCAAAATTGTGACAACAGCTAAGCATCAACAGAATCGAGCTTTAGACAAATAGCATGTTACTTTGTATTCTATCAATTTTTTTCAATCTTTTGTTGAAAACTATTATAAAGAAAACTCAAGAAAATTTCTTTTGAAAATAGAGACCACCTCAGACTTGTTTTGTATCATTTCATGAATATCAAAAAAGAAAAGGTAGGTGAGGAAGGGATTATAATAGTAAGCAAGATTGCAAATTAGAAATTCATCTTCACATGATGCTGGAACACAACGAAGTTAAGATAATTGGTTACAGATGTGACAGGAAAGAGAAAACTATGTAATGTGACCGAATTGTTTTACAAGTTTGGATAAAAACACTGTTTATCATCTAGCTAAATCTCACAAATATTTCAATGTTTCATATAGGATATATTTAGCCTTTTTCTCATAAAATTAGACTAAGATTTCCAAAGTAATACTAAAGCTAACTAATATATCGATCTATACATTACCATTGCGAGTCCTGTACTTACAGAATATTGATGGGATTCATAGAAAAGGAAAAAACTACTTATATTTTACTTTGTGGGACCCATAGTTTGTAACAATGAAGTTGAAAAGGATTCATGAAAATGAATTATAGATTAATCACTGATTTTAGAATGTATATTCATGACTTTTCCCTTGTTACCTATAACAAAAAGGTGTTTTTTCATTAACAAATTTTCAAGTTAAATAAGAGAGTAACTTTCAGGTGCTGCAGGTGTATTAGGAAGAAGTTAATGAAAAAAAGTGACCCTTCAGTCTCTAGTCAAACATTCTACCACTTCGCAGAAGGGAGATTTCCATTCGTCATGGTTAGTTATAAAACCTGCACTTTCAGCTACTACTTTACTCCGTTAATTCCTTCACACATTTTTCACCCTCGATTACACCAACAAACCAGGTTCTTTGGCTCAAAGGGAAGCATCTCTATCTCCTATAACTTTTACCCTTGCAGTTTTTTTTTATAATTTATTTTTGAAAGATTTTTCACATATACATAATAATGCACAAGTACACTAACATTCACTCTCTCACATCATCATCATCAGTGTACATCAATCATCATCATCAGACATCATTAGATCAAACATCATAATCATTTTCATCATCATCTTGAGCACATACAAATATATATATATATCTTCAAACAGTATAGTGCATCCACACATAACCTCACACCCACAGAGAGACAGGGTGAGAGAGAGGGGGAGAGCAAGTGAGGGAAAGAGAGAAAGAAGGAGAAAGAGAGTAAATGGGGCTCTAAGGGTAGACTTTTTTAAGGTGATGAATTTGATATTTTATGTTATGTTGCATAGTTACAAAATGTATTCATTTGATAGAAACATTGTATATGCTCCCCCCTCCCCCCGCTCAGACAAGGACTTTAAAAAAAAGAACTTAAGTAGTAAAAAATAGTACTTTATTGTAGGAAATGAAATTTATCATAAATGACTATAATTTTTGTTTTTTCTTTGTCCTATTTACCATTTACAATATATTTCTGGATTAAATAATTATCTTTGTGTTTATAAGAGCATTTATTTATAGAGAGAGTTGTGAAAGCATCTCATCCTGTAAATAAACTGTTTTATAGTTATGACACTTTTATTTTCAACATGATTACTGGAAAGGAAGTTCTGATATAGAAAGCTTCTACACTTGCAGTGGTCAACGTCACCAATTTTTTAATAAAAGTAGTAATGAATGATACCCTGTTCCAGCTGGGGTTCAAACTAGAGACCATTCAGGCACTAGCAGAACTTCTAAACAGGTGTAGCCATGGTAAATATTAGCCGTTATATTCCGTATAGGTAGAGAGAACTTCACAGGATGTCACTGGTTCAAATCCTAGCCAAAGCATTGAAATAAATAATGACATTGACAGCATATATAGAGACACTGGAATAATACTTTGCATTGTACCACAGATATCGCTGCAACTCCTAGAAATTTGAGGACAAGTTCTTCCCATGCAGGGGAGTATGTAACCGTGGTAAAATGTTGCTGCAATATAACTTGGCTCGAGAGAACTTCTCTTCCAACTCAATCAGTTGAGTGTTAAGACTCATTTGCCAGAGGTACTGGGTTGGAGGTATATATTGAAATACATAATGACCTCTGGCATCCATGCAGAGCTCTCAAATTGCAAGAATTAGTTGCTTAAGAGGAGACAGACATACCTTCCTATCAAAATTAAATGTGAAATATCTGATTTCAAGCCGTACTAAAGACAAAAAGAAATAATGCTAGAATTTACCGAACACAATACTACCAAGGAATTGCACATTCTGCACTTATTAGAGTCTTTTTCAAATTAAGCCTTTTCTCGATATTTTAGTAAATTGCTAATTAAAGTTTCGTTTGCAATGATCAATATGCAACCTGGTGATATTTGATTTGGTTTCAGTTTTTAGCACCTAGTTTAAATTTGCAACCGAGTCTGATTACGTTACATTAAAATACAAAGTATGAGAATCTTACTGAAAATCAAGGTTTCCCCAATTTGCTTGTGAAACATTGGAATCTATTGTCATGCTGACGAAATGTGAATTAGTTGTTTTCAGAACTGTGTCTGTATGAATGCGGATTTCTACATTATCACTACACAACACTGCTTTGCCACAACAAATGACAAAAAGTAGATATGCAGAAATCTGTTGCGGCCGCATCCTGCTCTCCTGTCATGAGACTAGCGGAAGTAAACAATGATCGGTACGTGCGACGATTTACCCAACGCCAACGTAGCTATCCATCACTTCACCCTACGCCACCCACCGCCAGCTGTTAAGCTGGTTATATATTAAAAAAAGGCCGAATAGATGAAATTTGTGACATTTATCGAAATCTTATTTGCCAATAATTAGTATGAGTTACGTGTAAAAAGAGGTGTCACGCAGGCATTGGGTAAATCGTCGCGCCCCGGTACTGTACATGCTTGTAAAATGAAACAAGAATATAACTGATAATAACAGAGCTATCTTTCATTCATACAAATGTGCAATAAAATACATCAAATAGCGAAATGATTATTCGAAATGAAGAATCAGAATTATTCAAGAAAACACTCTCCAACAACAAAACTGAAAGAAACAAAAAAATCCTAACCCCAGCGTATGAAAAATATGTTTTATCGTAATGATATAGATAAAAAAAGGGGGCTTCCGGAAAGCCCCGGGTTCCTTTTAAATATCTTTAATATATTAAATATTTTCCATAGTTATTATTTATTTTATTGCCCTAAGCAGTTAACCCATTTGAATTCATTTTACTTATATATTATGTTAACTTTACATTTCGATAACAAAGATTGAATATAAATTTGTAGTGTATTCCACATTTGCTTTATGCAATTATTTATTTGGTCATTGAATGAAATAATGGATATGTCATTAACTTTTGTCTTATGTTGTATTAAAATCTTTTTAACACATAGCATTGGATAGGCGTGGCATTAGGTAAATCATCGCACCCAACTTACTATGGTTGCTTTTGAGTAAGCGGTTGAAACAATTTGACATGTTTACTATGGGGGAAAACCCAACATTAACAGGCGCAGATCGGAACTGAGGCTTGACTGCAAAATGTTTGACATGTGCAATTTGAGGGGGAAACCGCACCTATTCGGAACTTAGTTTTAAACCATTAATTAAAAAAATCTGCACAAATCAGGGTCAGTGCACTCACATATATCTGAAAGCATTGCTACTAAGTATGAGTAGAATGAATATTATCTTATATAAGTTAATTCTATTATGTTTGAGAGGAAATTATGTGATTTTTACAAGTTCGTTTAGGACAGGTACGACTGAACCTCTCGGTCCCGATCTGCACCTGGCGTTTTCTTCGCAGGCTAACCCGGTCCAATCGTTTCAACTGCCTACGCGAAATCGTCCCAGGTAACAACGCATTTGATTGGCTTAGACGGGGTTAATAAAGTGGCAAATACATATATGGAACAGACGATAAGATATGGAAAACCTTCGTACAGCTCCGTGATACACTAAGATGTTTACCTGAATTTAAAGTGTTCCTTAACATCATGTGTGCTGTTAAGCATACTCTGTGACAGAGCAACGCTCAAAAAATTTGTGTTGACAGCGTAAATAACACTTGAATATATTCGGATATCATATGAAGCTCGAGGATTTCCATTCATATTCGAATTAACATTACTTTTAACTGGAATCAAACATCCACAAATCACGACAACTATCCAACAGCCAAACTCAGATTTCATCTTCCTGTCTCGTCGGTTCAAGAATTCGCAATTTCGAACAACAACAAAAACACAACCGCTTAAGATGATAAAAAAGAATGTATTAAAATAGCTAAAGAAGTTTCTATCAAATCAACATTTAAAAAATGAATGAGATTATTTGCTGGTTAATAATAATTATTAATTGTACATAAAAGGAAATTCGTGGTGTATTTGAACAAATTAGTAATAGTTATTTTTAATGTGGTAAGTGATATGTAATAAAATTGGCAGGATATTTGAAAAATGGATAACTGAAGTGAAACTTTATTTAACTGGCCACTGTGCATGTCACACTGTTGATAAGGTATCTTTGGACAAAATGTGTCATTGCCTTCCTTCTTTGCATGAGAAATACAATTGTGTATCAGCTTATAAACATATATCGAAAATGAGGTATGAAGAAATTTACCTGGGTCGGACGATGAGACCTTGTTCTTTGGAATTATTCATAAAAATATAAGTATGAATACATCACAATTAAATAACCAATGATCACTTGCGATGTATATTACCTGATATCTAATACATTATCATACAAGAAAATTTGTTGAAATGAAATTGATACGTGGATACAGCATCATTCAATAAAGAGTTTGTATGTACTATCTTACAATATATGCCGAAAAAAAAAAAAAAAAAAATGAACACTCGCACACATCATAAAACCTTTTCACCCTCCTGGACATGACACTGATACTATTTTTCATTTTAGCAATATCTTGCAATAGTAGTTAATGTCATTTGAAATTATTTACTGCAAAGTAATGTTAATGTACTACTATATATATCTTAGCCTGTGCAATTATAGAATACATGGTAGACCAAAACCTGCATGTATGTATGTGGATCGATCAGTAAAAATATAAATATTAATAACAGTTTCATATATGTAAATATTGAATTTAAATTGAATGATCGTTTTAGACAGGTTATGATTTTTACAGAAAGTGAGACAAATGATTAACTTTTTGTGTAGATATGCACAGTGTACAATATGGCATTGATCGGGCCACTTCAAAAATATGACATCCTTTTTTGTTGCAAATTTTAAAAGACCTTTGTGTTTCCATTTTAATTGATATTGCATTTGAATAACTTACATTTCACTACTTAAAGAAGAAACTATCTCATAAATGCAGGTCTATAACCCATATGCGAGGAAATTTTCATTCTAACCACAGGGGTACATGTATGATCTATGTAAACTTTAACATCACAGGAATTAATGAAAAAACTATATTATGACATTAATGCACCTGTAAATAAAGTTTTCATAATGGCAGACAAATATTAAAAGATTCAATGAGTCCTGAATAGAATATTTAATGTGCACTAATTAATTCATGATCCTGCCAGAAAAGTTACTAAATCTAGGATTTTTGAAAATTATATTTATGCATATAAATGCCTCTACATTTATGTATATCTATCAACCGTTTCCTGTCCTTTCAAAATCTTGTTTTTTTCCAATGGATGTTTAAAATATCTTTTATAATATAATGTTTTGGACATACTGACATCACAAGTATCCCTACTCACTAGTGCTATTGCCTCTGGAAAAAAAATTATCAAAGTTTTTTCATTGAATGGGTGTATATATATCTGATAAAAGAAGTCAGTCAACTCTAAGACTAAGTTGTTATTTAAAACTTTACTTCAGTTTTTGAAACACTCCTTGTGACTTGTATTTTGATATAAGTCATTCTTATGGGAAGAAGAGGTGACAGATTATTAGCTCCCACTTTAGTTCCAGCTATCTCTACATTTCCATTTAAAATTTGTGAAAAAATATACAAACTTGTTACAAACATTTTGTACAAATAGATAAATTGTTTTTTGGCTCATCTAAGGGGATTTTTTTGTTACTTTCCATAGTGAATTTAAGTTTGGACAACAAGACAGTTTGTAAAACTCTTTTAGTCTAATTTCTTCAGGTGTTGTGTAATTCTCTGTGATCTGAGTTGCATATGTTAGAAGATATAAAAGTGTTCTGAAGACTCAAATTTTTCAAATTAACAAGAAAAGAAATAATCAACATTCTTTTCTGTCACATTATTTGTTTGCCTTGTGCTAATAAAGGGAAGCAGAATTGTTTTGTCATTCTTCACATTGTATGCTTGTCATCATATTTAATCATATCTGCATGTGGTTTGTTTCTGTTTACTTCACATGATTTATTGCAGACTTTTAGCTTTGGAGTTTATATGATTATGGACATATATCGTACAAATTATTTGTCTTATTTCCAGAGAGACATAATTGCCTAGAAATGGATATGGAGAAAAAGTATTCCAAAACACAGTATGAATGAGAATGAAGCTGAAAGCAGTGGCCCATGTAGGAAAGTTGGAAGATCCGGTAGAAGAAATCTCACTCCCTACTATCCTTATGATCATTTGACAGACCATGGCCAAGAAAGCAGGAAATCAAACTCAAAAAATTTAAGTCATCAGAAAGAGATTGCTCTTTTGTCAGAAAAGCAAATTGACACACGTCAGACTGGAGCAATATCTGCTAGGAATGTTAAGACTGCTTGCAGAATTGATAAAAGTTACACATCAAATTATAAAGATAATACTTGGTTTTCAAATTCTTTTGTTAGCAGAAGCAGTTGTAGTGTTGGAAAGAAAAACATTGGTCATGCTGAAAGCAGTTGTCAGAGGACTAGTTCTATACCAAAGAGGTTAAGATTAGATGTTGATTTTAGTCAAAAGTCCCAATCAGATCCTAATTTTGATGCAGAAATTGTTGAAGATTTGGTAAAAAATAGGAAACACTTTTCTGATACTGATCATAATGATACAGAGGATAGAAGTGGAAATTTACATGTAGGCCAAGAAGAACCACCAGTAAAACCACAAACAGGAATGGCTAGTACCCTATTAAGGAGTGAAAGGAATTCTCATCTCTTACATTCCACTCCAATAAAAAATCATAAAATGGTAAGGTATTGATTTTAAAATTTACCTGTAGTTATATTCTAAATTAAGACAACAATTTTTTGATAATCTAATAAGGCAATGCTGCATAACAGTTTCTGATTTACTGAAAGTTATTTTTTATTGGTGCATGTTGATATGAATATTGAATTAAAATTTTGTATTATGAGTGTGTACTATGATACTACCATATTTTTGGAATAGTCTGTGCACAGAAATCTGTGAAGGCAACCAAGCCAAACAAGTTTGATATTTGCTATTTTATGTTTTTTTACCTACATCAATAAATAAAGGATTTTCTGTGGATAATTCATTTGCAAACTTTATTAGATGTGGTACTGGCACTCTTGATAAATTGCCCTCAGTTGTCTACTATGTCAACAAACTTTGGTCAACATAATAGTTACCACTTTGTAAGAAAGGGTGTAACTTAAATTTAGGTGCGGCGTACATGTGGATCAAATTGGAAAAAATTGGTAAAAATCAGCTCTGTGGCTTTTAACCCTTAACCTGGGAAGATATTACTAATATTCAATATATTTTTTCATACTTGTGGTGTGGTAAAATTTAGCATCAGTTGTTTTTGGGATTCACTCCACCCATAAGTTAACCGAATCAAGTAATTTTATATATAGGTACATTTTAAAGTTTTTCAGATTGTTTTTTAACCAATAGTTAATTTGTTTTTAAAAATGAACATTCTTTTTAAAATATTACTGGTGGTATTGGATGTACATGTTTTAGTGATAACATGTTTCATAGTTATCCACCACACAGAAAGTTTGTCTGTTAACACAGGTTCTGATGGGTCATGTAATTCATCCTACGTGTTTACATCATCCCATGCAGTCACAAGTGCAAAGATTGCCATGGGGCTCACAGAAACAGACACACTGTATTTGTATTCCTAAGTTCTAAACAACAATAAACATTGAATTGATATTCTTATATTTGTAATTATATCACAGCTATTAAGAGAATTTATATGTGATGGTTTGATGACTACATTGTCACCTTCTATCAGACAAATGACAAATAATTACTTTTGTGAATGAAAATCCCTGTCAGGTGGATGCCATCTTAATTGAATTTGTTGATGTCATATTTTAAAAAATTTATATTATATTATAATGTCAGTGACATGACATTATATACAGGAAATCTCATATGAAACAATCTGACTTTGAAATCATCCCTTTGAAAAGCGAGAGTAGTGACATCATTGGGTAGTGATGGAAAACAAGTGACAGAAACTGGTGTGAAATGATAATGGTCAACATTGACATGACTCTTAAATATAGTTGGGTTTTTTCATGTAAATTTTCCAAGCTTTAGAATAAGTACATGTAATAAATTGCTATAATCATTTCTTTTTTCTTTTTAGAAGACAAGATTAGAGAAATCTGAGGTAATTTCAACAGAAGCTGAATACACCCTCAACAACAGCGACCATATTTTAGCTGGATTAGATATGTCTTACAATGTAAATGAGGGGAAAACAGATTCTAGAATTGAAACAAACTTAAACAATTCACACATCTCTGATCCTAATCAGGATCAATCACATATTTGCAAAAGCAATCAACATAATGGGAGTTCAGATGTGATTAGTGATAATTCAACCATTGAACGAAAGAAATGTGATGGCTTGCATATGTCGTCATGGATGCATAAAAATGAATTGACTAACAGGAAAACAAATGTTATGTATAAGAAATCACCAAAATCTTTTGATAGAAGTAGAGGTCACTCTATAAAAAGTGGTATGTCTAAAGCACAGCCTCAGGAATCTGTGCAACAAACAAAATGTATAAAACATATGGATATTTCTGATGATGACATCTTTGCACCTGATAGTGATTTTCTAAGTCAGATAGAAAGCTTGGAAAAGCAAGCAGACATTGCAACAGATAAACAAGTAATGACAGAAAAGGCTATCTCGCATAATACAACTAGTCAGCTTGTATTGCAGGAAACTAGAAAAAATAAAGTATTTCTGAAAAGTTGTGATAAATCGGATAACAGTGATGAAAGTAAACATTTTCGAGAAAAAACTGCAGGATCAGGTACAAAATCAGTTGATCAAGATCAATTAGGCGTACATATTAGTACTGTGTTGGAAACAAAGCATTTTACAGGTCCAAACCAAACTGACAAGACTTCACCTATGGAAACAAAAGGTCAAAGTCCAGTGGCTATATCTGCACCTGAAGTTTCCACGACAATGAAAACTCCAAATTGTTCTGGTTTAGGAAGCTCACTAAAGGACAGGATAAAACGTAGGCTTCAGGAGAATGCCTTAACTAAACTGGTACACAGTCCTGGAGCAGTAATGGAGCAAAGACGTGAGGCTGAAGTCTCTGTCGCCACAGAAGAGCAGATTCAGAGGGATGGCACTGACCTTGACATTGGCCCTTTTTATGGCCTATCTTCTAAGGTCAAAACCTTACTGCAACAGCACAGAGGCATCAACTCACTCTATGGTAATTTAAGGAATTTGCAATGGAATATATATAACCCAAGAGCTTCAGCATTGCCATACATACATTAGTGCATTAATACTCACTGATAATACAAGACTTATGTAAGACAGGGGCCTGGGCTATGAATCTTTCAAACCTTTTGAAGATAGGTGGGATCTCAACATGAGGTGGAAGATTCTAACTTAGGTAATTGGAAAACAGGATTTCCACTGAAGGGGTGAAATGTTCTATGTGACATTATTGAAAACATGATCACAAACATGATACCAACAGGGTAAAGGAAAAAATATTTCTCATTTTCCTCTTTAATGAGATTGAGATAGTGGGGATGTTGACCCTTTCAGAGAAAGATGGACACTTTATTGGCCTTATGTCTGCCAAATTAATAATCTTTCCCCATGAGTTGAGATCCTGTATGCCTATCTCATCCAAAAGAGGGTGGAAGATTCTGCTACTCTGACGTTGGGAAAATGTGGATACACCTTTTAATGTTAAAAGAAAACTCTCGTACTCGTGGGCATCAAAGCTGACTAATTGAGATGATTAGAAATGTAACATATGATGAACCAGACTAGATACTAAGTATCCACCATTGCAGACATGACAGCAATGGCTCAATACCCTCTTACTGAATTTTGAATTTTAAATGTTGATGTTTATCTTCTTTGTATGTGATGTAAAACTCATAGAATATTAACATGTTTGCAATACTTAAAAGTTTAAGGTATATTAGGATATGCATCAAACCTCTGTTTTACTTGTATATTTAGTATTCTGAATTTGTCATTTCACTTAAGCAACATTGGATTGATATTACAGCATGGCAGGATGAATGTCTGAATCTATCTGCTGTACTGGAGGGAAAGAACCTCATCTACTCCCTTCCGACAAGTGGCGGCAAGACCCTGGTGGCTGAAATTCTCATAATGAGGGAACTTTTGTGTAAGAAAAAGGATGCCATCCTTATTCTGCCATTTGTTTCTATTGTACAGGAAAAGGTGAGTTTTTTGTGTTGATGAATATGCAATTAAAGATGAAATGATACTAAACAAAAGACATTATATCTACTTTTATTAAACCAGTTGTCTACTATTTGGTAGGAGGATAGTTCTGCATAGTGTGTTTTATTCAACGGAGTCAAATGGGGATTTTTGTTGATTGAAATATATTTGATTATATATATCGACATGTTTGTGGACTGAAATGTTTGCTTGGTTAAAGTTTTTAAGTATGGTTTGATTAAAAGTATGTATTTGGAGGATGATAAGTCAGTATTTGATATGAGAGAATTTTTGGTTAGTATGATTTATCTAGTATAATGAAACTGAGATATTTATGCCCCCTACAATATTGTGTCCGTTAATGCAAATCATCTCATGAACACAAGGACATCCCCAGGTTATTTTCTTTTCATTTTGACTTGTTTGATGCAGCATTCACCTGGTTAAAGTTTTTTGCCTGTTTTTCAGGAATTGTGCATAACTGTGTTTGATACTTTACAGTTGCATTTATCTTAACCAGTACAAAGCTGCTGTGTTATTTATAGGTCACAGTGACCTTTATTTTCTACTTACTTTAACTTATTTTTCACTTTCGACAGACTTAGCTTTATAGTTCGACTTTGCTTTTTGTGTGTTTTTGCTGGAACTGCACTACCCAGTCTTGACACTAAACACTTATATTACCCTGTTGTGTTAGATGTTGGTTAGTGTGACCAATGATTGGTCTTTTCATTCACTTTGGCTATACCTAGCATCTGTTGCAAGTACTGAAATGCTTTAGTATATAATCAAATAAATGTATTGGATGTGATGCCTCATGTTTAAGTTAATAACTGTAATGGCTCAGTAGAAAAAGTTATACTTGATTTTTGAAGTTGCTTTACAGAGTGGTGTCACCAGATTCCAAGATACATTTACATCAGAATATAACATTGCAATGGTATTTGTAAATACAGAATTAATTATAATGACATTTTCATTAATTTTGATGAATGACTTGTCAGATGTGACAGTATTTTTTTAGATTTGGTGACAAAAGCTTTCTACTTATCAAAAGTATCAGTAATTACAATTTCTGGATCAACAGCTCCAAAATTAAGACTGTTCACCTAGCATTGGTGTGGTTATTTTCAGTTAAGTAATTTTGAAGATGTAAGTAATACTGTCATATATATGTACAGCCTAAGCAGATGTTAAAGTTTGAGAAGTCACACATTGATATGTTTTTATAATTTTTGTTTCTGTAACTTAAAATATGAACTTTCTCTTGATTTTTTTCCCACTCAGGTCAGGGGATTGTCTCCCTTTGGTATTGACCTGGATTTTCTTGTGGAGGAGTATGCAGGTAGTAAGGGAAAGTTTCCGCCAATCAAACGCCGCAAGAGACCATCATTGTACATTGCCACCATTGAAAAAGCTCATTCACTGGTCAACAGTCTTATTGAGAACAACAGGATGGACTCTCTTGGACTAGTAGTTGTGGATGAGGTAGATCAAATGTCAATTTTATTAGTAAACAAGGCATCAGAAACAATACCAATTCCCTCAGTTTCACTTTGATCTAAGGGCAATAAGGGAAATGTTCAAATGTAACAAAGATTTTCTTAAATTATTAACAGTTATCTTAATCCAACAACATTAAAAATCAAACTTATCCTTGACATTAATGGCCATAATATGAACTTGAAGTTAGATCTAAATAGCTTTAGGAGTTACAGTAAGTTAGAGTGCTAATAAGGATTTATAAACATAGTAACAGTGACTTTGACTTTGACCTTACAACCATTCAACTCCAGCTTCTTTGAGTTAAATTGGTCCTTTATGTGTGATGATTAACTGAAATCCTAGAAAATATGATGCCACTGGAGAACTGACAAGAATTTTCTAAAAATAGCAACAGTGACCTTGACTTAGACCCTATGAATTTGAAATTTAAATCTGAAATTTGATTTGTCTGAGATACAATGGTTTTTGATAATTATGTGAAGTTTGATCATTTGACCAGAATGCAAACATAAATGAGTGTTACATTTTTATGGGAATATTCCAATATCACCTGCCTTACATTGTTGCTAGAAGGATGTCAGGAAAACAGGTGGAAACTGGATATATTTTCAATCTTGAGCAAAAACTAAATGTGTATTGCTTATCAAAGAAAAAATTACTTCAGATGTTGTGGGTAAAAAAAAGAATTGTTTCCGTGTTAACTTCCTCACCCTCAGATATCAAATAAATGATAAAATTGCATCTTTCTGGTTTTTGAGGACTATTAAGTTAAGAAATATTGTAGCTGGTATTGCAAAGTATCTATAATTACAAAATTATACTCGTGTCTGTAGCAGATTTAGGTTTCCTTGAGATTTTCTGAGACAAAATAAAATAATTAGGTTGCTCCTGATAGCTTTTCACTTCTTAATCACATAAAAGTACTTTCAACAAATTTGAGTCAAGATAACCTAGTATTAAAAACTGTTCTATTCTGTGACAGTTACATATGATTGGTGAAGGAGGAAGTCGTGGGGCAACATTAGAGTCAACACTTCTGAAGGTCATTTATACTCATAGTAAGTATGTACATGTCAGGAATTAGGTGATACCTGCTATGAAATGATGCCATCCTTTCTTTTTTTATCATTTTTTTGTTTGCGCCGTTGGCATATTTGTGTATATTTCTTGCTGAATAGCACTCACTGGATTTAGTATCTTCGAGAAGAAGTATTTCTAATTAAATAATTTAGAACAGAAAATGCTTGTTTACTTATATAAATAATTGGACAATCCAGAACAATTTACCATGAGATGTAACAGTAGTTGATGTGTTGATGCTGTTTTGCAAGAACTCTTCCACCATCAGTTATTGAGGTGAAAATATCCAATTATAAAGTACAATGTATTACTTTGTATATGAACTGATGTTGTGTTGATCCAAAGCAGATTTAGATTACATTTTATGAATGTACTGTGTTTGATATAGCAGCTGTATTATTAGATTTATCAGGACTTGGTTAGAAGTTTTAAAATGACAATTTACTTGATATTAGATGTTAGATTTTGTGAAGCATTTATGTTCCAGATACAAAACAAATGCCATTAAAAGTACAGTGATATCTAGTTGTTTAGATCCTTATAACAGTGCAATTATTATGATTTCTATTATATATTCACAATCCACAATTCTACATGAAAATCACCTAAGGTTTTCTTAATATAAATTGTACAATTAAATTAGGAATGAATGATTATTCTCAGTGGTGACTTGTTCAGAATTAAGGCAGTCCTCTAAATGAAGTGTTCCAAGATATTGTGATGTCAGTGTTACAATTATTTTTTAGTGTTATCATTTACATGCAATATTTCATTAATTATAAAATACTATAAAATTCTACTCCTTATATTTATACACCATTGTAGAACATGATTAAAAGTGAAAATTTTATACTTGAAAAACATTTTCAAATTATAATATACTTGTATATAATGTTGCTTTTAGAGAAGACACAAATAGTTGGGATGAGTGCCACCCTCAGTAATATATCTGATTTACAGACATTTCTTGGAGCTGAGGTCTACTCTAACAACTTCCGTCCAGTGAGTATTAATCCATTACATTGCTCAACTTTTCTTATTCTACAATGATAGTCTGGTATACCTGCTGTCCTGATGCCTATGTTTTAGAAATATTTAATTGAACTCATTCAGAAAATCAATTCTTCCTACATTTTGTTTTTGCTTTTTTTTCATTATTCATGTTATTGTTCATTTGTCTGTTACTAGTTATGTTGGTCATTGAGGAAATGTTGGATGAAATCTGTTTTTTTTCCCTTGCAGGTGGAACTCACGGAATATGCTAAACTGCAGGACAATATTTACCAAGTGAACCCAAAAGCCAAGTGTCCAGAAGATCAACTTGTACATGACAGGGTTGTAATGTTTAAGGTAAAAACAAGGAAACATTGACAACATTGTAAATCAGTTATTTCTCAAACAGCTTTTATAAAATCTGTGTTTATAGTGTTTCCTTTGTTAGTAATGTTAATTTTGATTCTACTGTTAACAGAACTTTTCTTCTTTACTATTTCATATGTCATCATCAAACTTGGTATAACTATATCATGGAAACAGCAGTCTTCAAAACATAACATTGAAGTCAAATAAAATTATTTGTTCATCTTCACCAACTTCAAAATATGACATTGGTAAATTTAAAGTGGTAAAGGTCACATTTGACTAACACAATTTCTTGTCCTCTTAAGTGAACATGATTTGAAAAGTGTCACAAAATGCTGATTGGGAAAGCTTTGATTAAATTGTGGGAAAATAGAGTTAATGTTCATTTCAGAATGGTTTTTCTGAGCTCTGTAAATAATCCTCTCAGTATTTAGACCTCTGTACTTCATCTCAGTAAAACGGATATTTTTGTTTTCTTGAATACTTAGTAAATGCAGCTTTTACTTTAAAAAATGAACTGTGACTCCAGCTTTATGATTTAGAAATAGACAATGTAAAAATATTTATTTGGAAGACAGAAAGGAAAGATGTGCAGATTTATGGTGTTATATTTATTTAGTTTTGTAATGATGTGTCCAGTACACCCCAGATATGACCCGAGTAGACGGAGACCACCTGCTAGGACTTGTGCTCGAAGTGATTCCACAGAAGTCCTGTCTCCTGTTCTGTCCTACCAAGAAGAACTGTGAGAATGTGGCCATGATGTTGTGTAAACTTCTTGTCAAACATCATCAGTAAGTTTGGTTATCAGAAACATCATAACATCATTGCAAGTCTCACACCTACATCAATCACTCACTTTCATTGTAATTTTTGTAAAGTTTTCAGAAAGATTTTTAAAACTCTGTTATCTGTTATAATTATTAAGTTTAATGTGGGTGAGAGATTGATGTAGGCATGAGATTGATGTAGGTGAGATATTGATGTAGGCATGAGATTGATGTAGGTGTGAGGTTGATGTAGGTGTGAGATTGATGTAGTTGTGAGATTGATGTAGGTGTGAGATTGATGTAGATGTGAGGTTGATGTAGGTGTGAGGTTGATGTAGGTGTGAGATTGATGTAGATGTGAGGTTGATGTAGGTGTGAGGTTGATGTAGATGTGAGATTGATGTAGGTGTGAGATTGATGTAGGTGTGAGATTGATGTAGGTGTGAGGTTGATGTAGGTGTGAGGTTGATGTAGTTGTGAGATTGGTGTAGGTGTGAGATTGATGTAGGTGTGAGATTGATGTAGGTATGAGGTTGATGTAGTTGTGAGATGGATGTAGGTGTGAGGTTGATGTAGATGTGAGATTGATATAGGTGTGAGGTTGATGTAGTTGTGAGGTTGATGTAGGTGTGAGGTTAATGTAGTTGTGAGATTGATGTAGGTGTGAGATGGATGTAGGTGTGAGGTTGATGTAGATGTGAGATGGATGGAGGTGTGAGATGGATGTATTTACTGCGTGTTACAGTGATCTGTCAGTACTCCCTGTGTTGTGTTACAGTAGATGTCTGTATTTACTGTGTGTTACAGTAAATGTCTATATTTACTGTGTGTTACAGTGACCTGTCAGTACTCACTGTGTTGTGTTACAGTAGATGTCTATTTACTGTGTGTTACAGTGGTCTGTCAGCACTCACTGTGTTGTGTTACAGTAGGTGTGAGATTGATGTAGATGTGAGATTGATGTAGGTGTGAGGTTGATGTAGGTGTGATGTTGATGTAGTTGTGAGATTGATGTAGGTGTGAGGTTGATGTAGGTGTGAGGTTGATGTAGGTGTGAGGTTGATGTAGTTGTGAGACTGATGTAGGTGTGAGACTGATGTAGGTGTGAGATGGATGTAGATGTGAGATGGATGTAGGTGTGAGGTTGATGTAGTTGTGAGATTGATGTAGGTGTGAGATGGATGTAGGTGTGAGATGGATGTAGGTGTGAGGTTGATGTAGTTGTGAGATGGATGTAGGTGTGAGGTTGATGTAGATGTGAGATTGATATAGATGTGAGGTTGATGTAGTTGTGAGGTTGATGTAGGTGTGAGGTTAATGTAGTTGTGAGATTGATGTGAGATTGTATGTGAGGTGTGTAGATGTGAGATGGATGTAGGTGTGAGATGGATGTAGATGTGAGATGTGAGTTGTGAGATGGATGTAGGTGTGAGATGTGTGATGTGAGATGGATGTATGTAGATTGATGTATTTACTGCGTGTTACAGTGATCTGTCAGTACTCCCTGTGGTGTGTTACAGTAGATGTCTGTATTTACTGTGTGTTACAGTGGTCTGTCAGTACTCCCTGTGTTGTGTTACAGTAAATGTCTATATTTACTGTGTGTTACAGTGACCTGTCAGTACTCACTGTGTTGTGTTACAGTAGATGTCTATTTACTGTGTGTTACAGTGATCTGTCAGCACTCACTGTGTTGTGTTACAGTAGGTGTGAGATTGATGTAGATGTGAGATTGATGTAGGTGTGAGGTTGATGTAGGTGTGAGGTTGATGTAGTTGTGAGATTGATGTAGGTGTGAGATGGATGTAGATGTGAGATGGATGTAGTTGTGAGATGGATGTAGGTGTGAGATGGATGTAGATGTGAGATGGATGTATTTGTGAGATGTCTGTATTTACTGTGTGTTACAGTGATCTGTCAGTACTCCCTGTGTTGTGTTACAGTAGATGTCTGTATTTACTGTGTGTTACAGTAGATGTCTGTATTTACTGTGTGTTACAGTGATCTGTCAGTACTCCCTGTGTTGTGTTGCAGTAGATGTCTGTGTTTACTATGTGTTACAGTAAATGTCTGTATTTACTGTATGTTACAGGGATCTGTCAGCACTCACTGTGTTGTGTTACAGTAGATGTCTATTTACTGTGTGTTACAGTGATCTGTCAGCACTCACTGTGTTGTGTTACAGTAGATGTCTATTTACTGTGTGTTACAGTGATCTGTCAGCACTCACTGTGTTGTGTTACAGTAGGTGTGAGATTGATGTAGATGTGAGATTGATGTAGGTGTGAGGTTGATGTAGGTGTGAGGTTGATGTAGTTGTGAGACTGATGTAGGTGTGAGACTGATGTAGGTGTGAGATGGATGTAGATGTGAGATGGATGTAGGTGTGAGGTTGATGTAGTTGTGAGATTGATGTAGGTGTGAGATGGATGTAGGTGTGAGATGGATGTAGGTGTGAGGTTGATGTAGTTGTGAGATGGATGTAGGTGTGAGGTTGATGTAGATGTGAGATTGATATAGATGTGAGGTTGATGTAGTTGTGAGGTTGATGTAGGTGTGAGGTTAATGTAGTTGTGAGATTGATGTAGGTGTGAGATGGATGTAGGTGTGAGGTTGATGTAGATGTGAGATGGATGGAGGTGTGAGATTGATGTATTTACTGCGTGTTACAGTGATCTGTCAGTACTCCCTGTGGTGTGTTACAGTAGATGTCTGTATTTACTGTGTGTTACAGTGGTCTGTCAGTACTCCCTGTGTTGTGTTACAGTAAATGTCTATATTTACTGTGTGTTACAGTGACCTGTCAGTACTCACTGTGTTGTGTTACAGTAGATGTCTATTTACTGTGTGTTACAGTGATCTGTCAGCACTGACTGTGTTGTGTTACAGTAGGTGTGAGATTGATGTAGATGTGAGATTGATGTAGATGTGAGGTTGATGTAGGTGTGAGGTTGATGTAGTTGTGAGATTGATGTAGTTGTGAGATGGATGTAGGTGTGAGATGGATGTAGATGTGAGATGGATGTATTTGTGAGATGTCTGTATTTACTGTGTGTTACAGTGATCTGTCAGTACTCCCTGTGTTGTGTTACAGTAGATGTCTGTATTTACTGTGTGTTACAGTAGATGTCTGTATTTACTGTGTGTTACAGTAAATGTCTGTATTTACTGTGTGTTACATTGATCTGTCAGTACTCCCTGTGTTGTGTTGCAGTAGATGTCTGTGTTTACTATGTGTTACAGTAAATGTCTGTATTTACTGTGTGTTATGTTACAGTAGGATCTGTGTGTTACAGCACTCACTGTGTTGTGTTACAGTAGATGTCTATTTACTGTGTGTTACAGTGATCTGTCAGCACTCACTGTGTTGTGTTACAGTAGATGTCTATTTACTGTGTGTTACAGTGATCTGTCAGCACTCACTGTGTTGTGTTACAGTAGGTGTGAGATTGATGTAGTGTGAGATTGATGTAGGTGTGAGGTTGATGTAGGTGTGAGGTTGATGTAGTTGTGATGATTGATGTGTAGGTGTGAGATGGATGTAGTTGTGAGATGGATGTAGGTGTGAGATGGATGTAGTGTGAGATGGATGTAGATGTGAGATGGATGTAGTGTGTGTTAGATGGATTTATGTTGTTTTGTGAGATGTCTGTATTTACTGTGTGTTACAGTGATCTGTCAGTACTCCCTGTGTTGTGTTACAGTAGATGTCTGTATTTACTGTGTGTTACAGTAGATGTCTGTATTTACTGTGTGTTATAGTAAATGTCTATATTTACTGTGTGTTACAGTGATCTGTCAGTACTCCCTGTGTTGTGTTACAGTAGATGTCTGTATTTACTGTGTGTTACAGTAAATGTCTGTATTTACTGTGTGTTACATTGATCTGTCAGTACTCCCTGTGTTGTGTTGCAGTAGATGTCTGTGTTTACTATGTGTTACAGTAAATGTCTGTATTTACTGTATGTTACAGGGATCTGTCAGCACTCACTGTGTTGTGTTACAGTAGATGTCTATTTACTGTGTGTTACAGTGATCTGTCAGCACTCACTGTGTTGTGTTACAGTAGGTGTGAGATTGATGTAGATGTGAGATTGATGTAGGTGTGAGGTTGATGTAGTTGTGAGAGTGATATAGATGTGAGGTTGATGTAGTTGTGAGACTGTGTGTTACAGTGATAGGTGTGAGACTGATGTAGGTGTGAGATTGATGTAGATGTGAGATGGATGTAGGTGTGAGGTTGATGTAGGTGTGAGATTGATGTAGGTGTGTGGTTGATGTTGTAGGTGTGAGGTTGATGTAGTTGTGAGATGGATGTAGGTGTGAGGTTGATGTAGATGTGAGATTGATATAGATGTGAGGTTGATGTAGTTGTGAGATTGATGTAGGTGTGAGATGGATGTAGGTGTGAGGTTGATGTATTTACTGCGTGTTACAGTGATCTGTCAGTACTCCCTGTGGTGTGTTACAGTAAATGTCTATATTTACTGTGTGTTACAGTGACCTGTCAGCACTCCCTGTGTTGTGTTACAGTAAATGTCTATATTTACTGTGTGTTACAGTGACCTGTCAGTACTCACTGTGTTGTGTTACAGTAGATGTCTATTTACTGTGTGTTACAGTGATCTGTCAGCACTGACTGTGTTGTGTTACAGTAGGTGTGAGATTGATGTAGATGTGAGATTGATGTAGATGTGAGGTTGATGTAGGTGTGAGGTTGATGTAGTTGTGATGTGAGATGGATGGATGTAGGTGTGAGATGGATGTAGATGTGAGATGGATGTATTTGTGAGATGTCTGTATTTACTGTGTGTTACAGTGATCTGTCAGTACTCCCTGTGTTGTGTTACAGTAGATGTCTGTATTTACTGTGTGTTACAGTAGATGTCTGTATTTACTGTGTGTTACAGTATATGTCTGTATTTACTGTGTGTTACATTGATCTGTCAGTACTCCCTGTGTTGTGTTGCAGTAGATGTCTGTGTTTACTATGTGTTACAGTAAATGTCTGTATTTACTGTGTGTTACAGTGATCTGTCAGTACTCCCTGTGTTGTGTTACAGTAGATGTCTGTATTTACTGTGTGTTACAGTGATCTGTCAGTACTCACTGTGTGTTACATGTGTTTACAGTAAATGTCTATATTTACTGTGTGTTACAGTGATCTGTCAGCACTCACTGTGTTGTGTTACAGTAGATGTCTATATTTACTGTGTGTTACAGTGATCTGTGTCACTGTGTTGTGTTACAGTAGATGTCTGTATTTACTGTGTGTTACAGTAAATGTCTGTGTTGTGTTATTGTCTGTATTTACTGTGTGTTACAGTGGTCTGTCAGTACTCCCTGTGTTGTGTTTCAGTAGATGTTTGTATTTACTGTGTGTTACAGTAGATGTCTGTATTTACTGTGTGTTACAGTGATCTGTCAGCACTCACTGTGTTGTGTTACAGTAGATGTCTGTATTTACTGTGTGTTACAGTAGATGTCTATTTACTGTGTGTTACAGTGATCTGTCAGCACTCACTGTGTTGTGTTACAGTAGGTGTGAGATTGATGTAGATGTGAGATTGATGTAGGTGTGAGGTTGATGTAGGTGTGAGGTTGATGTAGGTGTGAGATTGATGTAGGTGTGAGGTTGATGTAGGTGTGAGGTTGATGTAGGTGTGAGATGGATGTAGATGTGAGATGGATGTAGTTGTGAGATGGATGTAGGTGTGAGATGGATGTAGATGTGAGATGGATGTAGTTGTGAGGTTGATGTAGATGTGAGATGGATGGAGGTGTGAGATGTCTGTATTTACTGTGTGTTACAGTGATCTGTCAGTACTCCCTGTGTTGTGTTACAGTAGATGTCTGTATTTATTGTGTGTTACAGTAGATGTCTGTATTTACTGTGTGTTACAGTAAATGTCTATATTTACTGTGTGTTACAGTGATCTGTCAGTACTCCCTGTGTTGTGTTACAGTAGATGTCTGTATTTACTGTGTGTTACAGTAAATGTCTGTATTTACTGTGTGTTACAGTGATCTGTCAGCACTCACTGTGTTGTGTTACAGTAGATGTCTGTGTTTACTATGTGTTACAGTAAATGTCTGTATTTACTGTATGTTACAGGGATCTGTCAGCACTCACTGTGTTGTGTTACAGTAGATGTCTATTTACTGTGTGTTACAGTGATCTGTCAGCACTCACTGTGTTGTGTTACAGTAGATGTCTGTATTTACTGTGTGTTACAGTGATCTGTCAGCACTCACTGTGTTGTGTTACAGTAGGTATGAGATTGATGTAGATGTGAGATTGATGTAGGTGTGAGGTTGATGTAGGTGTGAGGTTGATGTAGGTGTGAGGTTGATGTAGGTGTGAGATGGATGTAGATGTGAGATGGATGTAGTTGTGAGGTTGATGTAGGTGTGAGACTGATGTAGGTGTGAGATGGATGTAGTTGTGAGGTTGATGTAGATGTGAGATGGATGGAGGTGTGAGATGTCTGTATTTACTGTGTGTTACAGTGATCTGTCAGTACTCCCTGTGTTGTGTTACAGTAGATGTCTGTATTTACTGTGTGTTACAGTAGATGTCTGTATTTACTGTGTGTTACAGTAAATGTCTATATTTACTGTGTGTTACAGTGATCTGTCAGTACTCCCTGTGTTGTGTTACAGTAGATGTCTGTATTTACTATGTGTTACAGTAAATGTCTGTATTTACTGTGTGTTACAGTGATCTGTCAGCACTCACTGTGTTGTGTTGCAGTAGATGTCTGTGTTTACTATGTGTTACAGTAAATGTCTGTATTTACTGTATGTTACAGGGATCTGTCAGCACTCACTGTGTTGTGTTACAGTAGATGTCTATTTACTGTGTGTTACAGTGATCTGTCAGCACTCACTGTGTTGTGTTACAGTAGATGTCTGTATTTACTGTGTGTTACAGTGGTCTGTCAGTACTCCCTGTGTTGTGTTACAGTAGATGTCTGTATTTACTGTGTGTTACAGTGATCTGTCAGTACTCACTGTGTTGTGTTACAGTAGATGTCTGTATTTACTGTGTGTTACAGTGACCTTTCAGTACTCCCTGTGTTGTGTTACAGTAAATGTCTATATTTACTGTGTGTTACAGTGATCTGTCAGTACTCCCTGTGTTGTGTTAAAAGTAGATGTCTGTATTTACTGTGTGCTACAGTGATCTGCCAGTACTCCCTGTGTTGTGTTGCAGTAAATGTCTATATTTACTGTGTGTTACAGTGACCTGTCAGTACTCCCTGTGTTGTGTTACAGTAGATGTCTATATTTACTGTGTGTTACAGTGATCTGTCAGCACTCACTGTGTTGTGTTACAGTAAATGTCTATATTTACTGTGTGTTACAGTGATCTGTCAGCACTCACTGTGTTGTGTTACAGTAGATGTCTGTATTTACTGTGTGTTACAGTAGATGTCTGTATTTACTGTGTGTTACAGTAGATGTCTATATTTATTGTGTGTTACAGTGATCTGTCAGCACTCACTGTGTTGTGTTTCAGTAGATGTTTGTATTTACTGTGTGTTACAGTAGATGTCTGTATTTCCGTTGTGTTACAGTGATCTGTCAGGACTCACTGTGTTGTGTTACAGTAGATGTCTGTATTTACTGTGTGTTACAGTGATCTGTCTATATTAAGTGTGTGTTACAGTGATCTGTCAGCACTCACTGTGTTGGGTATTATAATGACCTGAATATTCACAGTGTGTTATATGTTTAATACAGTGAGCTCTCCCTAGTGAAGAAGACGGAGAGGAAAGCGTTACTTAAGGAATTGTATAATGATGGTGCAGGAAAAATCTGTCCGGTTCTCCAGTACACATTACACTTTGGTGTGGCATACCATCACAGTGGCTTGACCTCTGATGAGCGTCGACTGATAGAGGATGCTTATGTTGATGGAACACTCTGTCTTCTCACCTGTACTTCAACACTGGCAGCAGGAGTCAACCTCCCTGCAAAAAGGTAACTGTAAAAAATGTGTGGCAAAACCCACAACTGAACATGACAGATCTCCTTTCTCCTTTACTTACAATGTCTTTAGCTCATTCCAGGTGGTGAGAATCCTTTAGAAATAGAAGAAGAATGTTAGACTTGATAAAACAAGACCACAAACTTTTTGAACTGGCGTCTGTGTATGGTATGATTTTATGCTGTTGTCTGCTACATATCACTTACAAAACTGACATCAAATACAAATTTTAAATAATCCAAAGTGTACACAGCCAAGCTTTGGTGGAAATCAACATATTCAACCTTGGCTTCATTTGCCTCCAAACAGAAAATAAGCATACATCAATGCTGTGAATAGAAAGCATCATTCTGATTGGTCAAAACTACAAGTGTTACATCGTCAATTATAAAAAATTTCATATCAGCACTAATGTGATAACACCAGTTTTTGTCAGATTGATAATTTCCTATATTTCATCAGCAAAAATGTAGAAAATATCTGTATTCTGTATTTCAATTCATTAAGGGTGATATTGCGATCTCCATATGTTGGAAGTCAGTTCATCAGTCGTAATCAGTACAAGCAGATGGTTGGTCGGGCAGGTCGTGCAGGAATTGACTCATCTGGAGAGAGCATTCTGATCACCAAATCCTCTGACACCGAAAAGGTACAAATATAGATACAGGGTCGCAAGGTCATTTGTTGATATGGGTTTGCAGAGGTCAGTTGGATTTTAATTTACAACTGCTGGTTAATATATTTTTATGTTCATTCAGTCCCAGTGAAAGCTATGATAAAGACATTTTAGGGAGAGTTTTTATCTTATTTACAACGAAAAGTTGTGAAAGTAAGACTCTTATTTGGTGAAATCTTCAACATTTCACTTTTAAAGCTTAGCAATAAGATACATTGCTTAAAAAGTCCAACTTGAACCAAACTTAATATACAAAACATTTATCATTTACAAGATATCATCCAGATTTTATGGTCCAGTAACTTTGTAACTTATGAATGCTGAGTAGCTGGATTTTCAAGTTTTGCATTTAGCTGAATTTCTTATAAAATATAAGTTAAAAAGGCTATCATTATTTTTTGTAGGTTTTTTCCTTGTGAGTCCATAGCAAAATTTTCATAATTTTTTTGATTTCAGTTACAGAGATATAATGAGTCCTCAAAATTTGAGTGAGTCACTGGAAAAACATGAGTTGGGAACTTAGATACACTGTTCTTGAGCCCTAAAAATCAATGGCTTTTTCAATAAAACCCGTAAGAAAATCTTATACCCACAAATAGATTTGGTACACGAATTTGAATTTTTTGCTGAATGAGGTGAATTTTAGAGTAAAAACCTCTTATTTTGAAAAATTCCTTCAAGACCTTTATATTAATGTCATCATTCAATTTACTTGGGATAAACCTGTTAGTTTAAAGTCATGTTGAAACCTGTGCTGATCCCCCCAAAAAATTCTTAAAGATCTCTCTTCCCTTTGATAATTCTCAGAAAAACAGATACCTTTTTTGTAAAGTGAATTTTTGTAATTAATGTCTTTGAAAATAAGCGGTTTATGTTTTACTATATATCAACTTTGAAAACTGACAAAAACCTGTCTATTGTGCTTACTTGCAGGTGATTGAAAATTAACCTGTAGGTTTTATGTTTTTCAAATGTGCATTTTGAAAAGTGCTTTCAAATTACCATACAGAACAAAACAGGACTAGACACTACATATAATTAATTGTTTTTGAAAAAAGACTTTCAAACCATTAGAGGGTAGAAAATGGATTCTGTGTCACACTAATACTTACACAATGTAAAAGGAATGCCTACTTGATCTGAAAAAATAAACATTTAACATTTCAGTGTGCATCAATTATGTAATTATTGACGATCATATTCTACAGGTGGGACAGCTACTGACTGCTCCACTGGAAGTATGCCGTAGCAGTTTGATGTATGATGATGGCAAAGGCATCCGTGGGTTAATTCTGTCAGTTGTCGGTTTACAGGTAGGATGTTCTAGTATTTACAGGTACAACATACTACTACAGTGTTTACAGGTACAACATATAATACTACCATATACAGGTACAACATACTACTTCAGTGTTTACAGGTACAACATATAAAGGTACAACATATAATACTACCATATACAGGTACAACATATAATACTACCATATACAGGTACAACATATAATACTACCATATACAGGTACAACATATAATACTACCATATACAGGTACAACATATAATACTACCATATACAGGTACAACATATAATACTACCATATACAGGTACAACATATAATACTACCATATACAGGTACAACATATAATACTACCATATACAGGTACAACATATAATACTACCATATACAGGTACAACATATAATACTACCATATACAGGTACAACATATAATACTACCATATACAGGTACAACATATAATACTACCATATACAGGTACAACATATAATACTACCATATACAGGTACAACATACTACTTCAGTGTTTACAGGTACAACATATAAAGGTACAACATATAATACTACCATATACAGGTACAACATATAATACTACCATATACAGGTACAACATATAATACTACCATATACAGGTACAACATACTACTTCAGTGTTTACAGGTACAACATATAAAGGTACAACATATAATACTACCATATACAGGTACAACATATAATACTACCATATACAGGTACAACATATAATACTACCATATACAGGTACAACATATAATACTACCATATACAGGTACAACATATAATACTACCATATACAGGTACAACATATAATACTACCATATACAGGTACAACATATACTTCATACTACCATATACAGGTACAACATATAATACTACCATATACAGGTACAACATATAATACTACCATATACAGGTACAACATATAATACTACCATATACAGGTACAACATATAATACTACCATATACAGGTACAACATATAATACTACCATATACAGGTACAACATATAATACTACCATATACAGGTACAACATATAATACTACCATATACAGGTACAACATATAATACTACAACATATACAGGTACAACATATAATACTACCATATACAGGTACAACATATAATACTACCATATACAGGTACAACATATAATACTACCATATACAGGTACAACATATAATACTACCATATACAGGTACAACATATAATACTACCATATACAGGTACAACATATAATACTACCATATACAGGTACAACATATAATACTACCATATACAGGTACAACATATAATACTACCATATACAGGTACAACATATAATACTACCATATACAGGTACAACATATAATACTACCATATACAGGTACAACATATAATACTACCATATACAGGTACAACATATAATACTACCATATACAGGTACAACATATAATACTACCATATACAGGTACAACATATAATACTACCATATACAGGTACAACATATAATACTACCATATACAGGTACAACATGTAATACTACCATATACAGGTACAACATATAAAGGTACAACATATAATACTACCATATACAGGTACAACATATAATACTACCATATACAGGTACAACATATAATACTACCATATACAGGTACAACATATAATACTACCATATACAGGTACAACATATAATACTACCATATACAGGTACAACATATAATACTACCATATACAGGTACAACATATAATACTACCATATACAGGTACAACATATAATACTACCATATACAGGTACAACATATAATACTACCATATACAGGTACAACATATAATACTACCATATACAGGTACAACATATAATACTACCATATACAGGTACAACATATAATACTACCATATACAGGTACAACATATAATACTACCATATACAGGTACAACATATAATACTACCATGTACAGGTACAACATATAATACTACCATATACACGTACAACATATAATACTACCATATACAGGTACAACATATAATACTACCATATACAGGTACAACATAAGTATGTTACAGGTACAACATATGTATATTACAACATACTACTACTGACAGTATTTCTTGATTTCATCAAACTACATGTATTTATCTTTGTGTTAAAACAATTTACTAAACCAATAGTTTCATACTCACAGATGACCAAGACTACAAGAGAAGTTTTTGCCTGTATGGAAAAAACATTACTGTCGGTGCAAGCTAGTTGTGGTGTACCTTGTGATATTGTGGAAGTGACACGCCAGTCACTGCAGCAACTCATTGACTTGGGTCTTATTATACAGAAACTGGTGTCATCACAGGAAACAGACCAGGACCTTCATCATCTGGAGGTCACCAATCTTGGTCGTGCAACATTTAAGGGTAGGATTACCATAGATATTGGGATGTAAATTGTGTCTCTGTATTTAAGCCTAAATCTTCACTGCTAGCATGAAGGAGTGCTGTTTCAAACATTAGTCTTTGCTGTGAAACATTCCATCTAATGGAAACTTTTCAAATGATTAATTTATTGATAGACAATATGTAAAAATGTATTTATATATAAAGTGTACCCTGGATTGATATTACATACAATATAAATGTTGTCAGTGATTTCATATCCTTTATTTCATATAAATATATCTGGCTACTGTGGCTAGCCAGATTTAACTTTGTGGTTAGCCAGATATAACTTCAACTATGGTTAGCCAGATATAGCTGAAACTGTAGTTAGCCTGATATAACTTAAACTGTGGTTAGCGAGATATGACTTTAACTATGGTTAGCCAGATATTGCCTAAACTAGCCTGATATGAGTTTTTTTTAGCTTGCCTCTTCAAAGAAGAAGGAAAGGTATTGGTGTAAGTGTCAAAAATGTTAGTACATATATATGTAAAGTTTATTTATTTTACAACAATTAAGAAACAATCAGGGTCCTCACTATGTCACTTTATAATTGTACTAGTGTACTGCTATTTAGTATCAGGGTCCTCACTATGTCACTTTATAATTGTACTACTATTCAGCTATTTAGTATCAGGGTCCTCACTATGTCACTTTATAATTGTACTAGTGTACTGATATTTAGTATCAGGGTCCTCACTATGTCACTTTATAATTGTACTACTATTCAGCTATTTAGTATCAGGGTCCTCACTATGTCACTTTATAATTGTACTAGTGTACTACTATTCAGCTATTTAGTATCAGGGTCCTCACTATGTCACTTTATAATTGTACTACTATTCAGCTATTTAGTATCAGGGTCCTCACTATGTCACTTTATAATTGTACTACTATTCAGCTATTTAGTATCAGGGTCCTCACTATGTCACTTTATAATTGTACCAGTGTACTGCTATTTAGTATCAGGGTCCTCACTATGTCACTTTATAATTGTACCAGTGTACTGCTATTTAGTATCAGGGTCCTCACTATGTCACTTTATAATTGTACTACTATTCAGCTATTTAGTATCAGGGTCCTCACTATGTCACTTTATAATTGTACTACTATTCAGCTATTTAGTATCAGGGTCCTCACTATGTCACTTTATAATTGTACCAGTGTACTGCTATTTAGTATCAGGGTCCTCACTATGTCACTTTATAATTGTACCAGTGTACTGCTATTTAGTATCAGGGTCCTCACTATGTCACTTTATAATTGTACTACTATTCAGCTATTTAGTATCAGGGTCCTCACTATGTCACTTTATAATTGTACCAGTGTACTGCTATTTAGTATCAGGGTCCTCACTATGTCACTTTATAATTGTACTACTATTCAGCTATTTAGTATCAGGGTCCTCACTATGTCACTTTATAATTGTACTACTATTCAGCTATTTAGTATCAGGGTCCTCACTATGTCACTTTATAATTGTACTACTATTCAGCTATTTAGTATCAGGGTCCTCACTATGTCACTTTATAATTGTACTACTATTCAGCTATTTAGTATCAGGGTCCTCACTATGTCACTTTATAATTGTACCAGTGTACTGCTATTTAGTATCAGGGTCCTCACTATGTCACTTTATAATTGTACTACTATTCAGCTATTTAGTATCAGGGTCCTCACTATGTCACTTTATAATTGTACTAGTGTACTGCTATTTAGTATCAGGGTCCTCACTATGTCACTTTATAATTGTACTACTATTCAGCTATTTAGTATCAGGGTCCTCACTATGTCACTTTATAATTGTACTAGTGTACTGATATTTAGTATCAGGGTCCTCACTATGTCACTTTATA
Source organism: Ylistrum balloti (assembly GCF_031769215.1). Lineage (NCBI taxonomy): Eukaryota > Metazoa > Mollusca > Bivalvia > Pectinida > Pectinidae > Ylistrum > Ylistrum balloti. Next base: position 782,645 of record NW_026782691.1, on the reverse strand, counting down.
ATTGTACTAGTGTACTGCTATTTAGTATCAGGGTCCTCACTATGTCACTTTATAATTGTACTAGTGTACTGATATTTAGTATCAGGGTCCTCACTATGTCACTTTATAATTGTACTAGTGTACTGCTATTTAGTATCAGGGTCCTCACTATGTCACTTTATAATTGTACTAGTGTACTGATATTTAGTATCAGGGTCCTCACTATGTCACTTTATAATTGTACTGGAAAACACCAGCTTTTTTACTTCAATTTGTGTTGGTATCTAATAAAATATTAAGATTGAGATGCAATTGTTAAACGATATGTTAGTACAACACTTTATACAATTTAACTAGGATACTGATGTTTGGTATTGTGGTCCTTGTGGGGTTAACTTTCCAAGATTTAGACAAAGGAATAGATTTGGGAAAAACCCTACTTTTTCACATGTTTTTGACACCTACTTTTTTTGTCTAATAACATGTTAAGATTTTGGTGAAAGAGTTGAAAGACATATAGTGCATCATTTGATAATTATACAAAGGTACTGATATTTGGAATCAGAATTCCTTTGAGGTATAAATGTCCCTTCCCAGAGTCTGATGGCAAGCCAGATATCTTGTGAAGTGTTACATACCCAGTAACTAACTAGTAAAATTATGGGAAGTCAGATATCTTGTGAAAAGTTCCGGTATACTTATAGGATCTGTGAACTTGGAATGGTCAGGTCGTCTGTATAGTGACCTACAGCAGGCGGAGGAGTCACTTGTCTTGTCCAGTCATCTCCATCTTCTCTACCTGGTCACTCCTTATGACAAGGTCACCAGTGTCAAACCCTCCTGGATTGTCTTCTTTCAAGAGGTATGTGTATTTGGATACCTGTTTAAGTGTTATTTTTAAGATTTTTGTTGTTGCCAGCTTTTTGTCCAAACATTGTTTGGTTTCAGTTTCCTTGTCTGAATTTTTCAGATGAGCAATCTAAACCCTGTGGAATTAAAGATGGCTGCATTGATTGGTGTTCCAGAGGGACATATTGCCAGGAAAGCATCCGGCCAGAATTCCAGACAGGTACAATTACCACCTATAATGGTTGACAAGTTCCCACAGATTTTGATGGTGCATTTTTTTTCTCAGTATTGTAACCCTGGTAAAATATTAGCCACAATATACCACTCGGCTAGAGAGAACTTCCCTGTAGCTCGATTGGTTGTGTCAGACTTGTAAGCCAGGGGTTCCGAGTTCGATTCCTGCTAGTGGAGCATGGCTAAGTACTATTCCCGGGTCCCTACATGGGCGCCAATGTAACAGAGGTCATTTTTCATCTCAGTGCCTCTGTCTCTACAGTGCACAGTGTAGTGGGGGTTTTAATTGGAAAATAACATAATAGAAATTGGCCATGTTTTTATGTTCCCCCCACCCCCTCCCCCCACTTAGATTTTGTTAAGGAAGGGAAATAAAATGTTACCTACTCATGTCCTTCCAATTCAGAATCAAAGTCATATATTGAAAACAGATTTTGTCTTTAAACCGTTCCTTCATAATTTTAAGATAACTTTTACAAAATGAGATAATGCCTTACTTTAGAAGTAGCATCATGTGGGTAGTGGTATTGTCTGTTTTAGAAAGTAGATGAGTTTGTTGTGGGTCGATTCTACCTTACACTGATGCTGTATGGATTGTGGAAACAGAGATCTGTGTGGGAGGTGTCAGAGAAATTTCAGCAATCCCGTGGATTTGTTCAGAACCTGCTGTCCAGTGCAGCTAGCTTTGCTTCTTGTGTCTACCACTTCTGTCAGGTAAAGGTTGATGAGGTCTATCACCTTTGTTAAAGAACACAATATTAAAATATGCATCTTTCATGTATGGTGGTATGTAGTAAATGATATGTAAATACATGTTATATGTAAGTCTGGTTAATGTTTAAAAAGGGAGTCACTTCATGTTACCTGTACATTTATGACAAGTCTACATTTTGTAAACTACAAAGATGAGCACCAGTTCGGTGCTGTATGTTATAAATGAAGATTTTTTATAAGAAATATTGAGGTAGCAGAATTTCATTTGTAAAGCTGTAAAGCTATTGAATGGTTAAGTTATAAGGCTGTGAATTGAGAATTATTAGTTCTTACTTGGGCCTACAGTTGTATGTTATATTACACGATTTAAGTCTGTAGACCTGCAGATGTATGCTATATTACATGATTTAGGTCTGTAGGCCTACAGATGTTTGTCATATTACATGATTTAGGTCTGTTGACCTATAGCTGTATGTTATATTACATGATTTAGGTCTGTTGGCCTACAGATATTTGTTATATAACATGATTTAGGTCTGTTGGCCTATAGCTGTATGTTATATCACATGATTTAGGTCTGTAGACCTACAGCTGTATGTTATATAACATGATCTAGGTCTGTTGGCCTATAGCTGTATGTTATATTACATGATTTAGGTCTGTTGGCCTACAGATATTTGTTATATAACATGATTTAGGTCTGTAGACCTACAGATGTTTGTCATATTACATGATTTAGGTCTATAGACCTACAGCTGTATGTTATATAACATGATCTAGGTCTGTTGGCCTATAGCTGTATGTTATATTACATGATTTAGGTCTGTTGGCCTATAGCTGTATGTTATATTACATGATTTAGGTCTGTGGGCCTACAGCTATGTGTTATATTACATGATTTAGGTCTGTGGGCCTAAAGCTATGTGTTATATTACATGATTTAGGTCTGTCATTCATTGTTTGTAGGAACTAGATGAACTCTGGCCATATCAGGATCTATTTGGGAACTTTGTACAGCGCCTGGCTTATTGTGTGTCCTCAGAACTGATTCCATTGATGGAAATACCTGGGGTGAAACTGGTACATATTTCACCACAAAAAAAAAAAAATGACACATTTCAAACTGGAAGCTATTACATACAGTAAAATCCTTATCAGATGCTCCTTAATTACATGTTATCTAACCTACTGGCAATATTTATTGTATTCTACTCTATGTTGGACTTTCCAGTTTAATAGGATAAGGTGATCAATTTCTTTTTTGCCCTTAGTCAGGCATCTAACTGTTTTTCCTCTTATCAGTGAGCTGTTCTGCCTGAGAAGTTTTAACTGCTAATTCCTCAATAATTACTTAATCAATCCTCATGAAATAAAACATGGTATGCTTGCTTCTTTTTATGACAGATTTGAAAAATAAGATAAAAAATACCATTAGGCAGCCATATTGGACTTAAAATTTAAAGGTGATGTGTTTACTTCCTTGTTATCTCTGCTTTAAATTTAGACAAATCACAAAAAGCAAAATGACAATTAGGCAGTCTCAGAAAAGAACAGGAAGGAACAAAAGTTGCATTCTGCTGGATGGAACCTTTTCCTTCAGTTTTCAGTCAATTTTTTTTTTGAGTATTCATGTTTTCATTTAGGGGCGAGCAAAACAGATGTTCAATGTTGGATATAGGACCTTGTCACAGGTGGCTAATGCTGAACCAGATAACCTTGTTAAGAAAATCAAGCCAATTCCCCGCAAAACGGCCCAACAGATTGTCACAGCGGCGAAGGTGTGTGCTTATGGTTTTTAAATTGACCAGGTTATTTAATGCATGTTAGCCTCTGTTTGCTCTTGTATAGTTTTTTTTTCAAATCAATGTCCTCTCTTATTGGTTAAATCACATTGGACCTAACTAATGAGCATAACAAGAATGTTTCAATCAGTAACTACATGCACCTGGACTTTACCAGTTCACTCGCATTAATTATAGAATATGTTTGCATTTGTAGATGCTTTTGAATGAGAAGGCAGAAGCTCTCTGGCAGGAAGTGGAGGACCTTGTGATGGTGCCCGAGACTGTGTCAACTCAGCCTTCCCCAGAGTTATCCTCTCAAGGGTCTGTTGCATCATCAGACATACTCAGCAGCCTCACAGACTGGGCAGACTAGACGATCAGTTATCCTCTAGGGGTGTGTTGTGTCATCAGACATACTCACCAGCCTAAAAGACAATCAGTTATCCTCTAGGGGTCTGTTGTGTCATCAGACATGTTCACCAGCCTAACAGTCTAGACGATCAGTTATCCTCTAGGGGTCTGCTGTGTCATCAGACATGTTCACCAGCCTCACAGACTAGACGATCAGTTATCCTCTAGGGGTCTGCTGTGTCATTAGACATACTCACCAGCCTCACAGACTAGACGATCACTTCTATCCTCTCAGGGGAATTTTGTGTCATTAAACATACTCACCAGCCTCACAGACTAGACCATCACATTTATCCGCTCAGGAGAATGTTGTGTCATTAAACATACTGACCAGCCTCACAGACCAGTCAACCTTGTCCTTTGGCCAGTGTCTCCTCTTCCCTCACCAGAGTTATTCTTTCAGGGGTCTGTCTGTACTCATCAGACATACTTGCAGGCAGACAATCTTTTCCTTAGGACCCCATGTTATTTTTTACTTAAGTTGTCCATATGTGCCTATCGGCCCTCAGTTTTCAGCTGCCTTACTTACAAGGTCAGGCTAGTACCAGGCTATTGTTATCAGATATTGTTATATTCTATCATGTATTTATGTTAGACATATTTTTAAATACAATATTTTATCATTGTTCTTATGTTTAAAATAAAAACAGCTTGATGAAAAGGCATTTCTATTTTAGTTCATTTCCATTCAAAAAAGATCTGTGGTTGAATATTCACAAAGACCTCGTACAACAATTCTTTTTTTTTTCTAGGTCACCAGAGACAAACTGTCTGAGGAGTGGGCCAAAAGTGGTCTAAATGACTTAAAATTTCAAACATCTTCTCAACACTTAGATATGGTAGAAATTAAATGCCCTTCATGGATTGTGAATTTTATGGCCCCAGGGTCTCACAATTTCCTTTTTGAGGAGGGGTTCAAGTTTATGATTGTCTTTATAGGGAAATTGCATTTTTTAGCATAAAGTGAAGTTAATTTCCATCGGAAAAAACTTGGTAAGAATGATTAATATAGGAGAACAGTCTTGATGGTATGCATATATTGACACTGGCTCATGATCAGGCCCCCAAGAGCTTATAACACTCTTACTATCATCAATGTTACAATTTCTTTTTCATAACACTTGAAAGCTTCTTATCTTTTAACCTATACATTCAATATTGCTTACCTTAGGTGATTGTTAAGGCTGCTAAACCTCTTGTTTCATAATATGATAAATATTATTCTCCATCATGATGACAACCACATCATCAAGAAAAGATTTTGTTTGAATTCATCTGTTTCACAGACACTTTGGTGTCATTGAGCTTCTGATATGTTGTATCTTGCTCCAGTCAGTCATTAACTTTGCTCGTAACAACTTCTTCTTAAGAACCTTATGACGTGTATTTGTCTAGTAGATACCAGTACCTTAGATTAGAAGTTGTAGAATTTCTGCAAATAAATTTCCTTAAGAGACCACAAACAAAGGGCTAATTTAGCCAGCTTTAATCATATATTGGTTAAGTAAAGATAATTATGCTGAGTCTCATGGGACTACTCTTGAACTTAAGTTTATAATATAATAAGTAATGCTGAACAGGACCTTTATATTATGAATTTTGCTGTCATGCTCAAATGAAACAATATTTACATAATCATATTAGTCCAATATGCAAAAACCTTTGAGCAACTTTCTATTATAATAGTTTATATGAAAATCATTTATATGCAAATTTGGATCATAATTCTAAATTTTGCCCTATAAAGAGAATAGAAGCTTAAGTAAATCTCTACAAATTCAGGAAGTGTCTATACTCTTTATCCAGATCGAGTCTTACATCATGGTTTATTTCAATATACAAACTTGAAGATAATCTCATCTGTAAACATAGGATATAGAAGATATACAAAGTGATATGTGTACGTTATTTATAAGTACAAAATGGGACTTGTAACTTCAGTTTACAAGCAGCAGATGTATATATCAACAATATGTAAACTGATCAAGTGTAAAACTTTATGCTATGAAACTATGGAGTAAATATGAACCAAACCTGTTGAGAATATTAAGTTATGACTAGAAGCAAGACATAGCAGATGTGCATAACACTATATGCCCCCCACCCCACCCATCCACCTCCAACATAATGGCTAGTGTATGAAAATTGAAAATCTGTTAACATTTATATTATAGCAAAAGAGAGAAACACGTATGAAAATTAAATAACAATTTAACATGCAACTTAATTATTTTCACTTTCTTTATTAAACAATATTAGTACAATGTAGTATATAAGGATTAAGTTTCTGCTTTTACACAAGGGAAATATACATAGCGACACTATATATTCACACATAACATATTTATTTCCATGAGGCAATACTTTGCTCTACATTAACTGACATTCCTGCTATTTCAATGACAAAGTGTTTGTATTGTAAGGTACATAAATTATGTTTACGTGTAAATAATAAATATTGGACAGTGACATGTAAATAAAGTTGTCACATAGAAAGTGTCATATAAAAACAAATAAAAGAAAATATCTTTTTTTTTTTACACTGCGGCAGTAATTTGAAATATTTTTAAACAGAAGATATTATACAAGTACAGTAGTAAAGCACATGTTATTGGTCAAATGTCTTGACTGTAGGTTTCTCTTTCTTTTGTATTTAAAAGTTATTTGAGAGAAATTTTGTCAAACATGCAGTCAGACTGATAACAGTATTAGTGTTGTTCATCTACATAATGGTGAGAGATCCTTAATTCTTCCCCTGTTCAACCTGCATGCCAATTAAGTTATGAATGATATCACAAGTTTGGTTCACCCACAAATGTAAAAAGCTTCCAGTAGAATGCAAGCAAAATAAGTTGTGTACACTATACAATATATTATATACATGTATAGTTACTTAGACAACAGTCACAATTTTAATGTAAAAAGTAACTCCTTTAAAATAAAAGTGGAATGTTTAAGTTTTAGTGCAAATATTCCATCAAGATATGTATGAGTGTACATCTTATTTATAATTTTTTTCTGTAAACGAGCATTCCAACAAAAATGTAAAACTATATCCATACAACCACTACCTATCTTTTGGAATGTATTTGTCCTTAACTATGGAATAAAACAAATATATTTCCAAAAATACTCCACAAAAAACATACATAAATCAACACTTATCGGTAAGTAAAAAGTACGACAATATTATGCTTTATACAGATAAAAGCGAGACAACCTGTAAGTTTTGTAAAATATGGGAAGTACTGTAATCTGTAAATGATACTTTGTTGGTCACTGATTTTAAACTCTAATCCAGCTTTCCTGTTGATTATATTCTGAAATCTTGCCATTTGCAACTTCTTTGCCCTGGTTCGACATTATTTGAGAGCATCTTCAAAGATATGAATTTGTGAAATAGAATAGACTATTGAATAAATGGATAAGAGCAAGTTACATCATCTACTCAGATGTATGGGATACTCTTGGAAACAAGTTTCACTGTGACATCACTAATCTATCCTTAAGTGACCAGTAACAATCAATTGTTCAGTACTGAACATGCGTTGATGGTTAAAAGGAAGTACATGGAATTCATTGTAAAAAAACTCTTTTTCATGTCACCTTGAAAATTTAGCACCACAGCATAATATTGTCAAATGCCTATGACCTTTGACTTTTAGCACTATCAGCAATTTGCTTGGCTTTCTGAATAGCTGCCATGCATTTCTCTCGTCTCAACATTTTGTTCCCGTCAAAGTAACCTTCATTTCTTGGGAGACCATGTGTTCCATCCGGAAAAGTCACAATGCCTGTGAAATAGATTTTCAAAATAATATTTTATGTAGTTGCAATGTTATCCAGAGAATACACATACATTTAGATTGATGGTATATAACTTATGTAATATGGCCTATTGTGATAACTTGTTATGATATGTAAAATTTAACAGAGACAAAACATGCTGTTACCAAGAGGGTCCAGATCTAAATTGGGTAACAGATCTGAGATAAGTTTCCAGAGGGATTTGCGTACCCACTTCAGAAAGGCAAGTGTGAATATTGAGTGAGGATCTTTAGTGTTGTACATGACACCCGACATCCTGGTTGTAAAATGTGTATGATCACTGTGACCTTATTATATTCCAAGACATTCCTCTCGCTAAAGATGTCTTTTTTTGTCAAATTTCATAGTCCTAAAGACTTTTTTTAATCAGGGTAAAAAATCATATTACATGTCATAGTGACTTTGGTATGTCACACAGCACTCCATCTGCATAAGATGTTTCTGTGGAGGAAGTCTGATAGTAGGAGATATACACAAAACATGTTTTTTTCTTTGAACAGGGTTATACATTATAATATAGTTCACAGTGACTTTGTTATCACAATATTTCTAAATATCACGTTTGACATAAAACAGGGTTAGATATATGCACAGAACATTTGTGTTTAAACTGGATCAGAGATGAAAATATAGGTCACAGGGATCTTCTTGTCTAAATCATATTCTGTCCAAGATGTATCATATAGCAGGTTGGTAGCTATAAATAGAACTTGACTTTTCTATGAACAGGGTCAAAGTTCAAAATGTAGGTAGAATGACCTACATGTACTTTTTAATGGATAATGATCCTACAAGTATACAAGATATGACTGCAAGAAAATATACACTAGTAATACACATCAAAAACAAGATGGATGCCATCACACTCATCCTGAAAAACCAGAATGCTGAATACCAAGTAAGACCAACTAGAGACCCCAACTAGAGACCAAGGGTACACACCACTAAAATTAGAACTGATCACCACCTCAGATAGATATGGAGAAATGATAACTTTTCCACCAAAACCAAATGTGACTAGCTGTCAGTTGTCATGTAAATCAAATCAGACTTAAAATCCATTAGGACCTACAAGGGACCAAGGGACATACGTACTGTTTAGAGAAGATATCATGCACTACTTCAGAGGAATAGGGATACCAAGAATTGTTTGTGGATGATGGACAAAAAGGGATTTGATCTGTGTGACAAGATGGGTAAAACAATGTGTTTTTTTTTTAAGTGGAAATGCAACTCTAAATGAAAATCAACTCTTTTCAATACAGTGTCTTCTCAATTCTAACAACTGTTTATATGACCATCTATATATGATACAGACCTGAAGACAACAATGCAGTATGCATGTTAGTCTTGTGCCTGTCTTTTGTAGTCGTGAATGAATAATGGACTTGCTCCATCAATCCATCCATATATAACCAGTTTATTCCCCAGCAGTGCGCCAAACAATAGTTTCCAATTTTTGGGTTTTTTTTTCATTACAGTTTTTATTTTTAGTTCTTTTGTTAGTTATGTGCATTGACTACCCTATTTAAAAGTTATTTTGTTCTTCCAACTTCATTACTTTATATTTTTGTGTCAATGACAGCAGTACAATCTGTTTCACTTTGAATGTCAAATTTCCTCTTTATTTACATTTTCATTTGAATATCTATAATTTAACTTTAAATATTTTGCTCTGATACCTATAATTTTGTTCCCACCACCATTTCTATACTGTTGTTTGTCCACTATACATCACTTCAAGAGAAGTAGGTCAAAATGACCGGTTATTTTGTGACTCACCTTGGCCACGGATCTTGCCCTCCTGAAATTCACCTTCAAATTTCATCCCATCACACCTAAGAAAGGCTCCCATGCCACTGAACTTTCCTTGCTGAAACTCTCCTTCATACCTGCAATTAAAATTTCAACCATTCACAAGCAAAAGCTAAGAAGCAGTCATTTTTGTTGAACTGTTATGGAATATTTAAAAACAGTTATTAACAGGTAGGAAGACTAAAGAACAGCTAAAGAAGTGCTCCTGACTGTCAGTGTAAACAGTTTACTTTGCTTTATGTATACACAATGATATCAATTGGTCATTATGATATCTATATCATGCATCATATTAATAACAAACAGCAGACTCTAACATTCAAGTTATTTTATAAATAATTTCAACTAATATGTTTATTTTTGGACTGTAGTGCTACCACAGTATATAACAAGGTAGTTCTCAATCTCGCCTATTCCTTCCATAATGGCTACTACCAGTCGTTAAACTTGTGACGTTACAGTCAATAGGGTCCCTGTGAGCTTAAGTCATAAATAGGCTGATTAGTAGTAGAAGAACAGATGTTAATCGCACACTTTACACGTCAATATCTCGATATTGGACCAGCCCATTTTTTATGCAGTTTTCAGCCCTTATGATTTTTGATCATATACAATAATACTATTTTTATTTCACAATAAGGGTCAACTGTAAGGCATTTATGGAACAATATGTCCCAGTCCATGTCATGTGGTGCCCATCTAAAATTTGCTTTAACAATAACAGATTCAAATACCTTTTCTTCTTTCTAAAAAGTGTATAAGACGTTGAAATGTAAGGAGAAAGAGTATTGAATGATATGTACAGAAGAAATGTATTAAAAAGCCATGAGGGGTTATCAAAAAACAAAATCAACCACTGTCTTGAACAAGCACTTTCACCTTTTATATTTTTATAACTTTGCTTGGAAAAGTTAATTTCTTAAATGTATTGACAAGTATATTATTTAGGATTTTGCAACCTTTGTTCATATTCTAAATCATAGTAAAAAGAAAAACAAAGCTGATCTTGAAGTATTGATTTCAAATATGGAGTACAGCACCTTGTCTTTGTAAGATACTCCAGCACAGTAAGATAAGGAAGAGATAATGATACATTCTCCAAGTAATCTTTAACACTTATGATACAACTGATTTTGTACCCAAGTCCATGGAAAATCAAGATGTTATCTATCAATATATATTGAAAGAGTTAAAAAAAGACAGGTTCTGTCTTCATATTTGCACATATAAGTACAATGTATCAAGGAACAGAGATTTCCTGCTCACCCCCCCCCCCCCCCAATAATACTTCATTATACAGAATAGCTATCAAACACATAAAAGTTCCTTCAAAAACTCAAAGTGTTACCTTGAATTATCTGAAAACACCATGACACCAAGCCCCTCACATAGTCCATTAACAAACATTCCATAATACTGTGCACCATCTGGAAATTTCATGTGACCGTAACCTTGACGCTGACCATCCTCCGACCATTCTCCATTGTACTCGCTCCCATCTGGATATTTGTAAGCAGTTTTCATGGTAAAAGTTTTATCTTGGAAAAACTGCACACTAAAAATAAATAATGAATATTAAGGCTAAAACCAGAAGCTTCCAAAACTGTCCTGATTTATTAGGATATAAATGGTACCAGTTTACTTATGGTACAAAGTCGTACATGCATAAAAGAAATAACAAGCGTTGGTCATTTCCTGACCAGTTGATAACAGTACTTCCTGTCCTGTCATCATCTTCAACAATGTGGGGGTTCAAAGTCATCAGTATTTTGACATATTCAGTAAATGAACGGAAATTGATGATTTCCTGCTCGGAAACTTTTAGAATTTAAAGATATGTGGATAAGATTGACCTGGCAAATGCCTGAAAAGGAAATCACACCACTAAAAAAGAAGAGAAAAGAAACAGAACTAAAAGTTATCTATGTAGCAGGTGAATACTGTGTACATTATTAAGCATATTATGGTGTGTACAATGAGATTCACTTGGAATGAATTGGTTATATATTTCATATTTTGTTAATTTTAATGACTAATAAATATTTTATTATGAATACGAATGAACTTGTTAAAACATTTTCTACATACTTTTTATCTAACTTCAGGCAGTTGAATAAATTCTTATTGATACTTCAACTATATATAACCATTTATTGAAAAGAACTAACTGCATGTCTACCTAGATACTGACCAGGTAACTCTTGTTACTGGGTATGTAACACTAGTAACTGACCAGCTAGGTCACACTTGACACATTCATGATACCCCAGCAGTTACGATCACTTTCGCTCTCTGCACCTCTGGAACATGTCATGACAAAATTGAAGGTTCCATGTGCGGCACCTTTGGACAAGATGAAAAGATTTATTTGATTCTTTGATTCACATCAAACAAATCTCAGGTCACATAATAGTATATTGTAATGCTTTGAAAGTGGGTGTCACTCTTCTGTAATCTTCAAGAGGAGTATATCAACCTGTGATTGGTTTTTACTCCTGGAACCTATCGATTTACTTCGCCTTTGCCTTCAATTTTGCTGTAACATGTTCCAGGAGTGCAGAAAGTAAAAGTGATTCTAACGCCTGGAGTATTGAGGATGACTTGACACTGACTAAGTAACATTGGAAACTGATAAGGTAACACTAGATATTGACCGAGTAACACTAGATACTGATCAAGTAACACTAGATATTGACCGGGTAACACTAGAAATTGATCAAGTAACAGTAGATATTGACAAGGTAACACTAGATACTGATCAGGAAACACAAGATACTGATCAAGTAACACTAGATATTGACAAGGTAACACTAGATAATGACCGGGTAACACTAAATACTGATCAAGTAACACTAGATATTGACAAGGTAACACTAGATACTGATCAGGTAACACTAGATATTGACCAGGTAACACTAGATATTGACCGGGTAACACTAGATACTGATCAAGTAACACTAGATATTGACAAGGTAACACTAGATATTGACCGGGTAACACTAGATACTGATCAAGTAACACTAGATATTGACAAGGTAACACTAGATACTGATCAGGTAACACTAGATAATGACCGGGTAACACTAGATATTGATCAGGTAACACTAGATATTGACCAGGTAACACTAGATATTGACAAGGTAACACTAGATACTGATCAGGTAACACTAGATATTGACCAGGTAACACTAGATATTGACAAGGTAACACTAGATACTGATCAGGTAACACTAGATATTGACCAGGTAACACTAGATATTGACAAGGTTACACTAGATACTGATCAGGTAACACTGGATACTGATCAGGTAACATTGCATACTGATCAGGTAACACTAGATATTGACCAGGTAACACTAGATATTGACCAGGTAACACTAGATATTGACCAGGTAACACTAGATATTGACAAGGTAACACTAGATATTGACAAGGTAACACTAGATATTGACCAGGTAACACTGGATACTGATCAGGTAACACTGGATACTGATCAGGTAACATTGCATACTGATCAGGTAACACTAGATATTGACCAGGTAACACTAGATATTGACCAGGTAACACTGGATACTGATCAAGTAACACTAGATATTGACCAGGTAACACTAGATATTGACAAGGTAACACTGGATACTGATTAGGTAACATTGTATACTGATCAGGTAACACTAGATATTGACCAGGTAACACTAGATATTGACCAGGTAACACTAGATATTGACAAGGTTACACTAGATATTGACCAGGTAACACTAGATATTGACCAGGTAACACTGGATACTGATCAGGTAACACTAGATATTGACCAGGTAACACTAGATATTGACAAGGTTACACTAGATACTGATCAGGTTTTACAGAATACTGATCAGGTAATACTAGATACTGACAAGGTTACACTACATTCTGCTGGATACTGATCAGGTAACACTAGATACTGACAAGGTTACACTACATACTGATCAGGTAACACTAGATACTGGCCAGATAACACTAGATACTGATCAGGTAACACTGGATACTGATCAGGTAACACTGGATACTGATCAGGTAACACTGAATACTGACATAGTAACACTAGATACTGACACAGTAACACTAGAGACTGACATGGTATCACTAGACACTGACAAGGTAACACTGACTTAGTAACAGTGGATACTGACCACGTAGCGCTTGATACTGACCATGTAATGCTTCACACTGACCATTCAACAGTGGATATTGACCGGGTAATACAAGATATTGACCGGGTAATACAAGATACTGACCAGGCAACAACAGAGATACTCATCAGGTAGCCTAATTGTGATTTGTTTTAACTTGGTAACAAGAAACTTATTTTCGATCATGTGATAATACCAGGGACGTATAATACAGAGTCCCTGATAATACATATCAATCTGCACAGAATATTGACCAGCTGAAAATAATCAGGTAATAAAAGAGGTGTTCTCACGTACATTTTCTTACCTGAGAATATTTAGGAGGTTCAGTAGTATTTATTCTCCTCCTCACTTAAATGGTATGTGTCACCTGAAGACGTCGGCTAAATGAATTAACAGTCGTGACGGGTGTGGTGTTGATTGCAGGTGTTTATTTTCTTCCGTGCTGTGTACTACGTCACAAGAACATGTGTTTCCTGAGGTCATGACGTAGCATTGTATACATGCAACATGGTCGATTGTGGGAACGTACGATGTGTTCAAGAGAGAAAGTCTTTCAAGAAAGAATTGTTGTCTTGGAGTAAAAAAGTTCCGATCGCCGTTGGTAAGTACATATCAGAGCTTTCAAACCGTTTAAAATTACCAGACGAACACATTAATCTGTTTAAATCCAGTGACACGGTGTCGGATCCATTGTCAAAATTTGTGTTCCTTTTAGCTATTCTGTCAATTATCCACTCCCCCCCTACATCGAATGCGACAATCAATTTTAATTTATTTTACATTTGTTTCATGTTTGTTCAAAACTCAAACGTCCAATTTTGCTTTCATTTGTATGATTAGGTAGATATTTCAATATAAAGGTGAGCCATGTAATAAGCTTTCGGCCAGGTAAAAATCGTGGTAATTGATTCAGCATCCCAAATAATACGGTACACCCGCTGAGGAGCCTGATTTTGTGATCGATGACGTCGCTGTATATTACCATAAAAAATAATTAAAATATTGATTCTGGTTTGTTACGAGTAACCTGTTAAATGTTTTAAAATGTATGCTTTAAAATCTGATGGGTAGATAAAGGTGAATGTGAAGAGTATAAAAAACATATGGTTCACGTTTACGAAGATTCAGAAAGCCAAAAATGGACGCTGTTGAAAATTATTGATCGAATGACAAACTCATTGTCGCACGCCGGTTGTTGAGCAGTTTGGCTGTCGTGACCTTCTGTGGAACCGAAGCAATATGCTAATGAGTGTCAATCTCCGTAAATATATTGATTGCCATGCTATATGGACAAGATAGGTAATCTGTTTTCATGTTTCCATGCCAAATTATGCAAAAATTTTGTTGCTGATGCAAATGTTGCAGTTACGCATATAATATGTACAGTGCAAAAACCTGATGATATCATCTATAAGCTTAGATATATTTATATACACATGTTGTGTATAAATGCTACATATTAAGTAACATTTTATCTTATTATACCAAGAAATATCTTGAAATTTTATGGAATGTTTTACTCTTTTGAAATGAAATTTTGTTTTAAAATGTAATCTTTTTATGAGATATTTTCATTTTTTAAATACATGTGTATGCTCAAACATGAATTTCTCAGAATTTGACAGAATGAAAAATAGTAGTAGTAGTAATAATAATTAAAAAAATTGCTAAGCACATTTTAAAGTGTGTAGTGATTTTAGTTTAAAAGTAATTCTAATTGTGATGATTATCTGATTGTCAGGTGTTATCTGTTAGAATTTTCAGTAATTTTTAAATGAATTGAAAATCTTTTTATTTCCTGAACTGAAAATTGTATTGAGATAGGACTGCATCAATTCAAAATGGTTGTCTTGGCCTCCATCTTGAAATATAGTTATCTTGATTTACTTTTACTAGAACCTAAAATCTGTCTGAGAGGGCAAGGTCTTTTGCATTTACAATCATCAGTTAAAAAAGAAATCTTCGTCATATATCATAACACAGAAAGTCTTACACCTGTGGAGCTCCTAATCTATCCGAAACTCTGCCATTGTGATCATTTGTTATATCAAATCACAATGCCTGCCTTTTCATTAAATTCTTGTTATCACTTTACTGTTTCAAAACAAAATGTTACACTATTTAGCATAGTTACTCTAAGTAGATGCAAAGCAATCTGATTGTCATGTTGTCTGACATAAAAAGAGAGACTTAATTTGTGAAATTATACCGTTGTTAGTAAATATTTTAAAGAATCCATGTATTTTTTACATTTTCTTCACTTCCTTTGATATTAGCATCTTGTCCTGATTCCATATTACTGTATTGTAGTTGACAGGTATGGTCTTTTAAAAAAGTCAAATCATTTAGGGCAATTTCAGTAAAACTAATGATTTGGGACTCCAATATTTGAGTCTGGACTAGGCGCTCAAATTTTGAGAGCCTTCTATATTTCTTTATAACTCAACTTATCATGATTTTGGTAATGATGTGCTAATCCCATCTAAGAAAAATGAACAAACATTACTAAAAACCATAGTTTTAATCAATATATTTTTTACACGCCTAACTATGCCTTCTGTACAATTTCAGTGCTTGTTTTCCATTCTGAATGCCCAGATTTGATATGCAAATTGTTGGGCACATGACATGATTTAAACTTAGGAGGTTCAGTTTGGTGATAGAATTTTGTGGTACAGACAGTAGGGATAAAGCACATGTTTTTGTGAAATATAATGTGTTAAGAATGAGTCGCATGCTTTGTTATAGGAGGGACGTAAATGGGATAAGAAACTGTCATTTTTCTGTAAAAGCATAGAACAATTATTTTCAAAATAAACATGCAGTAGAAAGATTTGAAATGTTCAAATTGAATGTGATAACTTTTTTAACAAATGATTTTATTGACGTTTGATATGTGTAAAGCAAAATGCCTATTAAAGCTATTTGCAACTGAAAAACCACCCTATACCATATACCACTTTCAGTAAAAATATAAGGAAAATTGTCTTTAAATTTAGATAGCATTTAAAAGTTGCATAATTTTCCAAATGACATGTCAGTTTTGTGATAAGTCACTTACATTTATTAGTGTTATGTTTGTTATTAAAATGAGATTTTCTTCTCACTGGCCAAAAAATGACTGGTCTGGCTGATCAGTGTGTAGCATTCAATTAAATTGGTTTTATGTCTTTTTACATAAAACATTTATATTTAGGTCATATTTAAAATATGTTTTGTACAATCTTCAGGGGTAGGAATAAGAAAATTACTATAGGTGGCCCTTCGGGCCATCTCTTCAGAAGATTTACTGGCCCTTCTGTCATTGCATTGGCCCTGGGTTTTCTGCGAAATAGGGGGTCTGGGGCTGTTTCTCCTCTTGAAACCTAGAAGCTCTCTGGTGCATTCTAGACAATTTTCAGCTTGAAAAACAGGCTTTTGAAATTGATAATTTTGATGTATATATATTTATATAATGAAAGTACCGCAGCTCTCATATCTGCTACACGTGGAACAGGTCATCCCCTTGTTTTCTTCGTAATTTAGCCACTGAAATTTGTTTCCCCATTTCGGAAGATAAGTCAGAGTACGATTTTCTCTTTCGTATTTTCGTTGTGTTAACTTTTCCTCTGAGGTTTTAGGCTTTTTAGCGGGCGTGGGCTTGAACCCACTGAGGAAACGTTCCATCATGCTATCAGTAGATCGCCATTGTTGTGCTCCATGTCTTTATAGCGCTTGTAAGTTCTGACATACTCTATACACAGAACAAAGCGTAGCAGTGATTAAGACTGTCTGTACCAGCTAAGCCATTAGAAACGAGAGTCGGCAATATGCCTTCAGAGAACACAGCGTCGGTGTCGTTCAGATTTATTGATTTGACTCATTTGGGTATTACTAGCAGAATAGAGGACAAATTTTGAGCTTCAAAAAGTACCACAAGCCCGACGGACCGGGGCTTTGCATAACCTGTTAGCCCTTCATTACAATAGATGGCGCCGGGCAAACAGGCTTGTGGTTATTTCGACCCCTGATTTTCAACCTTAGAAATGTATGAGAACACATTCAGTTTCCTGCCCGATTGGTTCACTATTTGAATTCTTTCCATCTCCCATAACAACTTCCTATGAAGAAACCCTTTACTTTGCAGCTAATAATACAGTAAATGGTTTGATGTGATGTTGATTGCCCAAGTTCAATTTCCTACACTTCTTATAACTACAACTTCTTACTGGGTATGACTTTGCTTTGGCTAGACTGGTGTGTACCCTATCAAAAGTGGGTCACTTTGGCTAGACTGGTGTGTACCCTATCAAAAGTGGGTCACTTTGGCTAGACTGGTGTGTACCCTATCAAAAGTGGGTCATTCTGACCTTCATTTTGATTTTAGCCATTCTGAAAGGAAGAGTTTGTGGAAGTGTTATTAACTTCATACTTGTGGTATGGATTCACCTTGATGTGATGTGTATCATAGTAGGTCAGTTTTTGTATGTTTTTACCTACATCAAAGGAAAAACTTCACTCTTAAGACATCGGTTGACCTTAAAGTGCACCCTAAACGTTTTGCTATATTCACCAATGAAATACTTCACATTATACAATAAAATGGTAAGAAAGTGTGAAGGTCATAGTTATAACTTTGTTTCAGAGATATTATGATTTTCTGAAATGCACACATTTGGCTCAGCAGCAATTGCATAGGTAGCCAACATTTGTGACATTACAAGTTCAATGCTGTCTAAACATCCCTATTGAAATGTATCGGGGAGCTTCTTTTGTGATGTCTGTACGTAAGCTAATCTTAACTGCTTTTGCAATATATTTTGTTGACACTTCGCAGGTGCTACATGCATATAAAAATGACTTTTTATAGTTTAAATGATGAAAGGGGTTGCTATTGAGTAGACAAAAGGATGTACTGTATTTTGGTGTCCAAACATCCCTGCGGATGCTTTATTTATCTTAATAAATCTGTTAATCTAGTAAGTGTAAATATACTTTTGTGGTGTCTAGAAAATATGACGAACCCTAAGTTTATATAGCACTCACAATCAATTAGAAATTCAGTCAAGTCAACAAGTACGGTAGAAAATAAGTGTCCAAAGTTCGGTGTGTGCACATCACGTAGCTATAGGATTTTCATCAAAGATTCTATGGGGTCGCCATCATTGTTTGTCAGGATTATCTGGTGCTCAAAACTGACACAAAAAGGATTTGACGATTTATTCATGAACAAAAATAATAAATAAGATAATTACTGTATATATCAATGCAAACTATCCATGTGAGTATCATGCAAAACCTGGACAAATTGTTTGAAAACGTGATAGAAACTAGACAGACAGAAAACTAATGATTTGCTCAGTGGCCTGTTTGGGACGTTGAGAAATATGTGGATTATAATTTGGTTAACTTTTGGACAAGTTTCATTTTATTTTCCCTCATGTCGGGTATCGTGAAGAAGCAGAAACCATGAGCACATGTCTGTTTTTATGTGTATTAGCGGAAGTTAGCATTGACATATTAGTTTGCAGATTGTGGATTGACACTTATCATCGGACTATGGATTTAATTCAATATTAATTAATATTTGTCTTATTAATGCTTACGAAGAATATATCGTCAAATGAATAAGAGGGAATTGCCTTGCATGATTATATTACCAAAATGTGCAGTGAAACACCATTCTTCTTTAGATAATACACATTACATGTGATTCCATTCCATGCTCTTTACTGATTGCTTACATATACAGAGTTGGGGCCTCAATTTATGTCAGCTGACGCATGCTCGATGTGAAAGAAAAGTTGACTTGCGTAGATCGTATTTACCTGGTTTGGTCATGAATAGGGAGATAATGACTTGTACCTGTTCAACAATGAACACTGTTGATTAGGGCTAGTGTGAAGACAAGTGCTTGAGTACGGAAGATAAATGGGATGATTTGAAAGGAAAGTGAATGGCAGCGTGAGGTGTCTGATGTCAAAAAAAACAAATGAAAAGATGTACAAACATTAGGCTGTAATTAAACAGAAGGTTATTAAAAGTCAGTAAATGAGATGAAAACAAATTATGAGGAGAATACTTTCTAGTTTTGTACTTTATATGTTGGTCTGGCATGTTAGCTGAACATTCTGAGATGGATTTGTTGACTCCTACAGATCGATTTTGACAGAAGTTTGAGGTGTGTACATTATGCAAGTAGAAGCTTTCTTAACCATTTTCAGCCCTAAAAAGTACCTGCTCACATCACATAGGCGCCCACATTATGCAGGTTTGGTATTATAAAAGGGTGAAACAACAAGTGTGTATAGTATTTCTGACATAGCTCATTTTGAATAGTTGCATTGATAAAAGGTATTGAGAAAGGTAATTTTGTTGTATTTATGTTTTATGCAATCCAGATATTTTATCTCATAAATGTATAAAACAATTTTAGAATGTTGTAGAAGGAGAAATGTCTGTTTTCAAATCTCACAAATAAGTAATTCAGCAGTGGACTACATGAGCAGGTTTGCACATTATATTCAGTAAGCTGTGTTTCTGGAGGACACTTGGCATCTTTTAGCAATCACCCAGATCAGCTGATAGCTAGCTATGCTATTTATACCCAGGGCCAAATTGCACACCAAAAAAAGACTCAACAATACATATATACCTCCATGGGAAGGATATAAACTGTGTTTTCAAACTCGTTCATGAAGTAGTTGAGGCTGTTATTTTATAAATACATGTATATAAGATAAAAAGAAAATGCAAAAATGTGGTATGTTGTGTTTTAATGGACAATTTGGAACCATTCAGATATTAATATGCTTCTTATCTGTTTGGAAGAAAAAATATATGATCTGTACTGTTCAATTTATCTGCCTTTGACCATGTACTTTAAAGAAAAACAGTTATTTGGATAAACAAACAAGTAATTGATTGGTTATCTGTAGCCAGTTGTAATGTTGAAATTTCATCTTGTCTCCATGCACTATACGGTAAAAGGTTTCAAAGTCATACTTAACTGGGCATGATCAGTTAGATGTATCATCTCTCAAATCACATTCATTCTTCAAAATGATCATATGAAGATCTTTGCCTATATGTCTTAAACTTTTAAACATGACCACTCAATAAAAGAACATATACCATTCTGTGCTGATATACCAGTTCCTTTATTTCAATGCACATCATACACAGCATTTATAAATGTCCTCCACACTAATTAATTCTTCAAATTGGTTCTTATACATTTCTTCATTATCATTCTTGGGGACATTGCCATATATTGGAAATCGGAAGAAACATAATCTACACCAATTCACAAGTTCTGTTTATTCCACCTGCTTATATCCCTTTGATGTCATACCTTGACACAGGTATACAGGTGTATATTGGGCCACTATAGTTAAAATATATATCAAATGTTCCATACAAATGGTTAATCATATGTATGTACGGTGTGTATGAATAGTTCAGTATGATAGTTGTATGGTGAATATGAAACATTTACTGGAACAATTAATTTGCTATATATAAATATTAAATAACTTATTTATATATCAATACAGAGGTATGTTGTATTTGTTAAACCACAAAGGGTAATTCACCAGACCCTAAGCATCTGGCAATTACAGAAGACACAAGAAATCTGAGGGTAGACATGTTCCTTCAAAATTAAAAGTAAGATTTCAATTTTTGGGGTCAAAATTATGTTCTCAGGAGTCAAGCGAAATGTTCTGTGTATTGTATGTATATTCTACGGGTTTACATATATTCATTTATCCTACTAAGGACAAGACAAGTCAGTTTAATTTGTATCAATTAAAGGTCAGGAATTAGAGAGTACTGTAATTAGGTAATATCAACTTATCACTTAAAGTTTGTGTTCACAGGTCTAGAAAGAATTGCAGAAGAATTGGCTGGTCAGACTCACATCAAGGAGTTATTGTTGCCATTTAATGGTAAGTTCATTTGAAAGTAAAGAAAGGAAATGTAATGTATTCTTAGAATAAATAAAAAGAATATTCAGATTCACGAGTTATATGGGCAAGCTTTCAGGTCTCTACTCATGATTATGGTCAAGGGTCTAAATTACATACATACAATTAGTTATGTTTATATTAGGGATGTCAACCAGTTTATGACTATTTCACTCTGTACAGCATTATTGGAATAGAAAAGTAATACTTGAAAAATCATCTTTGCAGTTATTAGTTATCAGCATTTGGTTGATGGCTAAAATTCATCAATTCTTCGTCAGCAAAATCATTAGGCTAAATGTAATTCAGGTATGGTTTTAACCTATAGTTTTACATTGTGACCAGAATTTTGTCAGTTAAAATGTGGAGATATAGTTTAGGTTATTTTGATTGCTATGTTAGTGATGGTGTACTTGAGATATAGTTTAGGTTACTTTGATTGCTATGTTAGTGATGGTGTACTTGAGATATAGTTTAGGTTATTTTGATTGCTATGTTAGTGATGGTGTACTTGAGATATAGTTTAGGTTATTTTGATTGCTATGTTAGTGATGGTGTACTTGAGATATAGTTAAGGTTATTTTGATTGCTATGTTAGTGATGGTGTACTTGAGATATAGTTTAGGTTATTTTGATTGCTATGTTAGTGATGGTGTACTTGAGATATAGTTTAGGTTATTTTGATTGCTATGTTAGTGATGGTGTACTTTGTAAAAATTCATTATCCTGTTGATATATTTATGAGAGAAATTTTTGTTGATTTCAATATTTGAATATTAATTTTTGTTCTTATATAATGCAATGTCAGGTAATCGGTTATTTTAACCTAAATAGATCAAGACACCATTGTACCATATGTGGATTCAATGTTTATGATATAAGTCCCCTACCAGGAATCATATGGGACTATAGTTTAGCCTTGTGTCTGTCCTTCAGCTACCTTATCCGTGCCCTACCTTCATTCTTAGAATATGGGTTCACCTTGGTGAGACTGTGTGTATGTGTTGAAAAGTAGGTCACTCTGACCTACATTTTGTCCTTCAACTTACATAAAAGAAAATGTTTGTCTGGACCCAATCTTCTACACTACTATTCACAGGAACTTAATACTTCGAATATAGTGTCAGCTTGGAAAAACAGAGTGGTGTTATGAAAAAAAGTCACTCTGACCTACATTTGACATTTTTTGACATTCAGAGAAAAAGATGTGTCCAGGCTCTATATTCAACATTACAAATTACAGGAACTTTATAAATTGAAGATGGGTTCACCTTGGTGAGATGATGTGTTGTGAAGGCCTTTATGACTTACATGTTGACCTTTGACCTATATCAAAGAAAAAATGCATTCTCACTATCAAGAGCCCTTTTTGTTACAGGCGCCTCATACTTGGGGTATGGGTTCATATTAGTGAGACCTCAAAATTAGGTCAATTTGACCTACATAAAACAAAGTGTTTTGGGCAATATCTCCTGTTACTGGTCACTATAACCTTACACTTGGTGAGGCAGTGTGACAGTAGGGGACTATAATTTGTTTTCTTGACTATGCTAATAGTGTTCTGAAGGATTAGGACAATTGTTCTAATGTAAATGGTTTTTTTATGTTTTTATAACAGAGCTCTGAGTTTTGAAATATGAGACTTTATTTGTGTCTTCACTTGTTACTATTTCCCATGTTATATTTTCACGCTACTTTCGCATTCTTTTAAATAGGTCTTAAGCAAGACAATGAGGCCTAGAAATTAATACTGATTGCTTTTGAGAGTTTTGTATCATATTGAATTGCCATGAAAACGAAGATTCAAATAGTGAATCATACCAATATTTTAAAAGTAATTTCTTTTGAAATGACATCCTAAGTATATATGTATGAGACCTATTTTACAGCGAAAAAAAGACAACTAATACTGATTTCATTGTTAGGAACTAGGATAATTTTTCTCTTTCTAGCAGTTTATCACCCTGCGCTGATCATGACATGTATTTTGTTATCAAGCTCACAATTTTAAGGACCCACTATATCTCTGAGTATTAAGACTCATCAAAATTTTAGAAATTCCGTGCTGATTCTGCTTGAAAAATAGCCAATGAAAATAACTGCTCAGTCATTCACAAAATGCATTATCATAAAATAGTTGGTGTTGTTCTGGTATAAATGGATTTTTGCTTTCAATTCTTACTACTGTATTATTTATGAGATGCTTCTTAAATGCACAACATATAGATTCATATTTCATAATTCAACATATTTGCAGACCTGGAAACTGATGAAGTAGAGGATTGGGACCCTGATAGAAAATGTTCATTCTGTGAAAACAGGGTACAACTTGTTTTTGTAAGTACTTTTATCACCTTAGTAACAACTTTATGTTGTAACAATTATTGTATTTGTTGGGAATATTAGAGATAGTCAAACTCTTCCAAACTTTGATAGTTAGATTCGTGCTAATTCATTATTTACTTTTTCACATCGGTTTAATTTTAAAATGTATGTGTTTGATACCAGTTTAACTGTAAACAAATACTGATAATACTAAAGTCAAAATTTCATTACAGGAAGCTGTAGAACAACTTATTGATGAGGCAAAAAATGGAAAAGCAGTTCCGGACAATGCAAGTAAGTAAGGGGTGCCAACTTGTTAATAGAAACTTGAATTGAACATAATCTACCACAAGAAGTTTTTGAGACTGTTGCATAACTCTGCTGATATGTTTTAAATGTGTTACACACTTTGAAAATTAGATGATTCATTGCTCAAGTATAATACATGTCTATATAAATGTGACTTTCTGCTACCCAGGTATGCGTTATCTGCAGGAGATTTTACCATACTGTCCCCAGTTTTACACACAAAACATGGGACGAGAACTACTCGCAGAACTCAAATCTTCAGCACAGAATGTAGAAAATACAGAACCAGACCCCAACGTTACACAACAACCTCCATTGGTAGAGCTTAAGATTCCACATGTAGTGACTCAGGCAAGGTTAGTGTGTCAATGTACAATTATCAATAATTCTTAATATTTGTTACAAATTGTTACTTTTTCCAAAGCATTACTGACTTGTGCTAGTTTTTTTTTTATCATGTAACTTCCTGATATCAAAGTACTCCTATCTTAGAATAAAAAAAGTCTTTGTTAGTAAATGAAAAATAATGACATGGTGTTTATAAAACTCTGAAAGAAAAGACCCCTCTGACATCCTGTAAAAAGTGATGATGGACATTTACTGAATATCAGTCCATGAAGTTTCAGTTTCTGGACTTTCTGATCCAACTTTCCAGAAATGTATAACAATAAGAGGTTTTGGAATGAGAAAAAAAGAATGAACAACAGGTATATATGAATATGTGAAGGAATGAAGGAAGGAGAAGGGAGGAACATTGTTGATTTTAAGTTTAGTGATTATATGAGTGTTTTGATTGTAACAAATAAACAATAGAAACATGAAATACATAACAGTGTTATATAGAAAACATTATGTACTATTTATATACAGTATTATATAGAAAACATTATGTACTATTTATATACAGTATTATATAGAAAACATTATGTACTATTTATATACAGTATTATATAGAAAACATTATAATTATATATAGTGTAAATATACAGTATTATATAGAAAACAATAATTATGCAATATAATATAAGTATATACAATATCTTCCAGAAAACATAACATATATAATTACATACAGCGCGGGACAGAAACAAATTATACATGATAATTACATATAATATAGGACAGAAAACATAATACGTAATAACTATATAGATTACAATCAGATAATCTTCAAGATTTAAAATTTTTGATATAAACATTTTTTGGTCTACTTATAACTATATGACGTAAATGAAACTGACAAGCAAATTTAGAGAAACATTTTTGTTGTGATTCAGAAATAGTTAATGATAACAAGGAGCATATATATCTTCCCTGTCTATTGGTTTCTAATGGATTAATGCTCAGTACTGAAGATTTTTGATGGTTACTAGTATGTTGGACTGAACTTAATGCACTATGCACACTTTGTCCCCAGTTAAGCAGTTCTTGTCCAACAAAGCTTTCATTCATATCATGTTTCATTTTACACAACATCATTTTCTTCATTCTTTAAGCCGCGTGGCCCAATGTATTTTGTGTATGGATAAAGAATGGTTATTTTCTACGATTTTACAGTAAACACAAGAAGGAGAACATTCCCAACTGTAAAAAGAACTACACAGATGATGAACTCACAGAGGCTGTGTCTGAGATACAAAATGGCAAATTAGGAACTAGGCGAGCCTCTGCTCTCTACGGAATCCCTCGCTCAACTCTTCGTAATAAGATATTCAAAATGGATGCAGACAAAATGACATTGTTGCATGACGATGCTTTGGATGATGAAGATAGCCAAGAGTCTGGTATTAAATGGTCAGAGCTCATCCAGGCCAATGTATTGCCCCTGGCTTTACCCCAACTTCCTCCCCCCGCCACATGTGACTTGAACGAGGTCAAGAAAAGTGAGACAGATGACAATACTGAAAGGAAATTAGACAACATCCGTAAAAAACACAATCTTTCGGGGAAAGAGGAACTTTATTATGAGATGTATGAACACAAATTAAAAATGCCAATTTTGAAAGATATTATACGAAAACTTGCTGAAGAGAGATTAGAAATGGAGAGAAATGCATCTAGAGTAAGAGATTTGAAGCATGATGAGATAAAACTTGAAGGATTAGGTAGTCTCAAGCGGCCTTCAGTTGGGAGGACTGATGAAGGATCAGAACCTCCCACACCATCTTACCAAGATATCATCATTCCGTCCTACAAGTCCACTAGGAGTCCGATCAAGCAGGAACATGCCTTCACTAGTTCACTTGACAAGTTGGAGAACACTTCTATTGGTGATACATTAAAAGAAATTATCATGAAAACAATTAGTGAAAAAGTAAAATGTAAGACCCACCAAGTGGGTGACTTAGGCCGTGGTCATAGTGACCTAGTTTTACGTAAGAGCCATCATCAAACATCATTCCAGCCAAATGGTGCCTCTCCTGCCAAGCAAATAAAGAAAGAAGACAATGACAAAAGGAAGGGACTGGTAGATTCTACAGGAACTCCTGCCAAAAAGACGCGCCCCAAAAGAGGTCAGTACCGTAAGTATAACAGTCAGCTGCTAATGGAAGCAGTTAAGGCTGTGCAGCGTGGAGAAATGAGTGTACATCGTGCAGGAAGTTATTATGGTGTACCACACTCCACATTGGAATACAAAGTGAAAGAGCGACACTTGTTGCGACAGAAGAAGATTAAGGAACAACAGCAGCAGAAGGAAGCAGCAGCTAACACTACTAAGAAGAGTTCTGTTTCTGTGGATGCTGGAATCACCAGTAGCTCCAATAGTAGAAGTGGACAGGGCATTAAAGGCACACACAGTAACAGTAAGGGAGAAGTGTCAAAAAAACTAGAAACTCCAGAAAAATCAGAAGGAAGCTGTCCAGCTTGGTACACATCATACCTAGTGGGTGCCTCTCACTTGGATGCCTCCCCAGGGATGGGATTCCCTTCAGGATTTGCCTTAAATACGCCTGCCTCAGAGTTGCTGCGTAAACTTCAACACAAGGTTCAGAGTAAGTCAGATTCTTATGGTGAAGATAGTAACTACAGTAAAAGAGGGGTTGGAGCTCTCGGGGATGGCTTCTTCTTCATCAATTAAGTAGTTGTCTGTCCAGTTTGGTTATTCCTCTCCCTAAATCTGTCTTACCAGTTGTCATAAGAACCAATTGTACCTGGCAGGTGCTGGAGTTTTGTTGTCAGTTTTTATGGTCAATAATGATAGCAGTGACCTTGAGCTATATCTAGAATTACTGTATGATGTCATTTATTGGTGTGGTCATGGATTGAAAAATGAGTTGAGCTGATACTTAGGATTTTCTTAAAAAGTTTATTCAAGTATTTTTCATCTTTTAAAGAATTGTTTTCAAAAGTCTTTATTTCCAAAAATACAATAACAATTGAACCAATAGATTTTTCACACCAATGAATGTAAAATAAAGAAAATGTCTTGCAGGAATATTATTTCATATAATTTCATAAGTGTTTATTGTAAATTCCCAGATCATGTATGCAAAGTTCCTCTGAAATTAAGGTAGAGGTCTGATTGTGACCATAGTTTGGCAAGTTGATGATAAAGTTGATTGCCGCTGATTCTATAACTTGCTCCCTATTGCTACTTAGACATACTGGTAAAGACAGGTTTGTTTACAGGAACAACATCTTTAGCTATGTACCTTGCCTATCAATGCTCAAAGATATAACTTATTAATATTTATAGAATTTGAGATATTATAGAATCTCTAAAAAAATGCCAGGCATTTAAACTGTTGAAAATTTTACATTTAAGCAGCAGAATTTTGTTCTTAATAAGAACTCTATTATTTTCTGTAATATTCAGTTTTTGGACTGTGTTATATAAAATTGTAGCATGACACTAAATCTCAGTAATAAGAGACAAAAAATAATAAAAAGAACATGTATTATATCAAGCTGTATTGTAATGATATACAGTTACACAATATGATTTGTGCATATGTTAAATGAGTTTCAAAGCTGTAATTTACATGATTGTACAATAAAGTTTTATGTAATACATGTATAACAACGTTCCATTATATAGCATATATGATAATGTCCGGTGTATTACATCAATGTCAAATTTCTTCTCTGTAGTACATGTGCAACAAAATATATATCATACAACAATGTTCTACATAATAAATTGGTAATGCTGTATGTAATAAATAACTAATGAAATTTTGTGCTACGTAATACATCAGGTAAAAGGTTTAGTTTTGTAATTGGTTGCACTGTAATAGAGGTCTGCTTTGTGTACCAAAGTGGCTCTGATTACAATGCTGAAATCCCAATATTTAGAATATGATATGAACTTCCTGTTTGAAGTTAGGCTTCATTAATGTTTTTTTATCATGATTTTTGAATGATGAGACTGGGGAGATTTAACAGATCAACTAGTCCATATTTAACTTAAATAATCAATTGCAACTTATCATAAGTGATCATTAGTACAGTGATATTTCCCTACATGTGTCAATAGAATAAATTTCATCAACATTTTTCTGTACTAAGGATATCATTTCCCAACTTACTTCAATCATAGGGAAATTGTGGGTATGTTAGAAAATTTTGGACATTGTTACCTTAAATTGTATGTGGTATATAATTGTAACAAAGAATGTAATAATCTAGATGATTTCTACACAAAGATGATTTAATTATTGTATCAATTACTATAAAGATGATCTTATTCAAAAGGATACTTGTGACCAACGTCCCAGCACAAGTGATATTGTATATTTCAAGACAACCAGAAGAAACTACATGTGCTAGGTATTTATAAGATTTTTTGAGGAATTGGTGGAAGAGGAGTACGTTTTACGGTGACATGTAGGAAGATAATGCTTTCCACTAAAGAATAAGATTATTAATAAGTTTTTAAAAAAAATTATTTGCCAGGAAAATCGGGAAGAATAATCTGGATAAAATCCACAAGACTTTCACTGAATCAGTCTACAGCACTATTACTATTGCAATTTGTCTTTGGACTTTTTTCAGACAGGTTCATAGAAATCCACTTTATACATGAACATACCTGTTTTTATTGTTATGTGTTCTGTTAGTCATATAAATGTGAACAGAAAGAAATTTCATTTTTTTCTGCATCAACAACATTTAATGATTTTTTTTATTTGAAAGATTGTTTGTTACCGATGTCGTAAGTTTTACATAATACACGTAATGTATTTGTGCAATTTTTAACATATTTTTTGGGGGATGGATAATTTCACTGTGTTTAATATATGAAAGCTTGAGTACCTTCACTTGAAATCTACATCACATTTCTGTGTTCAGTATGTAGGTATCACAAATTTCTATGAGTTTTTCATCAGATGGCAATTTGATTTATGAAATGTAATCTGTTTACTTGTTTTTAAAACATCTGTATGCTTAACTACACTTTTTATGACATTCCTATTGGTACATTAATTAAAATGTATATATTTTATTTTTCATGTGCAATACTACATTCTAGTCCCTTTAATTATTTCTTATTTATTTCAATCTGATGGTAATGTTAAGATATATCTAACGATCTCACAAGTGTGATATTAAATTTTGGTAGCAAAATAATTTATTCAATGGGCTTATTTTGTCAACGGTTGGATTGACCCAAGCATCCTTCTATAGATTTGTAAATTGAAAAGTGCAGGACTTTATAAATCTATTGATCCATGTATAAATTGAATATTAAATTGGATACTAGTCCTGATTAATAACTCCATGGAACTGGTACATTTGTTTTGGTACGGAGATTGATAACTGGTACATTTGTATTGGTACGGAGATTGATAACTGGTACATTTGTTTTGGTACGGAGATTGATAACTGGTACATTTGTATTGGTACGGAGATTGATAACTGGTACATTTGTTTTGGTACGGAGATTGATAACTGGTACATTTGTATTGGTACGGAGATTGATAACTGGTACATTTGTTTTGGTACGGAGATTGATAACTGGTACATTTGTTTTGGTACGGAGATTGATAACTGGTACATTTGTTTTGGTACGGAGATTGATAACTGGTACATTTGTATTGGTACGGAGATTGACATTTGTATTGGTACGGAGATTGATAACTGGTACATTTGTTTTGGTACGGAGATTGATAACTGGTACATTTGTTTTGGTACGGAGCTTGATAACTGGTACATTTGTATTGGTACGGAGCTTGATAACTGGTACATTTGTTTTGGTACGGAGATTGATAACTGGTACATTTGTTTTGGTACGGAGATTGATAACTGGTACATTTGTATTGGTACGGAGATTGATAACTGGTACATTTGTATTGGTACGGAGATTGATAACTGGTACATTTGTATTGGTACGGAGATTGATAACTGGTACATTTGTTTTGGTACGGAGATTGATAAGAGGTATTGGTTTAGAGATTGAAAACAGGGATTGGAACAGATTTTGATTACTGATACCGATGGCTAGAGAGACTTATTACATTATATAGTACATGTACAGAATTTTGAGTTACGTTTTTTTTTTATCTGAGGATAATTACTGTTATATAAATGCAGACATTACCTACTCATCTGATATGTAAGAATGTTGATGTTTAATTCCACGCTGTACTGCAGTATTGTGTATTGTCCATTATTCAAGTGTCTAGTCTTTGGTGCCTACCTTTTTATCGTATTGAAATGGCAATTTTTGCTGCCGTATTTGTTTTCATAAATTTTGAATTTTATTTTCTAGTCAGACTGCAAAATATCAGATGTTTGTACAGAAAGCAGTGTTTCTATTTTCTACAACATTTTCATGAGTATTGTTAGTTTAATATAAAAAAAATGATTTTTTTTATCTTTGTGAATGCCAAAGGGTTTCATATCTGTTGTTGATCCGTATGCTTGCAAAACTTGAATACATCAATCTTCTGGTGTTCATGATCTAAAACAGTCATTGAAAATTGAAAATTACTTCTAAAAATACTGGAATAATTTTTTGATTAATGAAATGACAACTTAATACCTTTTTTGTGTTTCTTAACCATTAAAGGACCGCTATTGAGCAACCAGTGATCTACTAATTCATTAAGTGTCATAGAGTTTCTAACAGTTGTGCATTGTGACAGTGCCTGTCAATCCTTAAATGTGTTCTATTCTATACTACATCCATGAGGGTGGAATCATAAGAATGGATGAACTGGTTTTCATGTTTGTATATCCAGTCTATGGAGAAAATATAAATTCTTCTTAGTATTTATATTAAAGACCTGGTCCAAGTTATATAAGCATTAAAAAGTATGGGTTTTTTTTTTTATAAATACATTGTATGTATTATCTGAATTTTACAATAAATGATAAAGAGAAAACTGTTAGCATTAATTATTTAATAATAAATCATGACATGGCTTTTTGCTTTTTTATAATTATTTCAGAATAATTATAAACTGATATTTTAATGATGATTTTTCGATTGTGCAATATATTGAAATGATTGAATTTTTTTCCATTATACATAAATTCTTTAATACATTTAATTTACAGCGAATCAATCTGAATTGTACCTGGTCACAATCAAGTAAATACCAGTGCAGAATGATAAGACTTGTCTGAAAGCAAGCATTTCAAATTTCAAATGAATATTTAACAAGAAAATTGCGAGGCGATGGGGAAAAAAATATAATTAGCATTGTGTGTGGAAAAAATTACGTGTGGTGCATGTGCTTGGTAATGTTAACTTAAAACTATATCTAAATTTGTAGTACCTTTCAATTTAGCTGAAATCAGATCACTCATTTCACTGTGTACTAAGATATCTCATGGAATGTACAAGGGACATAGTGAAATGAGGTCTGTTTTGAATTAGATTGCTGTAATTTTTGTTATGACAACAAATGTCTGTCTGTACAGCCTGGTGTACAATGTGGTGTCTTGAAAACGCTTCAGAAAGCCGTCCTAACATAATATTTGATTGTTTTCTAGATTGAGTGAACATTTTGTGGGTTTTACAGGTTTGAGTTGTGTGTTATAGTTCAGATATAGGTGTTTTTATGTAAAAGTTAGATTATTCAAATATATATGTGTGTGGGTATTGGTGTGGATTTGCGTGAGTGACATTTTGTGTTTAAGATCTTTCTGAAAAATGATCTAGATTTGTTTATCAAAGCTTATATATGAACTCACACAAGTTTGTTCTTCCTGATGACCATAACAAATTCTTTTGCATCTAGAAACTTCTGTGTTCTTTACCCACTTTTTACACTCATTATCATAAACATGAAATATCACATGTTCTGTATTAATGAAAAAAATGTATATTTACATTATTTTTTTCTTTTAAATATTTCAATCTCGTATGTATTGAATACATCACAGATATTTTATTGTAAGACTTACTACAGTTAATGATCTGACACGTTAAAGGCTCCCAAGCATATGTGTTTCTCAAGGCACTGAGAAACACACCAATCTGTGTTGCCATGGTTGTGTCCTTGGGTAAGGCACTCTACTCATTGGGAATATTCCCAACAAACAACAATTGTTAATCTGAAGTAATCACACTTGGAAAACATTGTTAAACATTTTATTCAAGACTTGCATATCTTTCGTTCATTTTCATTTTGATAGTTTCTTTCCAGATTTAATAGTCTGAGGTCAAGATTCCTTACTTCAATAGAAATCCAGTTTTCAAATAAATATTTCAGTTCTTTTGGTTATTAGATTTTGTTTCATATGTTTTACAATGAAAAGACTGGTTTCTTGGACATGAAATTGTATTCATTAAATTATTCGGCCATGTAAATGACACACCGATTTTTATGGAATTCTTGTCTATGATAGCAACAATATATAGATCTGTTACACTTTCATCATAACTGTAAGGAATATAGAGATAATACTATGTATATACATTCCTCCTACATTAGTGGTAGATTTCATAACTTATTGTTATACATATGTGTACATATATATTAAACAGTTTGAAAATACCCTCAGGTGGAATGTCAACAAACCAATTTGATTTTATTTTTTATGTTGTGCAAGAAAAAAGGAGTTCATTTATAGAGACTCAATATTTGTTCATTTCTCACAGGCATAAATTTGAAGCTTTTAATGTGTAAAATTAGAGAATTTGTTCTGTTGAGTTGCCTAATAGGTCTAGTTCAATCTATTTAAATAAAAGCTATGTATATATATATATGATTTATATGAAGGTGCAATATCACTCTTTTCCTACATATTGTTTTGTATAATTATGATATGTCTGTTATTTAACATATTTCAACAGAGAATGTTGTTTCCATTTAAATTATGTAGCATTCCATTTTTCTCTTGTTATTTTAAATTTATTTTGTGTGAAAAATAAGTGTAATAGATTTTGTTATTGTTTTGTACACAGTTAAGGAGACTTTAGTGTTAGGAAGTGAATGCACATAGATGGTCCAGCAATTGCTTGTTCCACCTGAACCATTAGTCCATAAAGAAAATGTATGATTATAGCTACATATATGTTGAACAAAATTGTCCATCCATATTTTATTATTGATTTTCTACTTATCCATAATGCATTAATTTTGACTTGAGCAAATTAAAGAGGGAAGCAAATATCCAGCCATTTTACTGTAATGATTGAATACCTCTCTCATACAGTTAAGAGGGTTTTACTAATTTGTATCCATGTAAACTTCACTTTTATTTGCCGGTGAGCCACACTTATTTCAATACAACAGCTAATTCTTTATGAAGACCTAACAATCTATTAGCTATGAAAGTATCAAAACTTTTCTTCTATTTGTTGAGAGAGCAAGAATATTTTGCCAAGAAAAAAACCATACACAAGCATGTTAAAGGAGATTAATGTGATAAACGGTAAAATACGTAAGAGACATTTTTCACTTATGTTCACAAAGCACATCAAATAGAGTATTAAAAGGTTTTATTATCATATCAACATTTTTTTTCAAAATTGATCATACCTGGTAAGGTCTGTATGAAAAACAAGACGTAGTAAGCCTCATTTTGTTAGGATGAAATGCCAGCACTTGCATTACTTATTGGTTTAGAACTATTACACATGATTTAACTTTTATAATTTATTAAAGGAATGTTCAAGATTGATAGGAAGATGTGAAAACTTCCACCTTGATATCAAAAACTGAAAAGATGTATGTTTCTTTGATAAGAATAGATGTATTCTTAGGTACCACCATGTTATTCTGCTCTGGTAAAACTGATCCAATACAAACAGTTTCAGAAAATTTTGAGATTTCTTCTCTGTAATTTATTTGATTCATCAAACTGGTGATCAGCTTTTTACAATAGTTACGAGAATAAATCTGCGAATTGCAACCTGCAAAATCCAGCATTTACACCACACTGAAATGTTATTTTATGATACTGATATCTAGTGCAGTAGTATTGAAGAAGGGTTTATTTGTTGGATTTTTCCCAACTGTCGTAGAAATTGGTATTTTTTAACTGGTATAGATGTGACATATATATAATTCCAAAAGGATTTTTTTAGTTCAAGTGCTCTATATAAATGTTTGTTATATTTCTACAGTGTGTAAGAGGAGATTTATCTATTGTACCATGTAACCTTACTGTCCATTGTACGCTAGGGTATTTACTGTATCAATGTGCGCTACAGTTTTATTGGGTACTGTGTATATGCATGAAGTGCCTTTGAGATTTGACCTGTGACACTGGTTCTATTGCTTATGTATTCATTACATTAAATATGGTATTGTTGGTACACTTGTTGGTCTTTTTT
Organism: Ylistrum balloti; assembly: GCF_031769215.1. NCBI lineage: Eukaryota > Metazoa > Mollusca > Bivalvia > Pectinida > Pectinidae > Ylistrum > Ylistrum balloti. Next base: position 747,547 of record NW_026782691.1, on the reverse strand, counting down.
TTTGTTATCTTACAAGCCTTGATATTTAAATCAAAGATAATGGGATGTCCTGTGATATCCACTGCCATCATTGTTGTGATGGCACATTATAGGTCTAATTTACAGAATTGTGTAAATAATCCGTGGAAATGAAGATGATTACACTCATTCTTAAAGTATCACTTTTCAGTTTTCAAAATAAAAAACATGAGAAACACAGTGATTTATGTGTCAATCAAGCATCCTCCTATTGATTCAGACTATCCATTGTCAGAATATTGGCAAACACATGTAATTTCTGTGACCGAAGATGTGTGAGGTTAGTAATGTTGTTTCTTGACAGAATACATTATGATATCAACTTCTTTAAAATTCATTAGTGCCTATAACATTTCTGTATCAGTCTTAAAATAATTACTGTAACAATTGAAGACTACTTTAATGCTGTGCATCAATTCATTTAAAATTGATCCTTAAAATACAAATGCTGTGTGATATGAAGGAAAGAATGTAAACGTAACTATGCATTGTTGATTTCTCGTTGATTCTCTAAAGTCAGGTTTTTATTTTTTCATGAATGAAATGTTTTGTTTTCAGATAAGAAAACATCTTTTCATTTTAACTTGTGTTTTGGAATTTGTTTCGTTTGTTCAGGTAGAAATATTGTATCATCAACTGTAGCCACGAACATGAAAACATTGATATAAGCCACCACAAATTATATGAAGTCTTGATGTATCAAATTTTTTCGGTAGTCCTTTAATCTTCAAAACATCGAAATATGACTGTATTTAGTTCAACTAGTCCAAATGTTGATGGCTACATTTTTGACACAATATGGCCATTCTCTTGAGGCAAATTTTGGTCTGGAGCATCCTTGAGGAAATAAGAATCAGGTGGATGGTCTGAGCCCCCTTGGGCTTGAGAGGTGGGGCTGATTAGGGGAATTTAATCAAATTCTGTAAAGTCCTTCTTTAGGCATAACAGAAAGAGGAATGAGCCCTACATCCATGGTCCATTATTTGTGTGGGATCCATCACTCATCTTTAAACATTTCTTGTTTTTGCTATTTCTTAAGATGTTGTGAATGGGTCTTAATCAAATTTAATGTGTAGGTACAACTTGGTCCTTAATTGTGCCCTTTTGCTTTTGGGTTAGATCAGAAAAACAAAACGGCTACCAGGCTTTTTTAATGCTATTTCTTGAAAAATATTTGATGGAATCATTTTCAAATTTCATTTGTAGGTACCACTTGGACCCCTAGTTATGCATTGTCCCATTTTGGAAAGGACTTCGAAAAAAGTACATGGTTGACAAGCTGCCATCTTGAATGTTAATAGTTTTTGATTACTATATCTTGAGAAGTACTTGATATTGTTTTTTTTTTCAAATTTCAAATGTAGATACCAGTTCCTCTTGGTTTCTAGTTGTGCCTTGTGTTTTTTTTTTTTTACCCGATTCAAAAAAATAAAATGACTGACAGGTGAGCATCTTGGATTTTGACTGTGATAGTTTTGTTATCTCTATTACTTGAGAAGAATTGATAGATCATTTTGAAATTTTCTCTTTGCGATCCGCTTGGCCGCTATAGTTGAACATGGTCTAATTTTGGGACTAGTCTAAAAAATAATATTTACTGATATTTGGACCATCTTGGTTTTTTTTTACTCACCTGGCCTGAAAGCCCATGGTCAGTCTGTCACTTTTTCTTCAAAATGCAAGTGAAGGGATTTTTTTGACCAAGTTTGGTCAGAAGCATATTTGTTGTAAATGGTGTGATCTTGCCCTCCAAGACCTGAGGGGTTTGGCCCAAATGGGGAAATTTTTGTTTAAAAAAAATCTACTCCTCCTGTTTGAATGATTTGATTTTGCAGAAATTTAGTCTGAAGCATTTTTTGGTGATGTGAAATCAATTTTGTATAAACAGTAGGTCTCCACCTTCCTTGAGCAGGAGGGGCAGGGCACATTAGGGGAATTTGAGTAAATTCTTTATATTAAACTTTTCCTGTAGGAATGATTGGATTTTGTCAATATTTGGTCTGAATTATGTTTGGGTGAAGTGAAATTGATTTTGTATAAAGGATGTGTCTACGCCCCCTGGATGAGAGGGGAAGGGCCCAATAGTGAAGATGGAGTAAATTCTTTAAAGTCCTACTCCCACTTCTGTTCCTCTGATTTGCAGTTTTTCCAAATTTGGTCTGTAGAGTGTTTGGGTGAAGGTGAATCAGTTTTGTATAAATGGTAGGTCTTGGCTCCCTATGGCAGGAGGGAAAGGGCTCAATTGGCGAAACAGGCTATATCTTTGAAATAATTGAGATCCCTACCCCATAACCATACATAGCATTGCTGGGCATAAAAAGATAAACATAATCATGACAGATGAATCAGTCTTAGGGTGTAGCCCCATCCCATTGAACATAGTTTCCTATTTATGTCTTTGAAGCAGTTGAGATCCCCACCCCGTAAACATATATGTAAAGCAATGTTGGTGATCAATAGATAAATACAGTTATCATGTAAGATAGTTTGAACATTGTTTAGATCTCAAGCCGAAAAACATATCAATTCAAAAGAGGAAGACGGTGGTCATAATGATTTAAGAACTTGCCTTGCCAAAGAGGTTAAGTGACTGAGCTGTAATTTGGAAGTATCTGAAGTCACCCCACCTATAGACATGTATGCCATTGCTGGGCTTGAAAATCAGAGTGAGCGATACAGGTCCTATGGCCTCTTGTTGATAGTAATAGTTCATGGCTATTCCTGGAAAAGTGTTTGAAATATCATTTTGAAATTTCAGATGTAGTCCCCTTCATTTCTAGGTGTGTGTATGGTCCATTTTCAGACTGATCAGAAAAACAAGATGGCAGACAATTGGCCATCTTGGTTTTTTACAATCATAATTTACCATTTCCCTCACAAACAAAAATGCAAGAGGCCCATGGGCATCCGGCTATAGCAATCTATATGTGAAAGAGTCCAAATTGCTGGATTCTTCAGCTTACAAAGAAGGCATTATCAGTTCTTAAAAACATTTTCTTCAAACCTGAAATTCTATTCCTTATGCATGCTACTACAGATGCCATGACTCCAGACCTATTGCCTTCTGAAAAAGAAATTTTAAGACTTCAAGTCATTTAACCCAAGAGACCTTGAAAGTAGGTTAATCATTAGAATGTATTTGGTATCCCTTCATCAATTTATGCTAATGAACCAATATCAGCAGCCTGGATATTTTTATTATTGAGAAGAATTGATAGCAGATTTTAACACATTTGTCCCCTGTGAACTTTAAAAAGGGACAAGGTCAGTCAAATGAACAAAATTGGTGAACCTTCATCCAGGCATGTCAAAGGCCCAATTCCATCACCCTAGATTGTTTGTTAATTGAGAAAAAATTGTTTAAAGACCTTTACATATGTGACCTGTGTGACCTTGAAAATAGGCCAAGGTCATTCATTTGAATAAATTTGGTATATGTACTTTATCCTAGCATGCTACAGGCCCAATATCAACACACTGGGCGTTTTGTTATCACTAAGAGGTCGTTTGAAAATTTTGACATACATTTGTATTTGACACTTGTGAACTTGAAAATGGGTCAAGGTCAACAATATGAAAAAGGCTTGGTAGTCCTTCATCCCAGCACGCTTCAGGCCCAATATCAGCAACCTGGGCATTTTGGTTATTGAGAGGATTTTGTGGCCTTAACGGTGAGCCAATGTCATTCATTTTAACAAACTTGGTAGCCCTTCATCCTAGCATATTACCTGCCGAATATCCATTCCCTTGACATTTTGGTTATTGAGGAGAAGTTGTTAATAGATTTTGAAATATTTGACAATTGTAACCTTAAAATGGGTTAAGGTCAATCACATGAACAGACTTGGTAGTCCTTCATCCAATCATGCTACATACCCAGTATCAACACCCTGGGTCTCTTGGTTAATGAGAAGAAGTTATTAAAAGTTTGTATTAAGTAGATACTCCTCATGGATGGTTGTGTCTTACAGTTCTTTACCAGAAATTGAAATTTGTTGAGTTCCATGTCCCCAGGGTCTCGCATTTCCCGTTGGGAGAGAGTAAAGTTTACTCTAGTTTACATAGGAAAATTACATGTTTGAGCATAATTTTTTTAATTTCCATTGGAAATATTTCAAACTTTACTAGAATTTTAAGTAAAAGATGACAGTTTGATGAGATGTACATATTGTCCTCTGCTGACCCCCTGGGGTTGTTGGGCAGGCCAAAAATAGATCAAATTGACTGAATTTTCAAAGATACCTCAATACTAAGATATCATGGAAGAATTCATATAGGAATAATACATTCTTTAGTGTAATTTCTCTGAATTCAAACTTGGTTAGAAGCCTTAGTATGGGACAGCTGTTAAAGTTATGCATAGTCAGGCCTTTTGTACCAGCATGCTACAAGGCCCAGTATAAGCACCCTGGGTCTTTTGGTTATTGAAAAGTCGTTTAAAGATTTCAACACATTTGACACCTACGACCTTGAAACTGGGTCAAGGTAATTTATATTTACAAAGTTGATAGCCCTTTATCCTATCATGTTACAGGTCAAATATACGAACTCTAGTCCTTTTGATTATTGAGAAGAAGTCATTTTAATTTGAGGTTTTTTCATGTTAAACAAATTTTCATTAAGTAATACTTACCTAACTTTAGTATGCAAATATGGTTTCCCAACAACAAAAGATTAAAAAACCCCACCCTCCCTACGATCTACGAGCCATCACAGCAGGAACATAGAGTGATCTCCCTTCCTCTAACAACCGTTATGGAGCCCCACCCAGAGAGGAGGATAGGGTGGGATTCCATGAAGTTATGGTAAGTATTACCTCATGAAATTTGGTTTTACATGAAAAAAACTCATTTTCATTTCAGTAATAATTACCATAACTTTGGTATGCAAATTCGTCTTACCGTATTGGTGACAAGAAGCCAGACAGCCCATCCAGCACAGCCAAAGTAGTAGAAAGGGGGAACATAGTGCCATAGAGTAGGAAGGGACCTCCCTGTGTTAGAGTAGGTGTACCAACATGCCGCCATACGGAAAGACATGCCCCGGGGCTAATGAGGAGGCACAGCCACTGACTGAGCCACCACAAGGGGTTCCAACAAATACAGACCTTCAGAGTGCGCAGCTAGGGATAGCAAAAAATCAAAGTACTGAAAGTACTGAGAGGCTAAACGTATTGAAAAATGTTCACAAATAATCGCAAAGCTATATTACTTTCCCCATACTCCTACACTTTGGAATGCAAAAATTACTAAAATAAGAGAACCAGAGGCTATTTTCCTTAATTTTAAGCGATTTTATATCTTCTTCAATTCTTATTTCAAATTTGACGACAATGGTGTGAACAAATCAAAATAGGTAAAAAAAATAAAATAACAAAATAAACACAACCATATATTCATCGCCAACAAGCCAAATGATAAATAGCTCTATGATGAAGTTGACTAAATAAAACCTTTGAAATCCCCAAGATGTTGCAATTACTATCCTATCAATATGAGGATTTAGACAAATCGAAAGGACTTTATACCTACTTCTCTATTTCAAATGTATTGCAAAGTAATAGTCCTTACTTATTATAATTAAATTTGTAGTTTAGGAAAGTAGATAAGGTGTACACAGCATTTCAGATAGATAAAAGTGTAAATAATTACATTAAATGTATTTTTACATGCCAATCTTCCTTGAAGTATCATGGTTAGATTGTTATTCCAGTAATTATATCTATAAAGACATAGTTCTATGAGATTAAACTTGACTTCCATTTATATACAAAATTTACAATATTTTCTCTATAGCTACTACTATTTCTGATCTCCAATGCATTAGATAATGTCACCATGACACGCAAAGTGAATAAATATGTTATGGAAATATTTCGTTCTGGTTAATTGATAATTATAGACATGAATATTTTGGTTTTTTATACGCATTTTGTTTGAAGGAATATTTTCATTTCAATGAACTTTGATACACATTAACAAACATAGAGAAATCAGCACAATCAACCTTCATCAAATAAAACTAAAAGACAAAAAAATATAAGTTATGACAGAGTTAACATCATGATCAGTACAGTATTAAAAATATATTATTCATAAATCATGAGCACCAATTGTACCTTGCCTTCGAAGCGCAAACTTTTTATCTACAAAAACTTGAAAAAGAGTCATGGCGGTGGGTGTGAAAAACCTGAAAAAGTGTCATATCGGCGGGTGTGCGCGTGGGATGAACAGTCCAATTTTGAGACGTCTAATGAGGTAAAATGATGTTATATATTAAGACGATCTTGCCACAACGACAAGGATTAAAGCAAAATTGATGTTCTGTTTGTAAGTTTTGTTTGTTATAAGTGCTGTTAGTTAATAATTCAAACCAAGCCCCCAGACTAGGTTCTTATCATGGCGCCAACTCGCACGTACAGTGTTCTGTACGCTTACGTCATGTCGAGAAGGATTCATAAGCCGCCATTCAGTAAATACACTGTAAATCAAGTCACGCAGTTACAATAAACTTTGAAGATACAAGAAACCATTTTTTTTGCTTACTTACGGCAGAGACGTATCTCTGCTTACGGTTAATATGGTTGTTTTCTAGGAATATTCACAGCAGGCGAAAAGAATCACGTCAGCTCGACCTTCTTCAACAGCACAGGTCGGGGATGTCCGTGAGCAAATTCCGTAAAATATATTGTTCAATAGTTCAACCACACTGTGCTTCTGTTTTGAAATATATAGTAATTGTATTGTTATTGAAATAATAAAATTGCCGCTAGAGGGCTCTAACTCTTTTCGATATTTCAGCTAATGAGAAGGCCAGGATCGGCAAATTGTATCTGAAAGGCCGTCGCAACAGGCTGTACGTACTGAGTACGTTTAGCCTAAAAATCTGTGAAGTTATTCCTGCCCTGCCAGAAGGCTGCAGGCATGACCTCCTGAGAGGAGGACCCATTGATGAGTGCCCAGGACTCAGCAAGGGCCCTAACCTCATGAGCCCACACTTTCACTCTCGCCCAAACCTGATCATCAGAATGCTCATGCAGCATACCTAATGACCTGGCAAACCAACTTAGAAACCAACTGGGAGGAGATATCTCCTCCGTTTAACCTGCAACAGCAAGGTCTTCCAATTCCGGTCAATGCCTTTCGGGCTCACAAAAGCACCTTTGGTTTTCACAAAGCTATTGCAAGTGGTTGTTGGATTTCTTCGCTTTCGTGGAATAGATGTCCACATCTATTTTGACGATTCCCTCATGCTTCACGTTGTGAGGGAATCTTTAGTGAAGGACACTCCTCTGGTCCTGAAAGTCTTGCTCAAAGATGGCTTCCTCATCATAGGATTTCCTTTTCCTGGGGAATCGTTTCAACACGGTTAAGGCTTAGCTCTTCCAACATTGGAGAAGTTTGAGAAATCCAGGGCTCTTGCTCTGACCTTCATCGCGTGGTTGCATGTCCAGGTGTGTTGGTTCCTCAGTTTTCTTCTCTGCCAGGAGATGCAATTGACCATCATGGTCAAGCATCTTCTGGGCAGGCTGAACATGCTGGCAGACACTCTCTACAGGCATCGCCGGCCGGTGTTGACAGAATGGCAGCTGTGTCCCTGGATTTTCAAAGGAATTTGTCAGATGTGAGACAGACCTCTCATAGATCTGTTGCCACTTCCCTGAACAATCAGCTGTCAAACTTCGCCTCTCTGGTCCCAGATCTGAAGGCCTGATCCGTGGACACTATCTCTGGACTGGGACGGGATGCATGCCCATGCATTCCCTCCCTTCAATCTGGTGGGCAGGGTGCTACAGAAGTTCTGGGAGCATTACTGCTCCTTACTTCTGATAGTCCCTTTGTGGCCAAGACAACCTTGGTTTCTGGAGCTCTTGTCGTTTATGGTGAAGGAGCCTCTGGCTTTCCTCACTAAATTTGAATCGCCTTTGCCAGCCTCGGTCAAGGACGACACACTCTCAACCAGAGATCCTCCACCTTCACGCGTGGAGGCTATCTCAGGAAACCTCGCAGAGGGAGACTTTTTTCGAGAGGTGTGAGATCACATCGCCCGATCCATCAGGACTTCCTCTTCGGCTGTTCACCAGCCGCGATGGAAGATCCTCTGTGATTGGCGTGTCAGCAGGGAGGTTGATCCATTGGAAGCCTCTGTGCAGTTGATTGAAGACTTTCTTCTTTCCTTGTCTACGGACCACAATCTGACCCCTGGCACTATAACTGGTTATCGTACCGTTATTGCCAGTGTCCTTACAGCGGGAAGGAGATAGGTTTGTCCACTCCTCTTTCTGCCTCAATCAGAGGCTTCGCTGTGGATAGACCCAGAGCTCGGCAGCTAGCTCCTCAGTGGAATCTGGCCTTGGTGCTAGATTTCCTGACTCGAGCTCCCTATGAGCCTTTGGAGTCTGCCTTGTTAAAGTTCACTACTTTCAAGGCAGTCTTCCTTCTGGCTCTGGCCTCTGGCCGTAGGAGGAGTGAAGTCCACATTTTGTTGTCGCTTCCTTCTTACCTACGATGGTCCAGAGGCTACGCTGTCCTAAGCCAACCTCTTGGATCCAGAGACCAACGGGTCCATGCGGGAAGGGGAAGTCCTAACGGTCTGGCGAACCTTCTAAGGAACGGCCAACAAGGCCCCCGAAGCAGCAGAACGTTGGGGGATTCAACAGAACTGCTCAAACATCTCCTGGATGGAGAGACCACCCTCCAGTGATTCCAAGAAGGAAAACCCATAGGGTTAAACCCGAATCCCTGAAGGAATGGGAATGGTCCTGCGGGCTGGGAGTAACCCCAGAACTGGCCAAAATGGCCTGCCTTAGCATGGGGATGCTGTTGGGACCCGAAACCATTTGCAGGCTGGTTTGGGTTACCAAGGAATGGATGACCCCAGGCACCTGTATACCCAAAGCCTGGGGAAAAAGGAGACTGGAAACCTGACGCCGGGCCTACAAATCCAGCCCCTTGGGGGAAGCCCCTACACAGGGAACTCTGGCCTGAACCAGAAAGGCCCAGAACCAGGAACCTGAGAGGGTGAGAAAGAAGGCCCCGCATTGACGCCAGGATTAGCGAATGGAGAGTCACTATTCCCAATTGACATAGACAACCCTGACAAAAATTCTGTGACCCCGGGACCTGAACATGAGACAGGCCTGCCATCAAGTCAGCCTCCATTAACAACAGCAACCCCCCCAGGCAGTAGGGACCACCTCCTGCTGAAACAGATTGGTGGCAGAGGACCTAGCAGGCTTACCTCTCCTGTCGGAAGAAGAGTAAGAATCCCTGTCATGACCGGAGGAAGCCCTCAGAGCAGGCTGGGAAGACCTTGACGTGAGTCTCCACGTGTGATTACCACTAATTTTGCCTGTCCAACCTGACCACAGAAGAGCTATTTTAATGCTTACAATAGTTTTAAAAGCCAATAGAATGAGTTCTACAAGGTACAGAGCAGCCAGAAATTTTGCAACGTTGAGTGAATATCCCTTTAACTATTCTGCTTTGCTTTGTAATTCTAACACACAACAACACCAAAATTACAAACCTTTATTGCAAAATAATTGTTAAAAAGTTTTAGCAGCACTTCATAGCATGGTTATTTATGCCTTAGATTTTTATTTTGTATACAGAAAACAACTGAACAAGAGACCTCTTAATTTTTTTCACCTCTCAACTGTATGATATCAAGATATTATGATAATCATTAAAGGACTTTTTGAAAGTTTTTAAAGTGTTATTCAACAATCATTTTCTAATGCACGCTTATTGTAGGAATCTGGAATACAACAACTTATAAGAAAATCTATTTTTATAATTGGTTTTCATCCATATTATTCATAGCTATACATAGATATAAAATTTTCAGATACAAAAGATATACATAACATTAAACAAAACTTCCACCAGGGAATTCACATCACATTTCACATCTGTTTTAGCTATACGAATATTTGCAAAAATTTACAGGCAACTTCGTTAAAAATATGAAGTAAAAATGTACGAATCAAAACTACTTGAACATAGTATTTTAAGTTTGTAATGTTGTTTGTAAAAATATTTTAAGCACACTTTTTAGTTAATATGTTATCAACAATATCTGTCAAAATTAAGAAAAATCTACATCTAGTACATTATAATGTATAAAAATATCACCACACTTTTCCCCACAGAGGAATACATATATACTGATCAGACAAATTTTCATTAACCATTGCACAGCAGAGGTCATCAAATGTCAGTCCATAGATATGCATCAAGGCAATAACAAAATTATAAATATTTAAACTCTTAATATATTAATCAATGCTTTATTTATGCTGCAAAGCTGAAATGTTGTCTAGTCAAAAAGTAAATGAACATTAAATCTAATTTGAAATTTCTCATCATCAAAATCAGGAAACTGATATTTTTTCACTGAAAATCACTTATATTAATGATAGGCATTCAAAATTTATTTGTTAACATAATGACTGTAAACATGTAGTCTTCGATAAGATCAAGTTAGTCATTAGCTTTTAAAAATGAATTTGTTACTGGGTGCAAATCAATATCCTGATTAAATATCTTGATAATAATTTATGATACAATGCAATTATGACCATCAATTAAGATTTTTACAAAATTTCTGTAAGGAGAATAATTACTCAAAATATCTAATAATAAAATTCTTATTTGCAACTCTGTAGTTTTTGCTGGATAATGAGTATAAAAACTCAAGTTAATGTGCTTTTTTCAGAATTGCCAATTCTCAAAGATGGAGCAAAGTATTCCAAATATGCTGAGCACCCTTTGACCTGACAACATATCAAATTTGGTTTCAATAGTATATTCTTGTACTTAATATCTATGAAATCAATGCAAATTCCTGATGAGGATGTCAGAAACCAATGCAGTAGGAAAACTAAGTAATTTTTCCCTCACCTTCCTTCACATTAAAATAATCAAAACATCATCCAACATAATGAAATATGTTTGTTGATTGATTTTCTCATTTTCTGACAAAATGTCTATAAAAAAGCAAAATAGGTATAGGAATTAAACTTATAGCAAAAAGTTGGAATATATTAAAGTGTACATCATTAATTAGGTTAGTGCATAATGTTTTAATAATTATATACCAATAGCAGACCTGAACTACACAGGCAGGGTGGTGAAAATACACAAGCAAGTCATTTTGAAAGTCTTTTATCTTTATAATAAAATAAGTTACATTTGATTCAATAACTGTTACTGTAATTGATCTTTCTCAATTTGAGTGTTCCATACATTTCAACTGGAATAGTACTCTTACTTTCCAATACATCTTTGTTCGATTTGATATTAATTTGATTATGAAATACTTCAAAATGGACACTGCTATTCTACTGTTATCATAGCGTACTAAATGCCATAGTCATTAGTTACAAAACATCCCTATGAATATCTATCATACATTCATCACTATAAAATATTTACATATATTAACATAGAATTCAAAAAGAAAAACTCAGAAAGATACAGAATTCATTTATACACAATTTTCTGCACATCCATGTACTGAAGTTTTCCTTCAAAGGGTAATTTCAGATTACAAGAAAATATCAAAAGTATCATCACATTTCATTGCTTTAGATAAACAGATTGAAAGAGAAGATGGTGATTGTTGTATTGAAGCCAAACATTAGCAAGGGAATCGAAAGTTGATAATGGAAACTTTAGAAGATCAAACTAACAACTATTTTGACAGACCAGTAAACCAACAACAATAGAAAGGTATGATTGGTACAGGGTTGATATTTTTAAAAACTAGATAACGGTAATATACACAAGATTTTGTTTAGACTCATAATAGATAATTACACCATATTGTCCTATCAACTTTTCAGTCTTTAACATTTTTAATGAAAAATACAAATTACTATGATATAAAAAGTATAGTTATCACAGCGTTTTTATATACTCAAATGTATTATTATCTTCTTGAAGAAGATCCCCAACACATTGACATCTGAAAAGAAAACAAACCATGTTTGATGAGTATACAAAACCAACTTTAATATGACATGTTTTTAAATGAAGTTGTGCACTTGGCAAATTTGGCAAACTTCATCACAGGAGTCTATCAAGCAAAAATATCATGACTCTAGATCTTATGGTTGATCACAAATCATTAAATGATTCTAAAATATTTGATCACAATGATCTTGAATATTGTCAGGTAATTTCTTTTTGCAATTTTTTTGGGTTTATTCAATTGAGCCTCCCAGCCAAATATGAAGACTTCTGGCATTTTTTTTATTTGAGAATACGTTGTTTAAAGGGAAAACTTGGTGCTGGACACTAGTGCTCCTTAATATAGATTCACTTGGCCCAATGGTTCCTAGTGACTTGTTGGAGGTTGTGGTGGATAACAGGTATAATAAGTGGTAGTAATATAGTCAAATCAAACTGCCATTATCATCATCATTATTACATTTTAAATAGCCCATCCACACAAAGGAAGTTGTTAAAGAAACACAACTTCTTGTCATGGGGTTAAGCCAACCAAGTTTGAAAGAGATTTTGTATGACTGATAGGATATCTTAAGCCACATACAAGTTTATGGGCAGATAATGAAATTCCATAACACATCATGCAAACATTTTTGAAGGGCGCATAAAATCAACCTATTAGGTTAGGTCAGTAATCTTACCTTAGAAGAAGCACTAGAAGCACTGAGTGATATTCAAGCCTGGAACTAAGCTATCAAACCATTCCCTTTCTTTGTTGAGAGCATTTGATATTTGAACTGGCTGACAACGGAAGAAAGACAGGATGTCAGAATCCATTATGCTGTTCTGTCCACATGTAGATATGTGACCTCCAATACTAAAATGACAATATTAATGAAGAATATTATTTTCATATTCCTTGAAATATAAACATGAGTCTTTAGAGGGACCTTGGGGCTAATCATATTCAGATCTCTTTTGCTCTTAGACTCTTTCAGACAAATGTATTTAATTACTATCAATAGTACAACAATAAGGGGAAAGAAGCATCTGAAATTAGCCAAAAATCCTTCAGTACCCTTTCTGGAAATATATTCAGAAAGTTTTCAGGTGATTTCCTCAGCAGTTCTTCAAAAACAGTGGAAACTAACTTACAACACCAAAATGAATAAAACTAGTCATTTGTGTATTTTAACATATTTGGTGAGTGTAAGCTTGAAAGTTAGTAAAGGTTATTTAATGAATACCATGACCCTACATCTAAAAGATCTGAACATAATTGACCTTTGTGACCTTAAAAGTGGGTCAAAGTCATTCATTTGAACAAAATTGATAGCGTTTTTATCCAAACATGATCATGTCCCAAATTAAATGAAACCCCCATTACAGACCTCAGAGAAAATGAATTTTCAGCATTTTAGAGAGACGAAAGGGAATACCATATTCAACCTAATAGGCACACCTACCGCTATGACTACACTCCAATGCATGCTTCAAATGTTACCCGGTAATGTTCATTCATAGCCAATTGTAACCAGTCAAAAACACCAAACATAAACTGATCAAAGTTTTACAGTACCTGCATCCAATTTCATCTATCTTCTCATCAGAGCCAAAAAGAATGGGCATAAGCATCTCAACTTCATCTGAACCCAAACAATAGGACAACAGCCATGATTTCATACTAGTTTCACTTGTGCAAAAATCATCCATCCAAAATCCAAATTGTTCTGCAAGAATAAATATTGTAAAATAATGATCACAAAAATTCCAATTGATGGTTTGTCAGTATTATGCAATATGCAAGCAAATGTTGAACAAAGGGGAATTTGAAAATAGTCATGTTGAATACTTGATGCCCATGATCCTATGATCTTTACTAGTGCTTGGATCTTTTCCTTTCATTTCTGTTATGTCAATTTGCTTTTGGTAAATTTATCATAATGGATCACAGACAACATGAATACTTTTGCATTCCATAAGTTGTACAAAAATGTGTATTGGAAAATGTAGAATGATTTAGTCCTTTTCACGAGTCAGTCTCTCCATTGGAAATATAAGCTTAATGTCTAAATTATCCCCTTAAATTGAGGTACAGGTGGTGTTGTATGTGAACACATGAGATAAGCATTGTGACGATTGGGAAAACTAGATGTGACAATGCCCCTACTGGCAGAAGGCTTTTCAAATATGTACTTTTAAATAGACATTACATTTAATCTGTATACAAAAATAAGATATGTTGACCTCAAATTAAACTTATTTACAACTGCTGTCTGTTGTCCGAATAGTAGTTTGCAGATATACATACATCTACAGGGAATACTGAAAGGTTTTTAAATGTTTTGTTGGAAGGCTGATGACATCTTCACGACGGCTGGACCCTATTTCAACTATCAACCCCTTGCAATATGCACATCTACACATTTTGGTCTTTCTTTATGCCAAGTTTCATTAAATCCTCCAAAGGCTTAAGGAGGAGTCAAGACAACAAGGTCTTTTGCATGAAAAAAATCGAAGTCCAAGGGCCATAGCTCATGTAAAAAACAAGAGATTCCAGAGGGATCTTGCCGCCCACCATTGTTTGATCTTTATATGCTCTTTGAAAGTTGGATCTTTTTCCTTCCTTTCTCTTCTCTGTTTTTGCTCTTAATGATAAGACATTTGACATCATCTTTACCTTTCAAATCCAAAATGGCCACTTGGAAGCCATTTTTTTCTTCTGATCAGTCCCAAAAACAAACGAGTACAATGAGAGATCAAAGGGTACATACATATGAAATTTGAGAGATATCTATTAACAATCTTTACTTGAAAAAAAATCCAAGGTGGCTGCCTGTCGCCCATTTTGTTTTTCTGATCAGTCCTAAACTTAAATAGGCACAACTATGGACCTCAAGAACCATATGCATGAAATTAGAAAAAGATCTATACAGTAGTTCTCAAGAAATAGTGATAACAAACTCTCGAAGTCCAAATCTAAGATGTTCGTCTGTCAGCCATTTTGTTTTTCTGATCAGTCCGAAAATCAAACTTGCAAAACTAGGGACCAAGGGGAACCTACATTGTAAATTTAAGAAAGATCCACCCAAGACTTCTAAAGAAATAGCAATAACAAACTTTCAAAGTCAAAATCCAAGATGGCTGCCTTTCGGTCATTTCGTTTTTTTTTTTTATCAAACTGAAAATTAAATGGGCACAACTAGAGACTAAGGGAACCTACATATGAAATTTGAGAAAGATCCATTCAGTACTTCTCAAGAAAAAACAATAACAAACTTTCAAAGTTAAATTACAAGATGGCCGCCTGTTCGCCATTTTGTTTTTTTTATCAGACCTAAAATCAAATGGGCACAATTAGAGTCTAAAGGGAACCTACATATAAAATTCAGGAAAATCCATCAAGTACTTCCCAAGAAATAGCGATAACAAATTTCAAAGTCTAGATCCAAGATGGCCATCTTTCGGCCATTTTATTCTTTTGATCAGTCCCAAAATCAGATGGGCACAACTAGGGACCAAGGGAAACCTACATATGCAATTTGAGAAAAATTCATTTAGGACTTACATAGCTATAACATTAATTGTTTACAGAAGGAAGGAGTACGGATGCAGAGCGATTTGAATAGCCAACCATCTGATGATGGTGGGCTAAAATTTGAACAGCATTCCCCTTGCAATCTGCACATCTACACATTGTGATCTTTCTTGTTACCTTTCTTTTGAGAGTATTTCTTATGGCAAGATCAAGCTGCATATGCTTTCACTTATACATTACGCTTATGAATCATCAAATTACCTGCACACTGATGAACAGTTGCATTCAGCTGCATCAAACTTGTTTCCGGTACAGCTATGTTCTGTAAAAGGGCTGCTTTAGCCGATTCTTTGGAGCAGTAATCTCCATTAGAGATGGTCTTTAGAGTCGAGTTGAAGCAGGATAATGTACTACTGAGCAAGCTAAAACATGGGAAACAATATTAGTACAATAATGTGTTTAATGATAATAATATATCTACTATTATTCAGAGGGCAATGAAAGAAGAAGGGGCCCAAGGGTACTGCATCACTCTACTGGATAATTTAGCTGTTCTGGCATTTAATGTGGTTAAGTAGAAGCCAGACTCATCATTCATAAAAATTGCTGCAGAGCAAACTTGGAGAACATCCTTTTTCAGAAGAATGAATTTTAAAAAATTACAGGGCTATGGATTTACCATTTATATGGAACTGATTTCCTTCCGTCTAAGAATGACCAAATTTGGGCAAATCCAATTGGTTCCCTTTTTTCCAAGGATGCTTCTGACCTAATCTGCTCAGTGAATCATGTCTATTTATAAAAAAAAGTTGACAGACAATGGACAGAATAACGGACAAGCGGAAGGTTGGATAGACACTCACTTTGCCCTAGTTGAGCTAAAGACGGAAGAGGAGGCCAATATCAATCTGTTGAAACATCATTCTTAGACTTCTAATGGTATGTTAAATATGAGTGGTGAAGAATGTATACTTTTGGGCTTCCAAATTAAAAACATGTCACAAAAGCTTTAAAGTGAGTTATGAATTTAAAACAAGGCAGGGCTGGAACAACAGTTATCATGTGGGACATTGACACAGATATATAACAAAAACAATGAAATTATTAGTTGACTTACTTGCAAAATTCAGCATTTAATTTAGTAGACAAGCTTTCCATTCTAGTAAAATCAGTAAAATTGTCCAAGGCTGTGTGAATTATGATCAATTGTTCAAATCCATTTACACATCCAGAAAGGACAAATGGCAAAGAGGAATCCACTTGAGAGCATACATCTCTTGGCTCTGAATGGAGAAACAATGCGTAAATAATGGAAAAATTTCTTAATGACACATTTTTTTTCTCTTCAGTAAAACGTGTTATTTAGTTCAGTTCTGGATTTGATTTGTCAATTTTACTATCTTGGTTCATTAAGGTACTCTGTCATTAACAGACAAGAGGGACAATTGACCTGCATCACTCTAATAGGATTCAACATTCACCAAAATTGTATCAGCGTTAATATCACAAATATATTAACATGTACACCATTGGCATTCAAAGTAGACACATACAATCAATTTTAACCAATTTCCACAACAAACAGCTTCTAACACTCAAAATATAAACAGTGACAGTTAACCCTGGATTATAGATAAATGCCATTTCTCTTTTTCTCGAATTCCATTTGGTTTAGACCTAGAAACATTGTTCCTGATTTGCTGACTTTTAGGTTACCAGAAGTCTTTTACTGGTTTCAAAAAATTCTATCCTTGTTGCTTCAATATAAGTCAAAGTGGTTTATTTTTGTAAAAGTTGTCAGGTGTCATCCTCCCATTCCCTTGTCATGCTCCATCTCCTTACCATATTTTATAAAGTCAACCATTAAATGGCTCATTTAAACCCTGTTCTTCAAAACCCTTGTATATCAAGTTTCAGCATAATCAGACAATATCTCAATTTTGACCATTCAGAAGTTTCCATTTAGTTTCCATAGTAACGGATCTGGTAACACTTGATGTGTAAAATTGATAAGTTCGCACAAGTCAATGAATTAGACAATTAACCTTTTGAAGCACTTCTGGTACTTTATCTAGGTTCAGTGCATCAATTTTTCTCTCTTTGTACTAGTTAATGAATTAAAAAATGCTTATCCTTTTGTAACACAGCTGGTACTTTCAGAATGACGCTTATTCTTACGCCTGGTACTTTATCTAGGTTCAGTGTATAAATTTTCCTTTCCTTGTACTTGTCAATGAATTAGGAAGACGCTTATCCTTTTGTAATTCACCTGATACTTTTATCAAGATTCAGAGTGTAATTTTTCCTTGTTTTGTACTTGTCAATGGATTATAATACACTTATCCCTTTGTTACACTTTTGTTACAGTGTATTATTTTTCCTTTCTTTGTACTAATCAATGAATAAAGAAGACTTTATCCTTTTGTAACACTTCCGGTACTTTATCAAGGGTCTTATTTTTGCTCTGCTGCAGTTTTAGAGTTACTAAAGTAACAAAAGTAGCTAATAAGGCAGTAAATGCTTGAAAAATTATGACCATGATATGATTTGGCTTCACCTGCATCCTCACTATCACAATTGGCAAGATCTATATGTGAATCTTTCCAGTGTTGCGCTTTCTCCCATGCTTGATTTTTCTGGTCTGGAGTACAACTGTCATCGACATAGCTAGGATACATGTGGTTCTGGTCGAAACATTCTTTAAAAGCTTTGTGTGACCTATAAGAGACAAACCATCAAGATATACATTTGGATGTCTATGAAAAATTTGAACCAAAAACTAAATACTTGATTAAGTACGATCCAATAAGGAGGATGTAAATCATCCAAAAATACTCTCTATTGAGGTTAAAGGATCTGCTCTGATTTGACTTACAGTTTCTTTTATCTTCAAAATCATAACTGTAGCATAGAAAATGGTTTGTTTTGTTTTAATCATAGAAAATGCTAATGCTTACGACATAAGCGACCCAGTGGCTGGCAGACCATAAAGGTAACCACAACCAAACTAACAACGTCAGACAACAAGGCAGAGTGACAAGATCTAACCATGTCGACAAGAATTATGTACATGGAAAAAAACCAAGGAAAAACCCCTATAATATGATAGCATTGTTCAACCAAAATGTGAACCATTAAGTTTCAAGTCAACTCGGTGCTTGGAAAACAGCTTTTTCTAAAAATACCAGCCAAAAATTGTGAGTTTTTTTTTCATATGAAAGGAGGATAACTCTCTAAACTACTGACTATTCCCAAAACTTTTTAAAAATACCCGTTGTAACCTGAGCGAATGTATAGCCAGAAAAAGCGCATCTACAAATGGACGGGCTGACAGACAGAGCAGGTGAGTCCAGTTGTCTCCCAACTCCCTCCCCTCAGCCTCCTTGCAGGATGTTATGTCAGCTTGTATACAACCAATGTTTTTTATCCTTCTGTTACAAAATCAAAGAACTGTATTTTGTGGTACCAGGAGAGGTTGCCATGTATTACAAACAATTGAAAAAAAAGCACAAGAATATTGTGTCAGCATGCTTAGCAGCCCTGAAAATCATTGTATGACAACTACATATTGTACTTACGAACAATAATTTGTTGTTGGATCACTCTGATAAAGAAGGGTGTACACACACGGTGCTATGAGCCTCAGCATCAGCTTGTCTGGTTTGTCACAAATAGATCCTTTCAAAATTTCCACTATAAAACAAACAAAAAAGGCTCATCACATTTAATGGTAATGTGGGTTAATCTAATGCTGTGTTTGCCGTATATAAGCAGAGGTAATAAGCAACAAAAAAATAGTAAACTGAAAACTCATTCAAACAAATTATTTCAATAAGTATAACAAGAGATTCCTTAGGAATCTTGGTACCCATCGTTGTTTGATATTGATGTCATAACATGATATATGATATTTGACCTTGACCTACTTAACATAGCTTCAGAATCATATAAAAATATTGAGATACAAAATGTGAAATTGACTTTTAACCTTTTTGACCAGACCTTTGATAAGGCACTTTCCCATATGATATAGGTAAACATTGCTGCATAATGTCATAATAAAACAAAAAAAAAAAAATTAGCAGAAAAATATCTAAACAAGAGATCCCAGAAGGAGATTCATCCTATACTTCTCAAGAACAAGAGACCCATAGGGCCTGTATTGCTTACCTGGTTTAGTTTGCTGAAATTATTTAATTTCAACTGAAGGAAAGAAACATTTAAAACACTTGCATCTATTTCCCCCTTGTCAGCCACAAGGGGGTTATATGCACAATTTATACAAAACTAAGTTCTCTTCACTCAAGAATGCTTCAGATCAAATCTGGACAAACTTTAATCATACCAGCAGAAGAAAGATTTTAAAGAATTTCCTCTATTTCTACTATTGGATCCCACCCATTCCATCCCAGACTTCTCACAAAATAATGACAAGATTTTTCATTGCTGAAATCCCAGATAGCCACCATTCTTTCCTCTGATCAGTCCTAAAATCAAATAGGCACAACTTGGGGGAAAAAAGAAACCTTCACATGAAATTTGAGAGATCCACCCACTTCTACCCAAGAAATAGTGATAGCATTGTTAAAATCAAAGATGGCCATCTGGCCACCATTTTGTTTTTCTGATAAGTCCAAAAATTAAAAGGACACAACTAGGGCCCAAGTGGAACTTATACATGACAAAATTGAGACAGATCCATCCCATACTTCTCAAGAAAAAGCAATACAAAACTTTCATTGTAAAAACCAGTAATGGCCACCTGTCAGCCATTTTGTTTTTCTGATCAGTCCCAAATCAAACAGCTTAGGACCAAGGGCAATCTACGCTTGGAATTTGTGAAGGTTCCATTCAGTATTTCTTAAGAAATAGCAATAACAACAAGAGAATCAGACAAATTGATAAATGCTCCCCAAAAAGGACTTTATTGGACACAACGAAAATCAGTTGGTATCTTCCCTATTTCTTAAGCAATATTTACCTGTCTCATTGCATTTGTCGAGTAAACTAAGGTCAGCCTTTAGCCCAAAATGTTGAAATGAGTGCTGGATAAGCCGCTTTCCACCAACAAGTAAATTTTTCTCCGTACAATGATCTCCAGTTTCCTGCAAATATTTCCTGATCGATCCAAGTTCCATTGTAAACACACTGAAAGTATCAGAAAAGAACATTAAGTTTCAAAAAATTCATCCGAAAGTACACTCCTAGAGTGATGATAAAGAAGAGTGACTGAATATTCTAAAAATGACTGTGGTCATAGTCTTCTTCAACAAACATAGATGAATATAATGTCCAATGTAGACAGAAATATTTCAATACAGGATTTAGATTTATGATATTTAGCAAGCTGCAATGCAGAGTGAGGGCTTCTATTAATTTTATCTAATGTATACTATGGAAAGTAATTTGTGAATTTCTCAATGTAATACCTGCACACAAATTCCCTCAGTACCAGTGTTATGTTGAAAATAGATTCATTCACTGGGAGGCTTCCAGTTGTGCTATTCTGAAAACTAGCTGAGCCATTAATAAATGGGCCATCGGTGGTGACTTTGGTCCAACTATTCATGTTCATGTAAGCAATGGTAGCAAGTTGGTAGACTGATTGGAAGGTTCCACTCAAAGGGTCTGAAGAGCCAACAGATTCCATGACTCCTTGTAAATATGCAGGCAACAAACAAAGCTGTCCATCATTACTGTTGGCTGGAGTGAAATATCGGTAGAATAAATTATTACACGTTATTATTTGTTGATAAATAAGTCACTGAACTGACACATTATTTCATATGGAAATCATACTATTGTCAAGAGAGAAATCAGTGCTTCAACTTTTGATGGCAAATCAAAGTATACAACGATGGTTTACGTAGAAATTTCTGGACAAATTTAAATATTGGAAAAGGGACAGTAACTCTCTTAAGTATTGTTGAGTCAAGATGCTGTTTATGAAATCACATTTTTATGTTAAGTATTTAAAGCCTATTCAATTTCAGAGAAAGCGTTCAAAAACTGAGTGAAGAGATCTCCGTACAAGCTAGTTTGAAATGAATAGAATGATAACCGAGAAAGGTCTTCAGAAAAAAATTTAAACAAAGAAAATAAGGCAGTAACTCTTCGAAATACAGTGGAATCAAACTGCCATTCATAAAAACACAACTTCCTGTCATGGTGATTCTGCCTACCAACCATGAACAAGATTCATTAAAATATTTTCATATTTACTCAAGTTATCCTGGTTACAAGGTTTATACTAATAAAACTATGAAGGGCCATAACTTTTCAAAACTACAATAGAATCATTCCCATTTTCTAATTCATCCAAGATGTTATTAATTGAAGTCTTATGTAGTACCGGTATATGTAACACGTTCCATCAAATTCTGTTCGTGTTTACTCAAGTTATCATGTCCACAAAATCTGATGGGAAAAAAAAATTGCAAGAGCCATCAATCTGAAAATAACAATGCAATCAACACTATTGTCGAACTCATCCAATGATCTTATCCAATTAATGCAGCATACCAAGTTTTACAAAAATCTAATCAAATTTACTTAACCTGTCGTTTTCGCAAGAAAAAGTTAAGTTCTATGACAGAGAAACATTGGTGAATTGACAATTTATGCACAAATCAAAGTTTCAATCTCCTTATATCATATGTATGATGATCTATCTAAGAGCTAAAAAAGACATTTCATTCACCTGGACATGAAGTAGCATTGAAGTCAGATGCATTGTTGAAAGCATATTTCATTGCAGGCAAGATCCACCCCAAAGCAGACTTGTTGTAAGTAGATCCATTGTTCAATGTAGAATTCATTACACACTCTAAGGTAATGTTGATTAACCTAAAATCAGTAGTTCAGTACAATGTTATTCATATGTTCTGTTTGTTTAATTGTTAAATAGAGGCAAACAATTTCTGTAAGAACAAAAGTAGATCTTTTTTTATTTACAGAAACACTTTAACTTGTGCAGAATAACTCTTCAATTACCTATTACATAAATTAAAACTTATAAGTGAAAGTACTGTCTCAAATACTGTTTTGTTCAGAAACTGCAAGTCACATTTGTGCTGTGAAACAAAAAGAAAACTTGTCATGTAGAGTTATGTGTGCATTTTTCTTGTCTTTCCCCCCACCCCCTTAGTATTTTGCACTAACGACAGTTACAGCTTACATAATTTTAGTACAGGACACATGCTGTACCTACTTTCAGATATGTCATACTGGATGTAGTAACCAATATACAATCGAAACTCCAAACAACAAAACATGTAATAACTACTCCAATCTAATGCATTTGTACTCACATCATTCCCTCCCACACACATGTACAATACCCTTACTGACCAACCACATATACATTATATATTTTACGGGATGACAATAGCATGAAATTAGAATTTGCTTTTGATACGCTACAAAAAACGAAGTATAAAGCTACAGATCATATCATTGACTTTATTACGAATCAATAAGCATTTGAAAAAAAGAGGCCCTAGAAAGCTTTTACCTGTTTAAGAAAACATTTCAGCACTTCATTGTCCAAACACTAAATATAGCAAAGTTCTCATTCACAGTCCTTTAGTAAACAAGCTTAAAATTAGTTTCTCGGAATTGTGGGGATCAAATTTTCTCAAAAGCTCTTACTGGTTTAACACTTTTGTTTTTATCATTCCTGAAGATGCATGTAACCAAGCTAAATGTTTTCATGTTTTGTGTAAATGCGATACTTTTTTTAACATACAGGTAAGTCACTGCTACAGGATGGTGACACTAATTAAGAAGCCAAACTTTAATTGGATAATTAAACTGGTTATCAATCGCTAAGAGACCAAGTGTTGTGTGTACGACGGACCACCGATGTGCCATAATTAGCCATGTGGTACGCACAGGTGACTTTATACTTTGTGTATGTATAATACCATAGCACATCCAAAATATTCCAGTGAAAATACTGGGAAAACTAAAAATCAAGAAACAGTATTACTACTTACTTGCATGTAGCTAGGTGAGTCTCATATGTGTTTGGAGTATGCCCTGTTTTCATAACCTCTGCTAGTAGAGCCAAGCAATTAGTCCAGTTGCCATACCCTACACCATCTACCAAGAATAGCAAGATTGTCTACTTTATTTGAAATACAGCTACCTTTTTCAAGTTGCTTGAGAACACATTTAAAGTTCCTATTTTGTACAAAAAATGAAACAATGTTTACAGGCCCCATCCTCTGCCATCCGGTCAGCCAAACCAATCATACTAAAATAAACTTCACCCAAGGATGCTTCAGACCACCTTGGGACAAACTAATGCCATTCCTAATGAAGAAGAAATTTCAAAGAATTTGCACTACAGAAAAGAGGTTTAAAATAATCTGTTCTGGTTTCAGTATTGAGCATCACCTCTCCTGCGCCAGGGGGACAAGACAGATTGTTTATAACAAACTGATTTTGTTTCATCCAAGGATAATTCACATTGAATTTGGACAGAATCTAGGCATTCCTTCAAAAGAAGGATTTCAAAGAATTTACTCCATTTCCCATATTGGCTCCCACTCCTACTGCTCTTGGGTACCAAGACCCACCGCTTACACAAGACTGATTCTTCTTCCAGGTACAGGTACAGGTAAGGAATGCATGCATAAAGGTGATCGAGTACTAGTATTGTATCGGGCATACATGAGTTGCTTATGGCTACATTGAAAGATAGAGTCAGTGGTTCTGCAATTAGGTTTTGATATGCAAATGTGTGTGTTAAATGTGTGTATGAAGTTAAGTGTTTAATGTTGATATCTCTTATATTTTTTGTTATGCTCTGGACAAAATTATGACGGACGGACGGACGGACGTACGAAGCAGCGACTGTATGCTCTCCCTTTGGGAAGCACAAAGAAATGAAACGTATCATCTGGACATTGGTTCCTGACTGTCTTGTATTTCGGAACGGCCATTTTGTCCAGGCACATCACAAACACTATTGACCTTCTTGATCTCACACCCTGATAATTTCGATTGCTGTAACATGTCAGCTTCCAGAAAGAATAAAAAAAAGTGATTGAAGGATACTAGTACACAGGTAAAAGACATTGATACTGAAACAGATCGTCTAGAACCGTCATTTGCAACTATACGCAGGAAGATTTTAAGATTAAAATATAAATAACATTCTCTGGGATTTTAATAATCATACCTTTTAATATGAATCAATATATCTTCTAAACTTTCGGGCTTGCTTCGGAAACCATAGCGGAAGTTTACAATAGCCTGTTGCATCCTGGTATCAATGTTTTATATTTTTAAAACGCGTCAGTAAGATAAAGGATTATCTGTGTTTAATTAATTTGCAAACTATTTTAAATGTTTCATTGATGACCTTGATCAATTGCCTTTTGTTGATCGTTACATCCACAAACTTTGGTCGTCATAACGGTTACCCCATCGAAAGAAAGGGTGAAACCTATATGTAGATCAAATCGAAAAAAAAACCGAGACGAAATGACTTTGCAGCTTATATAACGTATTACTCTGTTGTAGCTTATACCATTCTTGTGATTCCAATGCATAGCCAAAGCATTGTCATTGTTTGAGCGAGAGCTATGGAAGCCCATACTGCTCAACGGAATCTTCATACATGTATTCACGAGTTTATCTAGGTTATGGGATTTGTGTTCTACAAACCCAGTGTAGGGTTGTACGACGTGGTCACCAGTTATGACCATTGTATCCACTACATAATGTATGGCAGCAGAAAGTACTCATCATATGATTGTGACATCCGGATACTTGACAGCAAATCAAGTAATCTTTTCAACTGGAGCATTTTGATATTGCCAATGGTTGTTTGATGAGGAGCAGATACTATGACTTTCTTTGTGATATCCAGCTGTGGGACCGGTGATTGAAAGCTATAGGCTGAGATCCCAGATTTGTTAGTTATGGTATAGTGTTAAATCATGGTGTATATACACAAATATTGTGTAAAATATGATATGCCATTGTGTTTGGGAATAGAGAGTGAGAGTCTGGTGTATAATGCGCCTATCAGGTTTTTTAAACTAAATGTAAGAAAATAAATGTACATAGTTGTATTCAGCTGTTCATCTTTATTTTACCTTTATTTTTCTCTATTTTTGCTCTTACTTATATGAAAATAATAAAATGAAGATAATATAAACCTTTAACTGCCAAATCTAAGATGGTTGCCTTCCTTTTGGCTCTTTTGGTTTTTTCAACACTTATGAAATAAAAAAAATTATAACTATGGAGTAAGGGCAACCTACAAAAGGAATAGCAATCAAAAACTTTCACAGTCAAATTCCAAGATAGCCACCTTGAAGACATACTTTTTCCCTAATCCGTCCCAAAAGCGAAAGGTCACCACATAGGATAAACAGGAGCCCCTGGGAAGTTTAGGAAGATGAATCCAGTGCTTCTCAAGAACTAGTGATAACAAACTTTCATTGTCAAGATCCAAGATGGCTGCCTGTCAGATGGCATAATAATAATGGATGGATATATCCAATCATAATACAACAATGCAATCAATCCACAGTAGAATATCAAACGTGTTTTTATCTCTGAAAAATAATTCATTGTTTACATTGTCTTTATACTTACAAACATTACAGGAAGATGAATTTATTAAATGACCCCCAAACACTTCTTTAATCCTGCTCTCATTTTCCTGTATTGTGGACACCAGCACACTGTCATTGCATTTCCCAGGACTAGATATCATCCTCAAACAAAGGAAAGTCCTCATGGCATGACTAAAGAAAGAAAAAAAATAACATATTGAAATATTCTTCAATATCAAATTTGACACGTCTTTACACAACTGTTACAAAGGTCAACCAATACCGAAGCAACTTAAAGCATAAGAATCCAACCGAGTTAGACTTGATATGAATGTTTTAATGTATCAGCCAATCGGAGGAGTATGATCAATCTGATATCTAAAATATCAGACGAAAATTGCTTTGTAAGTGGTACTAATACTTTTGTATCTTTGGTTTGTTCTTTTGACACGATATGTTACCTCAAGCAATTGCTCTCTGGAAGAAAGCAATATTCATACTATCATGAGCATCAAATGAAAAGTTATAATGAAGAGACCATAACATGCTCTATTATGGAACCAACTTTACCTTGAATGGGTGTATCTACAACCGTATCTCCATAAATTTCTTATCATACATATTTTTAACTTACGTGCAGCGATTAGTTGCATTGGTCGTGTTCAGGTACTGAACAGATTTACAACTGATGTTCAAGTGATATATGATGGAATCAATGGAAGAACAATTCAATTCTGAAGAAGCACCCAAATCTGTAATAAAAAATAAAGAGTATGCCATTGATACTTGTCACACTCACAAAGATTGTGAAATCTCAAATTAAAAGTAACACCGCTTCATGATTAATGAATGAAAATTTGGAAATTTGAAGTCAAAGGATAGAAGCAAGTCATATGGAATAAGTGTGCCATCAAACATTGATCATGCTGTGTGTGAAACTGTTGATTTTAAGTTTCCATTTTACAATGTCTTACCTGATACCATTCGGAGTTCAAATGAAATAACAGTTATGTTGGACTTCTGTGCCAATCTTTCCAATACTTTTCTGAAACTTCCTTGGTCCACATTCACGTTTCTACTGAGTGTGAATCTGAATATAACTACATGATAAGCAGGTGAATTTGTCTGTCTTTTCCTTCTTCTATTTCCTTCCATCCTGTAGCAGATAGGCAAATGTGATTGAAAATTTCCTAAGATCAATATATTTCATGTAACGGCAACAGGAGGCTCCAACAAAATTGAACATTTAAACTGTCATTTGATACTAAAATTTGCAAGACCCAGGTATCAACAGCCGATTATTATTAGGAGTGACATTACTGGTCACCTAAAAGATCATGGTCATTTTTTGGCGTATCACTTATTATTGTAGTAGGGTTAAGGACCTCAAACCAAGAGGATGCTACCTCGACTCAAGTTGTGTTCTAAGTCAAATATTGTCAACAGGCAACACCCAGTCATGTCTACTCCTACTACTCAAGGTTCATAGTGCCAATGGTACATAGCGAAATGACCACCAAAAGTAGTATTTTGAGTTCAACAATTTAATATGGAAAACAATGATGATATTTAAAGTGACTGAATAAACATGAGGCTCTCAAGTATAGCCATTAGCCCTAAAGATGGAAAATCTCTGATGGGTCAATATGGACCCTTAATTTAGCACTATACACATGTAAAACAAAATGTCAACTGGTCTATAATTATGACATAAAATTCTAGCTAAAACTAGATAACACTAGTAGAACTTGTGTAAAATTTAATTACTGATGTGCCCCAAGGAAATAATCACTGGAGTGTCCCCAAAATAAGAAACAGATGTATAGTATTACCACAGAATACTGAGGATAACCCTCGAGATACCAAGGTATCAACATCTATATATCAAGCCAACCCCCTATATAAAGGAGTTCTCACTGCTTAACTCAACAGGGGTACCATTGACGGAACGGTGCAAGGAAAGTACTAAGAAAGCAGAGCTGTCATCCAGTTGTCAGAATGGTACAAGTACTAAGAGAAGGGAGCTGTCATACTGTTGACAGGACGGAGCAGTGAGGAAACAGAGGCGTTGTCCTGCTTACGGGCAGAATGGAATTCTAAGTAGGAAAAAACATTTCACTGACGAGACAGAGAAGTAGGGAGTTGAACCTCACCTGACGGTGTATAGTAACACAGTCAGCTGCCGACTAGAAGTAGAGAGAGCGAGCACCCAAATATGACCAGCTTTATAGACCCAAAATAATCTCTAACCAAGAGATTCCACTAACAAAATCCTACAAAGCAAACCAATGGCTCCATCCACAATAGGCAGCCAATCAAAAATCGGTTAACATAAGTAAACCGCTGCGACGAAATAGGAAAACAAACAGGGTACATGGTTCTCCGGAGTTATGAGCTTCCCCAATAACAGTATTACGAAATGGAACCTAGTGGTAACAAACTGTCCTAGCTAGCCTAGTGACTTAGTGTCACCATATGCAATGGTGCGTTTAACTATAAATCTCATACAGTAAAATCTGACTCTGCCACATTATGATATATACTAAGTTAACAATCATATAAGCATGCTTACATTCGACAACAAAATTATTGTAAACCAATACATTAATAGGGGCCCTGTAAAAAATATATTAAACATATAACATAGCTACTGTGACAGAATGGTAATGTGACCCAGTATTACTTTATATGGGAGTGTGTAGAGACCAGATCTAGAGCGTATGTCTGGTTTCTTTACATCTGACCTACATATTTAGAAAGATGATTTGCTCATGGAACCATAGGATGGTCTGATGCTATTGGACCACTCTTCATTAGTTATAGTGAATACATAATTAGCTGATTATACCAAATTGGATGACAACAAAAGGTCAAGTCCTGGTCAAAGTGATGTCAAGATCAGTTTGAATTAAAAGGGATAACAGTTTACCTAGAAATATACCAATTTAACTGGATTACCAGTAAGTTATGGAAAGGAACATAAGCTTAGTCCTGAAGGCAGGTGGAATGAACTTTAAAACATGATGAAGACTTTTATCGTTAGTTATCTATTTATTTATTGGGTTTAACCCTACATATATTGTGACAGTCTACACGCTACCATGTTGTAGAGATCTGAGATTGGGTCCAGATTATTATGGTGTCACACTATTGTGCCCAAACCCTCTGTCCCCATGGGGTTGGGTGGGGGAGGAGTGTCTTAGTCAAATCATTCAGAAAAAACAAGAATTTAAAATAATTTGCTCTATTCCCTCTTATCAGACCCCACCCCTAATGCCTCAGGTGGACTAAGACCCACCCTTCACATCAAATTTGGGGAAAATCTAATCCTTCTTACCGACAGAACAAGTAGGATTTTAAACAATTTTCTCTATTTCCTCTATTGGGCTCTACCCATTCTGCCTCAGATAGCCAATGTAAAGATTTTTAAAACATCTAACCCGTGTGAACTTGAAAGAGGGTCAAGGTCATTTATCTGAATATGCTTGGTATCCCTTCATCCTAGCATGCTACTGGCCCAAGAAACTGTCTCTCTGTCTGTATGACAACATTCTCCAATATCTTTACCGGCAGAAAATGTATAATGATTCACCATGCATACATTCCAATATTATTATCACATCCAGCTTAGACTTTATCTTTGACCAAGTTATGTCATTCTTTCAATGACATTATGAAGTAAACTTTTCTCTGTCTGACAAAATCAGAGAAGTATCTACAAGAATCAAAAGGATGTTTTAACTCGGGTTCACTTGAATCCTTTTAAACCATTTACTATCTACTAATATATATAAGTTTAATCAAGATAGTTTTGTTTACTCACGGTTGGAATCCCAATTCTAAACTCCCGCTGACATAAACCTCACCATATATGTCTTTTAAAGTTTCAGCAAGCTGCAAACATTAACAATACTATCATTTTATATAATCATTATTAGTGAAAAAAATGTTCAAATGCACATTGAAATATCACTACATGAAACTCAATAAGTCATTTTATAAATCATGTACAAGCTGCAAATCAGATTGATATAATAAATAACAGCCAAACCAAGAGCCTAATATTTAATGTTCTGAGTTGATACCTGAAATTTAGCAAAACATATGTCAAGTTTCATCAATTTATTTCCATCATTTAGTGAAGGCAAAGGACATGTAAAGAGTTGAATTCAACAAATTTAAATCTCATATTTGGTAGATTAGAAAAGATTTATATTGTTACTAGTTGCTGTTAGCTAAAACTAAACAAGATTACCACCAATAGTACAAAAGCTCACATAACCCTTGCACCAAAATTTTAACATTAGCTTTGACATAAAAAGTTACAAAAAGGGGAAAAAAATGAAAAAAAAAAAAAAAAAAAAAAACAAAAAAAAAAAAACAAAAACATTTTTCGAAAAAGATTATTCATTCTGACTCCCAGAAGTAACACTTAACCCTTAAACCACCCCTCAAACCAAACATCAGTACCCCACTACACTTACAAAGAAGTTAACACTTGCAGTAGGTAACATGATACAATCAATTGGCTGGTTGCTTGAATACAGGTTGTTCATCTCTGCGACTCTTCCTATTGCTAGGCATTGTCATTACAACAATGTCTTATTTATAAGTATGATACTCACGACAACTTCCATATAGGGAAGAACTTCCTGTTTGTCACAGTCGCACAATATATGTACAGTTCCTTCTTTTGTAGTAGAGTCCGAGACATCTTCTAAAATAGATACACATTAATTAACAAAGGATTTATATCCTGTCACAACTAATATGCAATCAATGATTCACAACATACTGGCTAACCAGAAATTGCTTAATGCTAAATATATTCATTATGACCAACAATTCTTTTATCAATAATTCTGTCCTGTTGTAAGTCCTTCACTTACCAATACATGTGGTATTTCTGAATGTAACATTCCACTCATTCAATTTAGAGTCAATTAAGATAAACTGATTACCTATATCCACTTCTATCATAACTTCATTTGATTGAATGCAATATCCTGAATAAATAAAAGGCATAATCATTCTTTGGAGTTGAAACACCTCTGATACATCATTATCAATTTAATTGTTCAATTTAAAGCAGCACACTTAATTGTTTAGATTAAATTAGAACTGCCATTCTGTGGGTAACTTATACCACCTGTGGTGGCAAAGAGTTAATACATCAATTGTTTTAGTTTCAGGCCCAGTGTCCTCAACGTTTTAAGTATGATATCAAATTTTTCCGAGACATGTCCCATTCCCTTGTCATGCTCCATCTCCTTACCATATTTTATAAAGTCAACCATTAAATGGCTCATTTAAACCCTGTTCTTCAAAACCCTTGTATATCAAGTTTCAGCATAATCAGACTTTATTGCCACAAAATACTGTGCAATTGAAGATACTGATTAGTATCTGTTGTTGAGTGGTTTGTCTTTCGATATTACATTTAACATCCCTTCATATCAAGTTACCTGTTTTCTGTGAAACTGCCACCTTGTTCTTGATAACACTTGCTCCAACATTTACTTCAATAATGTTGGTGTTATTGGCAATAAATTCCAACACCCACAGGGCTGCTTTAAATTTTTGAGCTGTCTGATTTCCTTGGTTACTATTATTTCCTTGGTTACTATCATTATTTTGGTTACTGTCAAGGATTATTTCCAAAAAGGAATCTATCTTGTTGAATAAAATAATTAATTCAATCACGATGCTTCCATTGCTGAAAGAATATTAAGAATACAGCATGAACCAAAAGCAAACATGACAATGTATTAATCTCAGTTGGTCATTAGTATTAGTAATTTGAATGAAATAATATGTAGCACAAATCACTTGATATAATACGTTCCCATGAGCATTCATAGCAGAGACATAGAGTGATCTCCCTTCCTCGAAAATCATTTTTGGAGCCCAGCTGAAGGGCAGCCAGGCAGAAAAGGAAAAGGGGAGGATAGGGTGGAACTTAATAAATTTATGGTAAGTATTACCATGAAAATTGGTTTTACATGAAAAACCTCAATTTCATATCAGTAATAATTACCATAACTTTGTCCTGTAGTGGAGACTTGAAGTCAGGCAGCTCATCCAGCACAGCAGAAACCAGTAAGGAGGGGGAAAAGGAGTGCCAGAAAAGTTGAAAATACCTCCCCGTGTAGGAATAAGTGCACCAACATGCCGTTTTACGGAAAAGCATGCCCCAGGGCTACCGAGGGAGCACATCCACTGACTCTGCCACCACAAGAGGTCCTAACGAATACAGACCTTAAGAGTGTGAAGCCCAGGACCGCAGAAAAAAATCTGTGAAGGTATCCCTGCCTCGCCAGAAGGCTGCAGACATCACCTCCTGAAAGAAGAACCCATTGAGGAGGGCCCAGGAGCCCGCACTTTCAGTCTCACCAGAGCCTGATCATCAGAATGCTCATAAGCATAATTAATGACCTAGCAAACTCTCCTGGAAACCAACTGAGGGGGTTATCTGCTTGATGGGCAAAAACAGACGGGATCGAGCCCCCACCCCTCCTAAAGCCGGGATCCTAATGGGATCAATAGGACCTGATTCTTCGCAAAGAAGGAAGGATCAGTTAGGAAAGTTACGGCAACGTACCCCTTGGCCATCATAGGCAAGAAGGAAGCGACCCCAAAGTATGGACTTCAATCCTCCTACGACCAGAGGCCAAAGCCAGAAGGAAGACTGCCTTGAAAGTAGTAAACTTTAACGAAGCAGACTTCAAAGGAGCCCAAGTGAGGGAATGATGGTCAATTGCATCTCCTGGCAGAAAAGAAGAATGTGAAGAGCACACAGAACTTGAGACCTGGTGCAACCTTGTCTCTCCAGATACACAACAACTGTAGAGTTGTCGGTAGCTACACAATCACTTTGGACTGCAAAACCTTCTGAAAAGACTGCAGAGCCAAAAGAACAGACCTCATCTCAAGCATGTTGATGTGCCCGAGATCTGTTCCCCAGACCACTCCCTTGAGCAGCACTGGCCATCGAGGTAAGCTCTCCATCCGATCATGTGGACGCATCCGTGAACAGGGTCGTAGAGGGAACAGGCTTGGACAGAAGCACCCTGCGGTGAACGTTCTACTGAATGGCCCACCAACGAGCAAACTCCTTGACCAACTGGAATCCAGGCCTCCCGATCCCCGAACAAAGTAACCAGTTGGCCAGGAGGAACATCTGGAGAGGTCTGATGTGCAGTCTGCAGAGAGGGCCCACATCTGCCAGGGCGTTGAGATACCGCAGAAAACTGAGGAACCAATGCTACTGGGTATGTGACTACACAGTGAAGGTCAGAGCAAGAGCCCTGGCCTTCTTGAACTTCTCCAATGGTATAAGGGCTAAGCCCCGAACCGTGTTAAAACAATTCCTCAGGAAAATGAAGTCCTTAGATGGGAAAACCCCTGCCTTCTCTCTGGAAGAAAGGGAGCCAACTTTGAGCAACTTTTTCAGGACCAGACAAGTGTCCTTCACTTAAGATTCCCTCTCGAGGTGAAGCATGAGGTAATCGTCGAAATAGATGTGGACATCTATTAGGTATGAGTAAAAAAATCCCATGATCATCTGCAGCAGCTTGGTGAAAACTACAGGTGCTGTCGTGAGCCCAAAAGGCATGACCCAGAATTGGAAGACCTTGCCGTTGCAGGTAAAATGGAGGAATTTCCATGTCGACTTCTTGATGACGCCCTGTAGAGTTTCCAACTCAAATTGCGGAGAATCTACGTGCCTGTTGAAGGTACTGAGATCTATGATCGGACGCCATGCAGGGGGCTTCTTCCAAACCAGAAACATTCTGGAGCAGAAGCCGGGAGTGCATTCCTGCATAGGAACCTCCCCGACCGCACTCTTGGCATGCATGGTCACTACTTCCTCCTACGACCCGAAATCAACCCCTTGGATCCTAAAGGTCCGGCAAGCCTTCTTAGGACCGGTCGAAAAGGCCCCCAAAGCTGCAGAACATTGGGGGGGGGGGTGTCAACAGAACTGCCCAAACATCTCCTGGAGGAGGAGACCAACCCCTAGGCATTCCAAGAAGGAAAACTCATGGGTGTGGCTGCCTGAGTCTGGAGCTGGCCACCTTGTCCAAAAACAAAGATAGACCACCAGCTGGAAATCTAGACATATTCGGGCTAGGCCCCTAACTGCTGGAATGCTGCTGGGACACAAAACCATCTGCAGGCTGGTTTGGGCAGCCAAGGGATAGATGCCCACAGGCATTCGTATACCCAGAGCCAGGGGGCAAAGGAGACCGGAAACCAGATGTCTGATCTACAAACCCAACCCCTTCGGCAAAGCCACTGGGGTACCCCAACACAGGGTTCAGATTGTGAAGTCTCACTGCAAGGATGACACAGAGCACAGGCATCATTGGGTCCCATTCCCCAAAGAAATAGGAACACTGATGAGCCTTACCCTGATGCAGACCGGCACTAGCAATACTTACAACAATTATATGTTACTCGAAAATAGCAGATATATATGTAAACTGAGTAAAAATGAAACTCAGAAAATGAAATAAAAGAGTGAACTGAAAACAATTCTAATGAACTCAGCTGAAAACGTCAGTACATGCTGGTGCCATCAGGAAAGAGAAAGGGAAATCCCTTTAAGTCACTGTCGTGATGGCTCATGGGACCATAGGGAGGGCAGGATTTTTTAATCTTTTGTTTTTGGAATACAAAGTTAAGGAATTATTAATGAAATGAAATGAGCAAATGGTGCATACACTGTACATGTACCCTTTTATGAAGTAAATGTGAATGAAAAGGAAAACATATTCCTACAGAATACTTCAGACAGGATTCAAAGCAGAGTCACTTCTTCTGATCATCTACCATGCACTTCCCAACTGAGACAAAGATGTAAATTTATGGATGGTGGAGAATTATTGAGCACAATTTTAAAGTAAAAGCTACAGAAAACAATTCCTTTCACAATGTTATTTGCTTGAGATCATGCCAAATCATGTCAAATATGAGGTCTTATGGGCTTGCAGTGTTCAGCTGGTATTCAACATTTTTCATAAATACATGAACATTTTATATCATTGATCTTCAAAATGTAAAACAAAATTTTTAACTAGAATAATTACAATTTGTGTACAAATGATGTGAATGACTTCATGCAGTCAATGCATTTCATAGACAAGTGAAGCCATTCAAATGTTTTACAAATCTGACTCCTGAATATAAGTCAAGGTCAAAGGGGTTTTTTTGCATTAAAGAAGCTGATCTGTAAGATCATGGCTTTAGACTTTTCCATTAAACAGATAAAATTTTAACAAATTTGACCCCTGTTACCTTGAATCAAGGTAATTTGTTTTTGCCAAACCTTGTTTACCGTATTTCACCGCAAATAAGCCCCCTCCCGCAAATAAGCTCCCCAGCCACTTTTTCCAATTTGCCAGGAATAGTGGGGTATTCGCAATTAAGCCCCCCACTTTTTTTCGAAAAAAAAAAAAACAACACGTGCAACGATAAAGTAGTACTTACATTTAATTGCCAGGTGTAATTTTAAGGGTTTGTTTTTGTAGTGTTCACAGGTGACCACTTTTTTTGTTATTTAAACTGGTAATAATTAGCTAACAATCACAGCGACTGAGCTAACACGCTAAAACAACACAGTGTCGCTTTGACGTGTTGAGAAGACTTTGACACGTTGAGTCCCAAGCCATATCCGTGTCGTTAAATAGAGAGTAAAAATCCAACCAAGACACAAATCATCATGCCTGCTACACGAAGACGTTACACAGTAAAGGAGAAGTTGGACATCGTCAACTGGTTCCGGGACAATGGCCGAAATCTCCATCAGACAACGCGAGAATTCTCTGTCGACAGGAAACTCATCAGACAGTGGGACAGAGACTTCGAGAAACTCCTTGGCCATGGAAAAGAAACAGACTCCAAGAAAAAGAAGCTTGACACTAACCCAGCACCCAGGTCCATAAAGATTGATGACGCCTTGTTTGACTGGTTCATTGAGGAACGCGCTGAGGGTCGAGCCATCTCCGGTTATCAACTGCAGTCCAAGGGAAGAGAAGTCGCCAGGGTGACGCGTGTGTGGGGACCAAACACGGATGATGTGCGTCGTATTCTGGGCAGGTGTGTGGCCTGTAACTGTCTAGGATGTCGTGCCGTCTTCATGAGGATATCGGCATGGACGTCCGCGAGATCGATGAGGTCCTACAGCAGGAACTTGATGCGACACGGGCCCACGGCATCTTATTTGATTCAGACGAGTCTGATAATGAGACTCTCCTATTTGGAGGATTCGGTCCGGAGGATTAGCTATTTAGTATATTTTGTTATATTGGGTTATTTTTGATGACAGATAGGCCAAGTTATCGTTCCTTATGACGAAAAATCCAAGATAGCGGACAAACGTACATCTCATGAACAGGGGGGTTGCCCGCAAATAAGCCCCCTCCCCTCTTTTGACAGTCTTTTTTTAACTGGGTGTGGGGGCTTTTGCGGTAAAATACGGTAACTTCATCTCTATTACTTTTCAGCCAAATCTTATGATTCTTTGCCTTTCAGCTAATTAGATACAATCATTTGAGTATTTCAGCAACTTTTACCTATATGACAATGAATATAAATTTTTGTTCACAAACTCTTCAACAAGCCCCATCCTTGGCAGCTACCAATCAAACATGACAACCATTTGATTGGATATTGAAGAGAAGTTATTTAGAAATGTCATAAAAAAGTTGACAACAGGTGAAAAATGCACCATAGCACACAAGCTCAAATGGTCCTTTGACCAAGTTGACCACAGACCACAGACATGGAGCCATGGCATAAAAATTGAAAAGGAAACTATAATAATAAAATCCATTTTATGAAATTACCTTGCTTAATACATGTACTTACTAGATTCCAGTGATATTTGTACCATTGTAGTTTGCATTTCCTTGATACATAGTATCCATCTGCAAAGAAATAAAAGTAACAATTACAAATAATCAAACTCAGAAATGAAATGTAAAATTAAAAAAGGCAATTCTGTGAAACAAATGTCAAAATGCAAGAACAATTTTTTTCTTTGATGTAGGTCAAGATATCAAAATGTCAGAGGAACCTACTTTTGATATATGACACACTGCCTCTTCATCAATGTGAACCTATAACCTTTATAGTACCAGCAACAAGTAGTTTCTGCAACAAGTCCAACAATTTCTTTGATGTACAGGTCAAAAGTCAAAATAAGATACAGATTTGGTTATCAAGAAGAAGTTATATTTTGTCATATTTGGCACCTGTGACTTTGAGAGTAAGTCAAAGTCAATTATGTGCACCCTGGGCCTTTTGATTATTGAGAAGAAGTAGTTTAAAAATTTGCCATATTTGACCCCGGCAACCTTGAAAGTAAATCTAGGTTATTCATTTTAACAAACTTAGTAAACCCTTCTTCCCACCATCATTCAGGCCTAATGTCAGCACCCAGGGCTTTTTGGCTATTAAGAAGATGTTGTTTAAATATTTTGACATATTCGACCCCTGTGACCTTGAAAGTAAGTCAAAGTCATTCAAATGAAGATAATTGGTAGCCCTTCATCCCATCACACTGCAGGCCCAATATTAGCACCCTTGGCTTTTTGGTTATAGAAAGAAGTCATTTGAATAGAAATTTTTACGTGATTTGATTCATCGCAGCCATGATGTTCGCAATCAGTTGTACATGTAAGCAAATGAGAAGAGTGACTGGGAAAGGTTTGTTGGAAATGAAATAACATTATCTAGATGTGATCACATGGAAATTATTGTCTCATCAAACAATGTTACTGGTACAGTTTTATTACGAATTTGAACAATTCACCTAAGTAACTTGACCAATAAACAATTCTATTCCTCACATGAAATATTTTGTGTTCACAAAGGTAAGTTGCATCTAGTGATAATAAACACTATAAAATAATGAATGAGTTGATTCAATTTTTGACAAGCTGGTCACAATAGGACTTTTTGAATGCCCCATTTGAATTTATATCAAAGGTACAAAGATGCTAATGTTAAATTCCCATATATGTTGACCCCACCTTTATACATGTATATTGCATACGATCAACGATTGAAAATGCATTAGAAGGAAAATTTTTGGCCCAATTACAAATAAAAAAAAATAAATGATTTCCACACTTCTTTTTCTATCTTTATTTTCCTCAAATTTGTTTCATCTAAACAATATTTCATTAGGATAAGCATGTTATTATTTGAAATCATTAGGGCTAATTTTTTTTAAATGTTTAGAATAATAACTGCATAATCAGTAAAGTGTATGTATCATGCTTTTTTAATGCTTTTGTATTATATTACTGCATAAGAATTAATATTATATCCCTTCTGAATCTTCACAGTGAAATGTGTTTAAATTATTTTGAACTGTCTATGTTTTGAATGGCCTCATCCTTTCTTTGACAGTTATACATGTTAATATTTGCCATTTTCAATATTCCTTTATATTTATTCTAGTATCATTCATATTATTTTTTTGAGTGTTTTGATTTTAAATCCTTACTGAATGTTTCATAATTGTTATATTAATCAAAAAGTCAAATGGACCCTTTGAATTGTTGCAATGTTCATGATGATGAATTTATAAAAATATTTTCTTTTTAACAGGAAACCATTTTAGTGGTTTACTGAAATAGTATGAAAAGTGTTTGCCATCATCAGCCAGAAGGACCATGGGTTCTGGAGCATTTTATTATATCAAGATGGACCACTCTGAAAATGATATCAGTCTCAAGTGACATTAAATGTATAATGATTTTACATATTGGTGCTGACAAACAAGATATAAAAGGAGGTTAATGTAATTGCAGCAATTTCCATACAACTGATCAAAGTGTTTTGTTGGTTTTGAGTTAAAATCAATGTTTGAAAATAAACAAGAGGTCCATGGGCCTTAACGGTCATCTGACTATAAAGAAAGAAATTTAGGACTAATCAAAATTACTCCACCATTCTACAGCTTACATAAAAGACATTGTTGCTTCATCACGACATTTTCTGCAAACCTGAAATCATATTCTTTATACATGCATTTCACAATTACCATTACTCTGGACATATTGCTTCTTGAAAAAGCAAGCTACAGGCCCAATATCAAGACCCTTTGCCTTTCGGTTATTGAAAAGAAGTTGCTTAAGCACTTCAACATACTTGACCCCTATGACTTTGAAAGTTAGTCTAATATCAGCACCATGGACCTTTTGATTATTGAGAAGAAGTCATTTATACATTTTAATACATCTGATACCTTGACTTGAAAAAGGGGTCGAAAGTGGTAGCCATACATCCTAGCATGCTCTACAGGCCTAATACCATTATCCTAGGCCTTTCAGCTATAGAGAAGAAATCATTTAAAAAATGTAATTTATTTGATCCCTGTGACCTTTCAAGCAGATCAAGCCAGGTCATTCCTATTAACTAGAGGTTGAATCAACTTTCTGAATTTGAGACACGATTCTCAACTCTCAATCATGTTTCAGATGGTATAAATCAATTCAAGCATTAAGAAAGAGTAGCATTTTGAAGCAAAATATTGACTAACTTTCCCATTTGGGGCTGTGCCAAAGCTTGTTGAAATCCAACCAGGCAGAAGGAGGAGTAGGGTTTTAAGTCTTATTTCAGCACCTCTTCTTTTGGGGCCCCATCCCTTGACCCCTTGGAGTCGAATAAAAAATCTGAATTTAAGAAATGATTTCCCTCACCCAATAATGCATCAGACTGAAATCCATCCAAATATGAAAGAGGAGTAGGGTTTTAAAGAAAAAGTTTGCATGATGTATGGTGCACAACGACATATGAAGTATGATGACTAGAAGGGTCAAGATGACCTAATAAAAAATTACAAGAATTTGATATAGTAGTCAAAGGGAA
The DNA here is from genome assembly GCF_031769215.1 of Ylistrum balloti. Classification (NCBI taxonomy): domain Eukaryota; kingdom Metazoa; phylum Mollusca; class Bivalvia; order Pectinida; family Pectinidae; genus Ylistrum; species Ylistrum balloti. The sequence continues at coordinate 707,579 of NW_026782691.1, read as the reverse complement.
AATGATCATATGCTTTCATAAAAATAAATTTCATATGAATGCAAGGATACTATTTTGTCTTTGATAAAACTAGTAATATCATTGTATGAAATAGCTCTGAATAACAACAAAATAGACGATTACTTTGCTTTAAATGCTTAAATGTAAAATATTTCACAACCAACTGGAAATAAAAAATGACTCTGCAAAAATATCGCCTCAGATCAATGAGCTTATCTGGCTCATTCATGCTTTTTTTGTAAGTTTTCAGAACCTGTAAAAAACCTTTTACTTTTTCCTGTATATTGATCTTAAAGATCACCTCTGAAAGTGTAACTTTTATGTACCTTTCTAGTTTCCGCGAAATATTTAACTTTTTGTTTCTTTTCAAACTTATTTAGGTACAAAAAAGTTTTAACTTTTTTAGTGCTGGATTAGAACCCTGGTCAAAATTGGTTCCAATCTAGCATTAAAAGTTATATTTTTGTAAATTTATTTGGTAAAGAAGGGCTTTAAGAGCCATATACGAGTTACAATGCTTTTTATAACCTGTTATAGAAATTATACTAAGAAATGTAATTTTCTCTTATAAACTAAAGAAAGATTTACTTCTTCCCAACGGGGAAATGTGAGACTTTGGGGATATGAAACGTATTCACGAAGAGTGCTTAATTCTACCTTATCTGTGTATTCAGAAGAGGATTTTTCAATTTTTTAAATTGACTCTTTTTGGTATGAATATGCACAAAATTTGTCTAGAGGTTCACAAATATACGCTGAATGCAAGGTTTGCACAGACAGGTGTATGGATGCAAGCATGCACCCTCCTCCCATTCCTTCAATGTGGTATTCATGAATTACATATTGACATTAAATTGAGTTTTTTTCATGTAAAACCTATTTTCATGAAGTAATACTTCCCATAGCGTTAAATGCAAATATGGTACTACACCCATCTTAGTATCCCAAAAAACAAGATTCAAAAATCCGCGCTAACGAGGAGGCACAGCCATTAACTGCACCACCACCAGAGGTCCCAACGAATATGGGCCTTCAGAGCTTTGGAAGCTAGGCATCGCAGATAAAAGTCTGTGAAGGTATCTCTGCCCTGCCAGAAGGCTGCAGGCATGACCTCCTGAAAAGAGGACCCATTGAGAAGGGCTTACCCAGGACGCAGTGAGGCCCTTACCTCACGAGCCAGCACTTTCACCCTTGCCCACCCCTGATCACCAAAGCCGGGATCCTGATTGGATCGAGGGAGAACCCTGATACCTGATTCTTTGCTAAAAAGGAAGGATCCGTTAGGAGAATTATACAAGAGTAGCCTCTGGACCATCGTAGGCAAGAAGGAAATGATGACATGGCGTGGACTTCACTCCTCCTATGTCCAGAGGCCAGAGTCAAAAGGAACAGTGTCTTAACGGTTATTAACTTTAATGAGGCAGACTCCAAAGGCTCATAAGGAGCCCTTGTCAGGGAATCTAGCACCAAGGCCAGATTCCACTGTGGGAACAGCTGCCGAACTCTGGGCCTATCCAGAGTCAAGCCTCTGATTAGGGCAGAAAGAGAGGAGGACGAACCTATCTCTTTCCGGCCATAAAAAGCCAGGACACTGGCAATAGCTGTATGATACCTAGCAATAGTGCCAGGTGCAAGATTCAGGGAAGTGACAAATAGGTCTATAAGAGGTCTGTCACATACCTGACAAATTCCCTTGAAAATCGAGGGACACAGCTGTCATTCCGTCAACACTGGCTGGCGGCATCTAGAGAGTGTCCACCACACACGTTCAGCCTTCCAGGATGATGTTTGACCATATTGGTCAACTGCATTATCTAGCAGAGAAGAAGAATGTGAAAGGTGAGAGCACACAGGACATGAGACCTGGTGCCCTCTTGTCTCTCCAGATCCGTGACAACTGTAGAGTTGTCGGTAGCCACACAAATCACTTTTGACTACAGTATCCCTAGTTGAACAGGAAGAACATCTGGAGAGGTCTGATGTGAAGCCTCTCTAGGGGGACCACATCTGCCAGGGAGTTGAGATACCCCAGAAAACTGAGGAGCCAGTGCACCTGGACATGCAACTAAGTGATAAAGGACAGAGCCAGAGCCCTGGCCTTCTTGAACTTCTCCAAAGATGGAAGGGCTAAGCCCCTAACAGTGTCGAAACAGTTCCCCAGGAAAACAAAGTCCTGATATGGGGAAACCTCGGACTTCTCCCTGAGGGAATGGGAATGACTTGGGCCTGGGAGTGACCCAAGAACTGGCCAAAATGGCCACCTGAGCCTGGGGTTGGCTTACCTGTCCGAAAGACAAGGATGAACCACCACTTCCGCCAGGTGGACACCCAGACATGAACGGGCTAGGCCCAAAACTGCTGGGATATTGTTGGTACCCAGAACTATCCACAGCCTGGCTTGGGCGGCCCAGGGACGAATGCCCGCAGGCATCTGTATACCCAGAGAACCCCTGCTCGAAGGCGGAGCTTGACAGGACAAGAAAACAGCCGCACAAAAACAGTCGACAAAGCAGCAAAATAAGAACAAACATCACATAATATCCGAAAACAATGAAACACATGGTCACGCACTCAAACACCTGGAGAAAAACCAGGCCGAAAACTAGACGGAAATATTGAACCAAGTCGTATAATGGCAATATATATTGGGAGAACTGAGTAACAAAATATACGTAGACAATGAAAAAAAAAAAAAAAAGAAAGAAAAAAGGAAGGGAGATCACTCTATGTTTCTGCCATAATGGCTCTTGGATCGTAGGGAGGGCAGGATTTTTTAATCTTTTGTTTTTTGGGATACAAAGATGGGTGTAGGTACCATATTTGCATACTAAAGTTATAGTAACAACTACTAATTGTAATGGGGACCATTACAAATGTCCCCAAAACGACCCCTTCAGCAGTAAATGATCACAATAATCAGACCTGCAGTCATTGCAAACATGGACTACGCCATTTTGCTTCTATAGTGCCATCTAATACATATAACCCAATTTTTATGAAAATCAGACAATATCTAAAATTTGGCCAAATTTTTACCACAGCTGACCGCTCAGATGACCAATTGATGGCCGAATGAAAAATGGGCTACGCCATTTTGTTCTTATCATGCCACCTAATACATATATACCAATTTTCACAAAATCAGACAATAAATAAAATTTGGCCAAATTTTGACCACAGCTGAACACTCAGCTGACCGATAGGAAAAATTCAAGTGGCTTGCACTCCGCCTCGCATGTATGAATATGTGAGTGAAATTTTGTTAAATTCCATGCAAAAGTTTTTGAGATACGCTTCGGAAACCTCGCCGGCGGAAGAAAGTAGAAGAGATAAGAATAATTAATAAAATAATAATAGGAAGAAGAAACAGAGCAAACACTATTTTCATTTCAGTAATAATTACCATAACTTTAGTATGCAAATATGGTACCTACACCCATCTTTGTATCCCAAAAACAAAAGATTAAAAAATCCCGCCCTCCCTACGACCATGAGCCTTCACGTCATGAACATAGAGTTATTTCCCTTCCTCTTATCTTTATGGCTACCGGAGCGGGCGGACGTGCTATATTCAGCTGAGTGCCTTCCTTTTCTTTCTAGCTTAAGTCTAGCTTATAGCCGAGTATTTATATATCGGCTTATTGCTTTAAACCCATCGTTAACTATAACAGTCTTTTGCAGACGTTTATTTAGTTAATATATCCTGCTTTTAGGCCTTTATCGGCCGGCTTTTGTTCGGCCTTTGTTCGGCCATTTGCTATACTCCACGCACCGAGCGTGTATACACGTGTTTTGCGCTGTTCGGCTTTTTCGTGAAGTTTTTTCGCTTTTTATCGGTCGTATTATTTATTCGACCATATATTTTGCTTAGCTTTTTTACGTTTCGTTAGCTTTTGCTTTCATTCGTATTTGTTTGTTGGAGTTGTGTTTTTTCACTCCATTTATTTTTGTTATGTTTATTTGTATTAATAACTGTTGTTATTTGATTATTTATTTCGTAACAATTATGGATTCAGGGCTGCGTCGTGGTTCGGCACATGGGTGTTCTCACTTCTACGGAGAGCAGGACCCCCATGATGCCTGTCCCTTATGCCGGCCTTGCAGCGGTTTCCGGTCACCTTTTCCCCCGGGCTCGGGGTGTAGGGGTGCCTGCGGGCACTCAATCCCGGGCCGCCCAGGTCAACCTGCGGATGGTCATGGGTACCAACAGTTACCCAGCGGTTACGGGCTCGGCCCGTACATGGCTGGGTTTCCACCTGGTGGGAGTGGAGGTTCATCCCGTCCTTTGAAGAGGGATTCGTCAGGCAGGCCAATTTGGCCAGGTCACTCTTCCCGGGAGACTGGTTCCCATTCCCTCAGGGGTTTTCTACCCCCATGGGTCTTCCTTCATGGAACCCTTGGGGTGAGGTTCTCCCTGCTAGGAGACGTTTTAGCAGTGCACTGAATCCCCCCCGCTCTGCTACTTCGGGGGCCGTTTTGGCCGGTCCTAAAAAGGTTCGCCGGACCTTTAGGACTTCCGCCTCCCACCCGGACTCGTCGGTCTCCTGTCCTCAGGGGTTGGCTTCTAAGCCTACAGCTTCGACTGTTAGACGTTCTACGTCTAAACGCCGTATAGAGGAGTCCCCCTCTCCGGAGAGGTCTCCTCTGGCGGCCCCTGTTCCTCCCAGGGCGACTTCGGTCGTTAGCGAGGAGGAGATGGACGCTGAGGGCGTGGGCTTGGCAGAGGATGACGATGTTATCCATCTATCTCCTGGGTGCTCGGCGATTGATCCGTCCGAGTCATCGGCAGATGACCCTTCTGACCAGGAGGGTTCCCAGGAGGTAGGGGGCTCCGAGATTGCTGAAACCGAGGCTCAGCATGTTCTTTCGGGGATGCGGGCCCTACGGGCTGACATTTCTCGGATTCTCGGAGCGGAGGTATGCCCACCCCCTTCTGCATCGTCGGTGCCCGAGTCCACCACCCTTCTAGGTTCTTTGGTGGCTCCTCGGGCTTCCGTTCGTACTGATCGGACTCTGCCAGAAGGCACCATTGTGTCTTCGGCTCTGGCCACCGCCCAGGCACGGGTTTTGGAGAATTCTTCATCTACCCGCACCCCCGGGTTTGCCGGTCTGCAGCTCGGTGTTGGCGATTTGTCAGAGGCTTCTACCGCTGACTACGCTACACATGATGGGCAACTGGCCCCTCAACCAGCAAAGCTGGAGTCGAGGGAGTTGGCTGCCTGGCCCGGCAAATCGGTGGACCAGGTGGTGCTCGATGCTAGAGAGCACCACAGGATGGAGAGGATGTTGCGCCTTTCCATCCAAGTTCTGTCTTACATAGACTTCCTGACTGTGAGTCTATACAAGGTATCCGACTTGCCTGAGGGTCGGGTACCAGAGACGGAACAGGCCGACATTCAGGACAGGCTTACAGCTGCCCTGAACGCGGCGTTGAGGGCATCGGCGGCCTTACAGGTCTCCCTGCTCGCCAATGTCGTGTTGGCTAGGCGATTTTCTATCTTAAAAAATCGCCCAGTCGAAGAACCTTATCTTTCCCGTCTATTGACTGCCCCCTTCACTGGCTCTACCCTGTTTGGGGGAGCTCTTCCTTCTGTCCAGAAGGATATGAAGGAGGACTCGGTCGCCTCAGCACTCTTGGTGAAGAGGTTTCGTTCCGAGAAGGCCAGCACCTCGCAGGGGTCAGCGCCTCCCAAGAAGAGGGCTAAGTTTTCGGCTGGGCAGGCGTCTGCCCAACCCAAATCGCAGCCACACTTCAAGGGCAATAAGGGGAAAGGTAAGAAGGGTAAGAAACCTCCTGGGGGCAAGAAGAAGGGCTCCTGACTCTTTCTTCTCCTTGACCGAGACAGAACAGGGGTCTGGCGGGGTGGACGGCGGTCCTCCCGTTCAGGTCTCTTGTCCTTCTCCCGCAGGCTCAGGCTCCGGATGGGCGGACGAATCTCTGTTTTGGCAGGGACTCGATCTGCCCCAGCCGGAGCTTCCTGTGGGCGGGCGTCTCTCCGCTTTCCTGTCCCAGTGGCAGGAAATTACGGAGGACGCGTGGACGTTGTCGGTGGTCAAGGAGGGTCTAGGTATTCCCTTTCTTCAGGATCCGCCTCTTACCGCCCAGCCGATCTTCTTTCCTCCTCCGGGGGATTCGGAGAAGGCTCGGGCGATCCAGGTAGAAGTAAGGACCTTGCTTGCCAAGGGCGCGGTAGAGGAGATTCCTATGTCGGAAATCACTCCTGGCTTCTACTCCCGAATGTTTCTCGTTTGGAAGAAGTCCGGAGAGTGGCGCCCGATCCTTCAACAGGCACGTAGATTCTCCTCACTTCAAGATGGAGACCCCACAGGGCATCATGGCCTCCGTGAGGGACGGGATGTGGGCAACTTCAGTAGATCTGAAGGACGCCTATTTCCATATCCCCATCAAGAAGTCGGCACGGAAGTTCCTCCGTTTCACATGCAACGGCAAGGTCTTCCAATTCCGGGCCATGCCCTTCGGGCTGACGACAGCTCCCTTGGTGTTCACCAAGCTGCTGCAGGTAGTCGTGGGATTCCTTCACTCTCGCGGAATAGAAGTCCACATCTATTTCGACGACTCCCTCATGCTTCACAGGGTGAGGGAATCGTTAGTGAAGGATACCAGGCTGGTCCTGAAAGTCTTACTCAGAGTCGGCTTCATTCCTTCCAGAGAGAAGTCAGAGGTTTCCCCATCCCAGGACTTTGTCTTCCTGGGGAATCGTTTCGATACGGTTCTGGGCATAGCCCTACCACCGGTGGAGAAGTTCGAGAAGGCCAGGGCTCTAGCTCTGTCCTTCATCGAACGGTCGCAGGTCCAGGTACGTTGGTTCCTCAGTTTTCTGGGGTATCTCAACGCCCTGGCAGATGTGGTCCCCCTAGGGAGACTTCACATCAGACCTCTCCAGATGTTCCTCCTGTCCAACTGGGTTCCGTCATCCAGGAAGTGGGAGGCCTGGATAACTCTCACTCAGTCGGTCAGGGAGTTCGCTCGCTGGTGGACCATTCGGGAGAATGTTCTCCACGGGGTTCCTCTGACCAAGCCTGTCCCCTCTATGACCCTGTTCACGGATGCTTCCATGACAGGATGGGGAGCTTACCTCGACGGCCATTGTCGCTCGGGGGAGTGGTCTGGGGATCAGCTCTCGGAGCACATCAACATGCTCGAGATGAGGGCAGTTCTTTTGGCACTGCAATCCTTTCGGGGATTCCTGCAGTCCAAGGCGATTTGTGTGGCTACCGACAACTCTACAGTTGTCGCGTATCTGGAGAGACAAGGGGGCACCAGGTCTCACGTCCTGTGTGCCCTCTCCATCCGCATCCTTCTTCTCTGTCAGGAGATGCAATTGTCCATTACGGTCAAGCATCTTCCGGGCAGGTTGAATGTGTTGGCGGATACCCTCTCCAGGCACCGCCAACCGGTGTTGACGGAATGGCAGCTGTGTCCCTCGGTCTTCCGGGGAATTTGTCAGGTGTGGGACAGACCTTTGATAGATCTGTTTGCCACTTCTCTGAACAATCAGCTGCCAACCTTCGTCTCTCCGGTCCCAGATCCGAAGGCTTGGGCTGTGGACGCCCTTTCTCTGGACTGGGACGGGATGCATGCTTATGCATTCCCTCCCTTCAACCTGGTGGGCAGGGTGCTTCAGAAACTTCAGGGAGCATCACTGCTCCTTACTTCTGATAGCCCCCCTGTGGCCGAGGCAGCCTTGGTTTCCGGAGCTCTTGTCGTTTCTGGTGGAGGAGCCACTGGCTCTCCCCACCAGACCGAATCTCCTGCGTCAGCCTCGGTCCAAGACGACACACTCTCGACCAGAGATACTCCACCTTCACGCATGGAGGCTATCTCTGGAAGCCTCGCCAAGGCAGGCTTTTCTCGAGAGGTGTCAGATCGCATCGCGCGATCTATCAGGGCTTCCTCTTCTGCCGTCTACCAGTCCAGATGGAAGATCTTCTGTGATTGGTGTGTCGGCAGGGAGGTTGATCCATTCGAAGCCTCTGTTCAGCTGATTGCGGAATTCCTACTCTCTCTGTTTAGGGACCGCAATCTGGCACCTGGCACTATTGCTGGCTATAGGACAGCAATTGCCAGTGTCTTGGCTTTTTACGGCAGGAAGGAGATAGGTTCTTCCTCATCTCTTTCTGCCCTAATCAGAGGCTTCGCTTTGGATAGACCCAGATCCCGTCTGTTTTTGCCTATCAAACAGGGACAGCGAGACATCTCCTCCCAGTCGGTGTCTAGGTGGGTATGCCAGGTCATTAAGTATGCTTATGAGCATTCTGATGACCAGGCTCGGGCGAGGGTGAGAGTGCGGGCTCATGAGGTAAGGGCCCTCGCTGCATCCTGGGCCCTTCTTAATGGGTCCTCCTTTCAGGAGGTCATGTCTGCTGCCTTCTGGCGGGGCAGGGATACATTTACAGATTTTTATCTGAGATCCCTGGCTTCCCACTCAGAAGGTTTGTATTCCTTGGGACCTCTGGTGGTTGCACAGTCTGTGGCTGTGCCCCCCCATTAGCCCCGGGGCTCGTCTTTTCCGTTCGGCGGCACGTGGGTTACCTGCTCGGTCACGGGGAGGTTGCCCCTCCTTATTCTATGCACTCTGTCCCCCCTCCCTACCATGTTTAGTGTGCTAGATGGGCTGCCTGGCTGCTAGTCACCACTACGGTAAGACAAATTCGCATACTAAAGTTATGGTAATTATTACTGAAATGAAATTGAGGTTTTTTAATGTAAAACCAATTTTCATGAGGTAATACTTACCATAACTTTATGGAGTCCCACCCATTCCTCCCCTCTTCCTATCTGCCTGACTGCCCCTCTACGGGTGCTACATAAAGGCTAAGAGGAAGGGAAATAACTCTATGTTCATGACGTGAAGGCTCATGGTCGTAGGGAGGGCGGGATTTTTGAATCTTTTGTTTTTGGGATACAAAGATGGGTGTAGGTACCATATTTGCATACTAAAGTTATGGTAAGTATTACCTCATGAAAATTGGTTTTACATTAAAAAACCTCAAATTTCCCCCCACTTCGTTTGGGGGACATAATTATTACTGAAATAAAAATTGTGCAAATGAACTACAACTGACAGTGTTTTTTTTTTACTATTAAAAAAGTCAAACCCTCAGAAGATCAGGTACCTACCGAAGCTTGAACATTTCCTGCTAGTGTCATGTATTCCTCTGATGATGTGTTACTCAAGTTTTCATTATATTCTCCATCAAGTGGGAGGACCACCTCAAATTCTGCAAAATAAACAAATACGACTTTCATTGTGAAATTTCCTGATAGTCATGCACCTGTCAGTCATATTGTTTTTCTGATCTAAGAAATCAAAATGGCACAATTAGGGGAACCTGCAGGGCCCTACAAAAACTTTCAAAAGAACTTGGAGCTATCATCCTGATTAAAAGCATTTGTCTGGAATAGGAGTTCACAAGTCTGAAACATTTAAAATTTTCAAAACCATGCTAGGATTACACTAAAAATGTTTTCATCCAGTCAAGTATGGCACAATTATAAACCAAGGAAATGTTCATTTAATGTTAGATTCGTCCTTAAACTCCTTGCCAAAACATGTGACATTACTGACATAAGTACTCCTGGCAACTGAATTTTTTTTTTAAATCATGAAATTGACAATGATGAACTTCTGCAATATTGAGAACATATAGGCATTTGCCTGCATCAAGGACTATTACATACTATCATATTAATGTCTGGAAATTTCAGTATCTCATCAGAACAATCAGAAGTAAATCTGAGCCACCTACAAAGTAAACTAAACATGAATCAAAAGGCCCATAAGGCCCTGTATCACTCACCTGTATCTTAAAAATCAGTAATGTTATAATGCCTAGAGGTTGGGTATTTCATATATTTCCAAATTAAAGCTCAGTTACTTCACCTCTTGGATGGGATAATACCAATTAGTAATCTCTTAAATCATTACTGTCTTTCTTTTTTGCTCAAGTAAGAGTTTATATGGTTATCAGGTTTATATCTTAACTACATCAAAAATATGACCCAGAAATAATGTCCCTTGAAGTGTGCAACACATTACTGTGAAAATGAGTACCGAGGAGTGAGGCCAATTCCAAAGAACACACCATTTATACAAAATATGTTCCCATTCCCCTAAGAATACTTCTCACCAAATTTGGTCAAAATCCCTTCAGTCATAATGACCAGCAGCATTTTGTAGAAAAAGTTGACAGATGAACGACAGACACCGCAATATTCCAATAGCTCGCTTGGCCATTTGGGCCAGGTGAGCTGAAAACAATTGACACTGACTGTAATTTGAGGTATTTTTTTTCATGTAAAACCAATTTTCATGAGGTAATACTTTAGGATACAAGGATTAGTAAACTGCTTGTCACTAATCCCTGTAGCCACTGACAACCCTGACAAGAAATCTGTGGCCCCGGAACCTGCACTCGAAAGTACAGGCCCGGGATCAAGGCGGCCCCCACCAACACCACCACCTGGCGTGCCGGGATCACTGAATGAATCAGTGACCGGCAGTCTGAAGTCCATACCCGATGGTAACACTGCCGGCAAACGGGAGCTTCCGGCCAATTCCCCACCCCAACACCAAGCGGTTCAGAACTGTAGGCGGAAGACTTTGAAGGCTTACTTGCCCTAATGGAAGAAGAGGACGAATCCCTCTTCCAACAGGAAGTTCGCCAGACAGTCATGGGCACCTTGGCAATAGACTCAATGTGCAAACAAAGTTCACATGACAAAGTTTCGCTGCAAGGCCGGAAAAGGGGACAGGCATCATAGGGTCCAGTTATCTGTAGAAATGGGAACACCCATATGCTGACCCAACATATCCCGGCATTATCCATCGTCGAAACAATAAAAAAAATTGTAAACAATGGAAAAACAAGGCAGCAAAGTTTTCTAACAAACAAAAAACTACTACGGGAGTAGCAATATACTCAGACAATAATAGCAGTATGAAGAGAAGGAGTAAAGAAAGCACTCAGTTGGCAGCCATAAAGGAAAGAGGAAGGGAGATCACTATATGTTCCTGCCATGATGGCTCATGGATCATAGGGAGGGCGGGATTATTTGAATATTTTGTTGTTGGGATACAAAGATGGGTGTAGGTACCGTATTTGCATACTTAAGTTATGGTAATTATTACTGAAATGAATGTATTATACACCTGAATATTCCAGTTTATCATGAGGTAAAGAGGATAATTCTGAAGTTATCTGAATTGAAATTCATTAATTTTAACTAAAGGAAAAGTATTTAAAACACCTGTATCCAGGGATCTGGAAAAATATTTTAAACCACTAGGCACAGGACTAGTGGGCCAAAAAATTTACTTGCCCGGATTGGAAATTGACTCTTCCAAATTCAGCTATGAAATGGCGACTTAATCAGCGAGGATGTGACATGTGACTTCTTTTCTATTTTTATTTGAAGTTTTAGTGAAAAATCTATGCAGTGATGGCTGCTTTGTGTCAGACATTGTGCACGACATAGGCCTAGCTGCAGTGCTTGTTTACATCCAACTGACTAGGTGCTGCTAAATATTAACCGGAACATGTTGGTGCCGCCCGAGAGCAACTGACATCAGTTTGACCACGGGAAAATGACTAAGGTATTCCAAATGCTATATTTGACGTCATGGAAGTTCCGGTGTAATCAAAAGTTAGAGTGCAGACTGGAATATTTTGTTTTCGAAGTACTGTAAACACGTTTTTTTGTCATAGATTTTCTTTATATTTTTATTGAAATTTAAGCTGTACATTAATATCATTGGAAAAAAGTACTCATCCGACAGACGACTGACAAAGACAAATATGGTTGTCTGAGACAATTTCCACTCGTCCATGATGACCGGATGAGTGCTTTTCTGGACCCCTGCTATGTCTATTCCCCTTACAGGCCCCACCTCTCCTCCCCAAGGGGGTTAGACGTACAAAATGGTTCTCTTCACTTAAGAATACTTCTAATCAAATTTGGACAAAATAAAATCATTTAATACAGTACAAGAAGGAATTTTAAGAACTTACTCTATTTCCCCTATTGGCCCTGCCCCTCCTGCTGAGACCCACCATGTATACAAAACTGACCCCTCTTCACCCATCAATGTTTTAGACCCAATTTTGGCAAAATCCAATCATTTCTGCAATAGGAATATGATTTTAAAGAATCTGCTCCATTTCCCCTATTGGGCCCCATCCCTTTCTCCAAAACAGGGTTATGGCCTATCATTTATACAAAACTGATTCCACGTCACCCAAGAATGTTTCAGACTGGCCCTTTATTTCACAAATCTCCTTAACTTAAGTAAGTCTTAACTACCATAGAAATGCATCACGTAACTTAAGGAAAAACTTAAATTTAAGGAAAATTCCTTAAATTATGTAATACTTTCCTATAGGCAACTTTTTTAAGTTAAGGAAGCCTGGGGCCTGAATTTGGACAAAATTTAATCATACCTGCAAGAACAGTAGGATTTTAAAGAATTTCCTCTATCTCCAACATTGTGGTCTGCCCTTCAGGCCTCAGGGGGACATGACCAACCATCTGACACCTCTTAACCAAAGAACATTTTTTTTTGTTTCAGAATGATTTTTGACAAAATTAAATCATTTCAATAGGAGGACATAGGATATTAAAGAACTTGCAAAATTTCCATTTTTTGTCCCACCCCTCAGGCCCCACCACTTGGGCACCAGACTCACTCTTTATACAAGATTGGTTCCCCATCCTTCATTGATGCTTCAGACCAAATTTGGGCAAAATCTACATGGTCATTCTTTACCAGTACTGAATGGTAGGAAAAGTTGAAAGACGATGACGGAAGAATGGATAATGGGAGGATGGATGATGGAAGGACAAATTACATTCAACAACGAGACGAGGGCCGACACAAAGACAGTTGTCATGAGACATCCTTTTTCAAAGATAAAAGTATTAAAAACTTCTTCAGCCAATATTTTCTTATATAAGCATTGTTTCCTATGGGTTCTTTGAAAAAAATATATCACCATTCATCATGAAAGATTGCCTAGTCACTGACATTTACACAAGCTTATCAACAATACATTGACAACTGAACTAGGGTAACTTAAGCCTGATAAGCAATGGGTGAGCACTTTATGCATTGCTGCTTCCCATGTTAATTTTCTGGGATGGTGAATTCCTTGTCCAGAAAAGTACTTTTAACCACACCCCTAGTCCAATGAACGAGCTAGTACTTTAAATTTAAAGTTTTTGTTGGGACCTGGACAGTAAAGGTAAGCAATATATATATATATATATACATCCTCAGTTTTGTCTAGAACCTGTCCAAAGTTTTGCATAATACATATATTTAATTGTGAGTATTTCAGATGGATTTTAAAGAATTTGCTCTATTTTCCACATTGGGTCCCACCTTTTCTGCCTCAAGGGGAGGAGATCTACCACTTATACAAAATTAATTCCCTTCACAAAGGAATGCTTTAGACCCCGATATGAGCCCAATCATTCCAACTGGAGGAGTAGGATCTTGAATAATTCAATAGTCCTGCCCCTCCCATCCTAGGGGGCTATTTATGCTATTATTGCTATTCATAAAAAAGTTCAGGACAGGTGAGCTAAAATGAGCACTCACAAAGGTATCAATAAAACTGATAAATGTTCCCCAAAAATTCTAACAAAGGGCAATCAGTCTGTAATTAAGAGGTTGCAGATCAAGAATTTAGTAGAGTACACTTTAAATTTTCTTAGTATGAACAACGTTTCATTATCCTACTTTTTAATGCAAGCATAGTTATTGCTCATGACACAAAATTAGAACAAAGGGAAATAACTGTAAATGAGGGGTCTTGGGCTTTGACTTTGCTTCACTGCACATGCTTTTGTATGACTGATATATATTTATATAACATTTCATTATCCTAGTTTAAATGCAGGCAAAGTTATGCTCCAGACACAAAATTTAACAGTACAAATATCTCTGTAATTGAGGTCAAGAGCCATGTATATCGAATATCTCTGTAATTGAGGGGTCAAGAGCCATGTATATCACCTTAGTATGACCAATCTATTCACTGAGTTTCATTATCTTTGCTTAACTGTGGGCAAAACATGCTCCGGACAAGAAAGGATGGACAGACAGACCAACAAAGCAGTGACTATATGTTCCCTTAAAAATTTCCAGGCAGCAAAAAAACTTACCTTCATCTGGACATCAGCAGTAAAATTAAGATTTCTCAAAACATGTAAAAAGAAATGCATATTACAATGTTAAAATAACTCACCAGGTACAGGAACAGTTTCCTCGACATATTCAATCTCGGGGGTCATTGTCCCATTTGTAAAAGGCATGGTCATGTTTGTTGGAGGTATGGTCATGTTTGTAGGAGGTATGGTTATATTTGTAGGAGGCATGGTCATGTTTGTAGGAGGTAAGGTCATGTTTGTAGGAGGTAAGGTCATGTTAAGGGGAGACATGGTCATGTTTGTAGGAGGTATAGTCATGTTTGTAGGAGGTAAGGTCATGTTAAGGGGAGACATGGTCATGTTTGTAGGAGGTAAGGTCATGTTAAGGGGAGATATGGTCATGTTTGTAGGAGGTATAGTCATGTTTGTAGGAGGTAAGGTCATGTTAAGGGGAGACATGGTCATGTTTGTAGGAGGTATAGTCATGTTTGTAGGAGGTAAGGTCATGTTAAGGGGAGACATGGTCATGTTTGTAGGAGGTAAGGTCATGTTAAGAGGAGGCATCGTCATGTTTGTAGGAGTCATGGTCATGTTTGTAGGAGGTAAGGTCATGTTTGTAGGAGGTAAGGTCATGTTAAGGGGAGACATGGTCATGTTTGTAGGAGGTATAGTCATGTTTGTAGGAGGTAAGGTCATGTTAAGGGGAGACATGGTCATGTTTGTAGGAGGTAAGGTCATGTTAAGGGGAGACATGGTCATGTTTGTAGGAGGTAAGGTCATGTTAAGGGGAGACATGGTCAAGTTTGTAGGAGGTATAGTCATGTTTGTAGGAGGTAAGGTCATGTTAAGGGGAGACATAGTCATGTTTGTAGGAGGCAAGGTCATGTTAAGAGGAGACATGGTCATGTTTGTAGGAGGTATGGTCATGTTTGTAGGAGGTAAGGTCATGTTAAGGGGAGACATGGTCATGCTTGATCCTGGAGCAGTAGTGGTTGACACTAGAGCAGCAGTGGTTGATGCTGGTGCAACAGTGGTTGATCCTGGAGCAGCAGTGGTTGATGCTGAAGCAGCACTGGTGGAAGCTAATGAAGCAGTGGTTGATCCTGGGGCAGCAGTGGTTGATTCTGGTGATGCAGTGGTAGATCCTGGAGCAGCAGTAGCAGCAGTGGTTGGTGATGTTGCTGCAGTGGTTGGTGCTGGTCCTGCAGTGGTTGAAGTTGAAGCAGCACTGGTTGATGCTGGAGCAGCAGTAGTTGACCCTGGAGCAGTAGTTGTTGATCCTGGAGCATCAGTGGTTGGTGCTGGTGCAGCAGTGGTTGATCCTGGAGCAGTAGTGGTTGGTGCTAGTGCTGCACTGGTTGATCCTGGACTAGCAGTGGTTGATCCTGGTGCTGCAGAGTTTGATCCTGGAGCAGTAGTGGTTGACCCTAGAGCAGCAGTGGTTGATGCTGGTGCAGCAGTGGTTGATCCTGGAGCAGCAGTGGTTGATGCTGGTGCTGCAGTGGTTGATGCTGGAGCAGCAGTGGTTGATCCTGGAGCAGCAGTAGTTGACCCTGGAGCAGTAGTTGTTGACCCTGGAGCAGTAGTGGTTGGTGCTGGTACTGCAGTGGTTGATACTGGAACAGCAGTGGTTGATGCTGGTGCTACAGTGGTTGATCCTGGAGCAGCAGTGGTTGATGCTGGTGCAGCAGTGGTTGATCCTGGAGCAACAGTGGTTGATGCTAGTGCTGCAGTGGTTGATCCTGGAGCAGCAGTGGTTGATGCTGGAGCAGCAGTGGTTGACCCTGAAGCAGAAGTGGTTGATGCTGGTGCTGCAGTGGTTGATCCTGGAGCAGTAGTTGTTGACCCTGGAGCAGTAGTGGTTGGTGCTGGTACTGCAGTGGTTGATCCTGGAACAGCAGTGGTTGATGCTGGTGCTACAGTGGTTGATCCTGGAGCAGCAGTGGTTGATGCTGTTGCAGCAGTGGTTGATCCTGGAGCAGCAGTGGTTGATGCTAGTGCTGCAGTGGTTGATCCTGGAGCAGCAGTGGTTGATGCTTGTGCAGCAGTGGTTGATCCTGGTGCAGCAGTGGTTGATGCTGGAGCAGCAGTGGTTGACCCTGAAGCAGAAGTGGTTGATGCTGGTGCTGCAGTGGTTGATCCTGGAGCAGCAGTGGTTGGTGCTGGGGCTGTGGTGGTTGTTGCTGGGACTGTGGTGGTTGTCACTGCAAGTGTAACATGAAACAAACTCAGTAATAATTGGTGCAGAAAATTAACCAATATCATGATAATATCTTAAAATAGTCAAGCTACAAATGGCCCTTATGGGCCTGTGTTGCACAGCAGTATTCTAGTTGTTGAAAGATTCTCTTGCTTAAGACAAAGCAATTACCCAGTACCCAGATGGTCAAAATAATAAAATGGGATTTCTTAGCTGATGTGTTGATTCAAAACAGACCCAAATAAACAGGCATACCAATTAAATATCATTTGATGCTTTACATGTCCTTGCTGACACTACACTAATGGTAGCCATTTAAAAAATGCTGTAAAAGTGGAGAGATGAAAAGTTTTTTTATTTTAATACTGAAAATAAACTTAATCTGAAATATTTTAATATAACTTTATACATAATAAAACAAAAACCACAAAAAAGAATTGAATTAAACACAAAATAAATTCTTAATAGTTACCTGCCTTTACTAAATCAAAATACATTACACATATATAAAAGCAGTAGCAGAAACTATGATTAAACTTTTATCAAGTAGTTCTTAATTTTCAGCAGTCCAAGTTGAAATTATTTCACAAGATGTTCATTTCAGATACTGAACCCTCCTTAAAAATAAAACTCTGGATGTCACTGTCACTGTTTCTCAGGATCACTAACAGCAAGTGATTACTACTCACTGCACATTGTAAATTTATATGTGATATAAATACACGGATCTCGATACCTGTCGGCCTGTGTTACCTGGGTAAGTTTACTGATAGAAAGCTCTGTCAACTTTCTCATGCCAGAATTGGATAAATTAGTGGGTGTAACTACAAGAGGTAGCTCTGTAAGTAAAGACAGAGTAGTGTGTTCTGTGATGTAAAAGACAAAAGGAACATTGAAGACAAGGTGGACAAAATTTTTAAACTCCTTTCCTCTATGATGACATGGGACTATCTCGGAAAGTGAGATTGTCAAGCTTCAGAGAGATAATACCGAGTTAAGACTAAACGATCTCGAGAAGCACAGTAGAAAGGACTCACTTCAGATTGCTGGATTAGAAAACGTATTGGAAAAAGAGTGTGTCGAAAAATTTCTTTTGACTTGTCTGAGAACGACATCAACATAGCTCACAGACTAGGACATTTTAACATGGCCAAGCCAAGGAATGCCATCGTAAAGCTTACCAGACGGCGCAAAAAGCAAGAAATAATCCATGCGCAAAGGATGCTGATAGGTACCATATATGTCATTTTCGAGGATCTAACTAGGGACAACAAACAGATACTCAAGAGTGCTTTCGATCTGGACTGGTAAAAACATCAACTTTTCTATGACACACCACTGAACGATAGTTACTTGATGGATGAAAAAAACTTTAGAGGACAAATGGTCGGTAAGGACATTTAAAGGTACTGTATAGTGCCACCGACCAGTTTAGGGTGAATCGTGAATCATTAGTACTATATTTCTTGAATATTGTGTTGATGAAGTAAAAGTCCAAATACAGTACTCTAACCCAGGTTAGCTGTGTTTGAGATGTTGTTTTAATTGGTCATTAGCATTTAATCACATAATTAAATCCTATTATCAACATATTTATTCCTTAATCAGGGTCAACTTCACTTGGGTTCAATGGGGCCGATACAGCCAGGGACGAGATACCTGGTGTCAAAATTGTGCAGGGCCGAGGTGATCAATTATCACAGGTTCGTTTGCATCACCATTGAGATAAGTGATTATTGTACAGTATGCAGACAGGTGGTAATTTAAACGCCATTCCATTTAACGTTTTTTTATTATTTCAATTTTTTTTTTCTCCCTTTCCTTACCTTTCTTTCTCTTTCTGTTGGGTTTGAGGTGGTATATCTTATGGTGCTGCTGATTGAATGGGGGAGGGTATAAAGATTATCTCGGCAAATGTTCAAGGTCTTTCCAACAAAGAAAAGTGTAAAGATGTTTTCTCTTACTAAAGAAATACTAACAAAACCATACATTGTCTACAGGATACGCACTTCACTGATGATAACGAACAGCTAATAAGAAATGAATGGGCTAATGAATCATTTTTCTCGTCCTTCAGCGGAAACTCTAGAGGGGTAGCTGTTCTTCTAGGTAATAATTTTGAGTGCAAAATTCATAAGGAAAAGAAAGATTTGTCAGGAAATTTTTTAGCACTAGACATGGAAGTTAATGACTCACACATTACACTTGTTAATATATATGGTCCTACTCAAGATAATCCAGATTTGTATACAAAGATTTCAGATATCATTGAAGACTTTGAAAATACACATGTTATTATTTGTGGTGATTTTAACCTTGTTTTAAAGCCTGATCTTGATTATGACAATACATATAAATATATAAACAATCCAAAAACCAGAGACAGAGTATTAAATATTATTGAAAACTGTAGTCTTGTTGATATTTTTAGAGAACACCATGAAAAGTTTAGGAGATATACTTGGAGAAGAAAGAACCCAGTGAAACAGGCATGTCTAGATTTCTTTCTTGTATCAGATAGTTTGCTATCTAGTGTAATTTATACAGGTACTGATCCTGGTTATAGAAGAGATCATTCATTTCCTAATATGTTATTGACTTTTAATGGATGTAAGAGAGGTAAAGGGACATGGAAATTAAATAACTCACTTCTCCATGATCTTGAATATTTAAATATTGCAAATACTTTTATCAATACAGCAAAGCCACAATTGGACAGGTTGCAGGATGAGTGCAATGTTATATGGTATTTATAAGACAGTTAATGGTGTTTTCATTTGTTGAGTATGTAGAATATTTGTTATAAGAGAGAAAGTTTGGTTGTATTTAATAAATTGGTGCAGTTTGTAGTAGTTTCTGAAAAACTGTGATAACAAGAAAAGTTTCAGAAAATGACTAAGTTCCAAAGCCCAGAAAATCCAGAATAATGTCTGGAATCACTCTTTAATAGGAGGTGCACATCTTCAATATATATATATAAACATCCTACAAAGTTTCAAGCTTCTACGTCAAAAACTCTTGGAGAAGTTGATTCTACAAAACTGGTACCCCTTTTGTCCACCGCCTGACATTCACCATACTATAACCGGGATTTGCACTATGTCCAACCCGGCCAAAAATCCAACTGAAAAATGGCTCATTTGCTGTGCATTGCTTAAATGCTAAAATCTGTTCAGCTATAGTTCCAACCAATTAATACCAAAATATATGTGAATTGTCATGTAGACAAAGCTGTTAAGATACTTATGTTGTATATGTATTTCTATGTGACAAAAGGTCATCAATTTGTAATTTTACGCAAAATAATATTCTATTATCTTAACATTGTTGAAATTCCTCTTCTGAACAACCATATCTCAAGAGGTACTTTACTCAGATACTTGATAGTTGGGTTATACAAATTTTATGTATCCAAAAGTACTTGGACCAGAAATTATCAAATATGAGGTTGGGCCAAAAACGGTCCCTATCCTACCATGTCCTTTGTGTACAAGTCCAATCATTCACACAGGAGAAGTAGAATTTTAAAAAATTTGCTCTATTTCCCACACTGAACTCTGCCTGCCTGCCCCAGGAAGCCAAAACCCACCACGTTTACAAAATTGATTCCCCTTCACCAAGGAATGCTTCAGATAAAATTTTGGGTAAAATCAGTTAATTAATACAGGAAGAGTAGGATCTAAAACAAATTGCTTATTTTCAGCATTGGGTCATGTCTCCCCTGTACCATTGGACCGAGATCCATCATTTATACAATATTTATTCCCCTTCAGCCAACAATGCTTCAAACCAAAGTTGGGCAAAATCAAATGATTCCTACAGAAAAATTTGCCAAGACACACCATTTGCCTGCACCCATGAATGTTTCAAACTAAATTTTGGCAAAATTCTATCATTCCTACCTAAGAAGATAGAATTTTAAAAAATTGCTTCAATTCCAATTTCCCCTAAGGCCCCTGGGGGCTAAGAAATAATTATTATGCAAATTTGGTTCCCGCTCTCCGTAGGATGGTTTCCGACCAAATTTGATAGAAAATAGTCATTCCAGACAAGGTGCATATTTAGTAAAAAGTTGATGGATGCCGAACAAAGGATGCTGGATGGTAGACAACAAACACCAGAAAGACAACACCATAGCATTTCAGCTCACCAGTACTTGGGAATGGGTGAGCTAAAAATAGTAAAAACAAACTCTCATTGTCAAAATCCAAATGACCATCAATCAGCCATTTTTTATCCAATTAATCCCAAAATGAAAAGTGCACAACTAGCAACTGAGGAAAGGATTTTTGCAGGTGTGTCCAGATGATGGTGGGCTAAATATTTCTCAATTTTTTAAAATACTTGCACCATGTGATCTTGAAAATAAATCATGGTTATTGATATAACAAAGTTTAATAGCACTCGATCCCAGATTTTCTTGCTTTTATGAAACTTAAAAGGAGGTTTCCAAACATTGTAAATAATATTAGACACCCTCTACCTTTGAGTATCTATTGGCATAATAACACAGCCCGCAGTCTTCTGGAAGTTAGGAAGAAGATTTCTTCACTGTTTGTAAAATATTCTATTACCATATTTGAATATAGGTCAAGGTCATGTACATGAAGAAACTTTGCAGCCTACCACCCCACATACCCACTGAACAAATTTAGGTACTATGGGACATATTGGACTCCTGTGACCTTGAAAACAGGACAAGGTCATTTATATTACAAAACTTAATGACACTTTATCCAAGGAATCTCCTTTCAAAATATCTGTACTTATGATCTTCTGAAACTTGAGAATATTTAGAGACTTTTAAACATATTTGATCACTCTAATTAAAATACTACCATTCAGTACGTGTAAGAAGTTAAAGGTTTTAAAAATATCTGACCTTTGGTGACCTGGAAAATAGGCCACAGTTATTCATGCGAAAAGAATTTAAATAACTGGGTACTTTGTTACCAAATATCAGTAGCCACTTGCCAACATTTTTCTGTTAGTTAAAAATTCATGGACAGGCATATGGATGACGGATCCTTTACCGTATAATAACCTCACTGGCATTTAAATATCATGTGAGCATGAAATAACGTGTGTTCCATATATTATGGTCATGATAGACCCACAGAAATTGAAGTGATTGCATTAAAATCAAAGTCAAACAGACATATGGACAGACAGACAAAAAGACAACAAAAGCAAGAGTATCTGTGAAACTAATGAATGCTACATGAAAACAATTTATTGGACACAAAATTTTAACAAAGGGCAATAATTCTGTAAGTAAGGGTTGCAGGCCTTGAATTTGGTCAAATTCAGCACATTTGCTTAGTGTAAACAATGCATACACCAAGTTTATTGATTCTAGCTATATTTGAAGCAAAGCTATGCTCGTGACACAAAATTTGAATGATAACTACAACTGAGAGGTTATGACCCCCGAATTTGCTACACTGCACCTTATATTTTTATGACTGTTCTATTGTAAATGCAGGCAAAGTAATGCCCCATACACAAAAGTATAACAAAGAGCAATAACTCTGTAATGAAAGGGATGCAAGGCCCTAAAATTGGTACACTGCACATTGTCTTAAGTACTGAATCTTGCTAATGTCAATTTCATGGGATGATGAATTGAGTTGGTCTTGAGACAAATTTAATGAACTGCAAAGCAGTTCATGTTGAATTTGTCTCAGGACCAACTCAATTCACCATCCCATGAAATCGACATAAACAAGATTCAATTCTTATGTTTCAATTCACGCTTCTTTTTTCTATAGCATTGGAACTGACGCAATTTATCTTCTACTTTCATTTTTCTTTCTTGTCAGCATATCGTCGGACTTCATACTAGCAAATAGTCCGTCATTTGAAGACAGATTATTGTGACAAGTTGAAATATGTTTCTGTGTGTTTACTTAATATTCAATGAAACTTAAATAAGAACAAAATTTTTTTGACAACTTTAATGGAAATTTAAATAATAGTGTGCAACAAAGACAGTATGCTTTTTTTCTACGCGGAGGAATAACGTCTAGATGTGGTGCGCCGGTTCGCAAACGAAGCGGTGTCACTCATTTTTTTTTTTTTTTTATAGACATCAAAGCGGAGAGCAAGAAATATTAGGCTTCAGTCGTTTCACATCTTTTGAAACATAAAGTTACAGTTTTCAAATGTTGAATTATATTTAGAAATTACAAAAATGACCATAGCTCACACAATTCTTTTTTCTTTTAATTTCAATAATAGTTTTCAACAGTTTTTAAATTTTTATTTTGATGTTTTTAAATCTCATACTTGTGGTATATTGCCAGTCTAGTAGAAGTTGGGGAGTTTTCTCCCCTTACCTAATATTTGTATTCATATGCACTGGCAATGTTAATGTGGTCAAATTCATTGGTAAATGAAACAGATCACATTTAGTTGTTTCATTGATTCCGATTTGGGTAGAAATTGAAATATTTTGTAATACATTCACCTAGTTTCATTATTATAACGTAAATGCAAGCAAAGTTATGCTCTGGAGAGGAAATTTTTAACATAGGGCAATGATTTTATCATTGAGGGATTGAGGCCCTGAACCTAGTACACTGCACATTTCCTTCATATGAAGAATGTATCCACCAAGTTTCATTATCCTTGTTTAAATGCAAGCAATTTAATGTTGTGCTCTAGACACAAAATTTAAGCAAAGGGCAATAATTCTCTAAACTAGGGGACATGGGCTCTGAATTGGTACTCTGCACATTGCCTTAGTATATGACAAATGTATACATCAAGTCTCATGATCCTTGCTTAACTGTTGGCAAAGTAATGCTCCAGAAACGAAGGATGGAAAGACTGACACACAAGGCGGCAACTATATGCTTCCCCCCAAATTTTCAGGTATCATAGGGAGAAAAAAATTGTTGCGGAGACAGGATTTTACAGCAGAATGAAAATGAAAAATGGCTAAACCAAACAAATACAAATTTAGAATAAAATCAACAATATATGCTAATCCCTACTTTAGTAAGGATATAAAATTAAAATCATCAGCACTCACCAGCTGCTACAACAATTTGTGTAGTGTCTATGTTGGACAAAGGTCCTGCTGCTACACTGTTATCGTTCAAAAGACTTGATTGGATGTTAGCTTCGGTTACAGAATTTGTACTTCCTGAACTTCCTGAACTTTCTGTAAATGTCACTGTAGAGTTACAGATCACACTTCCTGAACTGCAAAGACAATCAAATGTGTGTTAAACATGGAAGGTGTAATTAACCTTATACACAACAATTAAGAGATATACAGAGCCTA
This sequence comes from Ylistrum balloti, assembly GCF_031769215.1. Lineage (NCBI taxonomy): Eukaryota > Metazoa > Mollusca > Bivalvia > Pectinida > Pectinidae > Ylistrum > Ylistrum balloti. Next base: position 683,915 of record NW_026782691.1, on the reverse strand, counting down.
CTTCACTGACAATGACATGACATAATCTTTTGAAGGTAATGAGCAAAACAAACAAGAGGCCCTGTATCTGTCACATGGTTTAGTTGGCTGAAATTGATTAATTGAAACTAAAGGAAAAGCATTTAAAACATTTGTATGTATTTCCCCTGTTAGGTCCCACCCCTATTTCCAAAGGGGGTTAGATACACTGTTTGTTACAACACTAAGTTATTTTCACCAATAATGCTTAAGATCAAATCTGAACAAATTTGAATTATTACAACAGAAGGATTTTTAAAGAAACCACTCTATTTCCAATAATGGGCCCCATCCTTTCTGACCAAGGGGGCCGAAAACCACAGTTCATACAAAACTGATCCCATTTATCAGGCATATTTCAAATCAAATTGAGACAGAATGTAGGAATTCCTACACAGGAAAAATTATTTCAAATATTTGGCCCAATCCCTCCTGCCTGAAGGCACTGAAATCCACTGTTTATACAAAATTGAATTTGCTCTATCTCCCCTATATAGCTCTGCCCTTTCTGCTATAGGGGGGCCAAAACCCTCTATCAAGAGAATAATGGGTCTTAATGGTCGCCTGACTATAAAGACCTATATATGAAAGTGGCCAGTTAAGCCTAATTTCTGGACTATGATACAGCTTACAAAAAAATTGTCACTTCATCAAAAGATTTTATGCAGACTGGAAATCTTAGTCTTTATACATGCTAATACAAAAATACTATGACTCTGGATCTATGGCTTGTTTGAAAAGAAATTTTATTATCTCAACTCATTTGACCCAAGAGACCTTGAATATAGGTCAAGGTCAATCATTTAAATAAATTTGGTAGCCCATCATCCAATTATATTAATGAACCAATAGCTTGGATCTTTTGGTAATTGACAAATAGTTTGAAGATTTTAATATATCTGACCCCTTTGACCTTGAAAAATAGTCAAGTTTATTGATTTTAACAAACTAAGTAGCCCGTCATCCCTTAAAAACAGGGATATGGTCAATCAGATGAATACTATTGGTAACCATTCATACCAGCTTGCAACAGGCCCAATGTCAGCACTTTTGACTATTTTCTAATTAAGAAGTCATTAAAACAATTTACATATTTGAACCCTTTGACCTTTGAAAAATGGTCAAGATTATTCATTTTAAGCAACTTTGTAGCATTCATCCCAGCATGTGACAGGCCCAATAGCAGACCATCGGCATTTTTGGTTATTGAGAGGAAGCCTTTTAAAAATTTCAACACATTAAAGAGGGTCAAAGTCATTAATATTAACAAACATGGTAGTGCTTTATCCTATCATGCTACAGGTATAATATTAGCACCCTGGGCCTTTTAATTATTGAGAAGAAGTCCTTTCAAGGCATTGACATATTTGAAACATGATATTGAAAGTGGGTAAAGGTAAAAAATATAAGCAAACTTCATTCTGCTTTGCGATTTCAAAAAAGTTTTAAATTGTGCCCTTTGTCCTTTAGTTATGTGGAGATTAATAAACATACCTGAAACCATTAACTGTAGCACTTTGGTATGAACTTAAACCACTTGCTGCAAAAATGGCATTCAGCTGGAAATCAAAAAAAGTAAAAAAAAAAATAATGTGAGAAGAGGCTTACATATATATCCAACTTTCTCATCTTTTATCATTGAACTATATTTGTAGAGTGATTCATGTGATGACTTGTACACTAGCACCAAAGTCTGTTCAGGTAAAGAGCTTAATATTGTGAAGCTGTGCTGTAATAGGAACTACATCTCTTGAGGAAAAATCAAACATGGTCGGGTAGGTGACCATATACCTTTCCACATTTATACTGGAAATCCAACCCTGCACATATAGGTGAAAGGCAAGTGCTTTACCACTGTGCCACCTGACCACCAAAATTTGAAAAAATTTGAAGTTTGGTTTGGTTTTATGCTAATTGACATCCTAACAATAAAGCTACAGCAATTTAATGATAATTCTCCTTAAATGCAAATAAGGTGAATGCAAAGCAGATAATAACGTACACAACTTTTTGGCTGTCTTGCTCAATACTATTCAATCATTTTCTGATATAATCTGCTGTTCTGGTGAAACTATTAGTGTATTAAAATACATACTAACAAACATGAAGCAAAAACATCATAGAAACATTACAGTTTTTATCAAACTAATAATTAATTTCTAATATTTTGCTGACAAAAATGTAACAAGGTAAATAACTATTTGTCATTCATCAAATTACTGAAAAAATTCTGTGTAAACTTTATCATACATCAGTAATGACTTGACTCTCCAGACTGGAATATGCTGCACTAGTTGGGTCTAAAAGATCTGGATCCCAAGTCACACCAAGCATCCTTAACTGAACAATGAAGTCTGAAAATGAAAATAGTAAATAAAATGTATTATTATAACGATTGGTATCTAAATTTACAAGTTGATGTTTGATAATCAGATCCATTACTATGTTATAGGCATATAGAATATTGGAAATTTCATTTATAGAAATCAAAATATAAATGCTACATCTGTTATAACTGCTTTTGGCATTTCAGTAGATGGAATGGGCAATGAAACAATTGGAATGAATTGAAGAGAAAATGATAAATGCTTTTTGTACACGGACAGAAGATTTTTACTTTCTAACCCCTACATCCATGATTATTCTACCAAAAACTCTTCCACCCCTAGTGGGTATTTGAATCTACCATCTTTTGGTACTGAGCAGAAGATTTCTGAAATTTCTGTCAATTATTGACCTTTTTTGGCCCTGCTCATCAGCCCTTAGTATCAGCCAGGGTGAATATGTGCATAACTTTGAATTGCCATCCTAAACTAACAATTCTAACCAAATTTGGTCTATTTCCAATAGAAAGTAAATAAATTATGCCCAAAAATATCATTTTTCTATAAAAACCTATAAAAAATTTACCCCTCCCTAAGGGGAAATGCAAGACCCTAGGGTCATGAAATTTATAATTTTTCTAAAAAATTTAAGACCTTTTCCATCCAAGATTATTTAATTCTAATATATTTCAGTATTAAGAAGAAGTTTTTGAAATCTTTTTAAAAAGTTGGATCTTTTCTCTTCTTTCCTCTACTATTGCTCTAAAGTATATAAAAATCCCTCTTACCAAACACAAATGATAATATTTATCTGCCAAATCCTGACAGAGGTCTTGTTTTTCTAATTAACAGAAGGGCACAACTTAGGAACCAAGTGAAATCTACATAAGAAATTTAAGAAAGATTCATCTGGGACCTTTCAAGAAATAGTGATAATGAACTTTCATTGTCAATTCCAAGATGCCTGCCTGTCAGCCATTCTGCTTTTCTGATCAGCTCCAAAATCAAAAGGGCACAACTAAGGACCAAGGGGCACCAACATATGAAATTTGAGAAAGACCTGCGCTTTTCAGGAAAAAGTGATAACAAGAATTGTGTCCACTACTACAAGTCTGTGAAAACTGATGAAACATAGGTTACTTGCAAAGAAACAATTCCTTGTGATAAATATTTGTGCAAATGAAAATTTAAGGACCTGTGTACATACACCTGTGAAAAATCATGAAAGGTTATAACTCTTGGAGATGTTAACAAAACATAATTATGTTTCAATGATTTGAAAGCTGTCAAAAGTGTCTATGATATGCTAATATACATATTTGAATTTTTACCAAGATAATAAGCCAAAGGTACAAGCACTGCTTATAATGAGGTAATGTACCATGCTCAGTTACACTCACCTGCTGAAACAGATGGCGATGATAATGCATCTGAGCTACTTCCATCACCAGACACTGCTAAGAAAAAAAAAATATATATATATTAATGTATATAAGAGAGCATTATGTTTAGAGAAATTTAAGCATTTTCTACCTTAATTTGTTATCAAATCTTACGAGATTTAATTTTTATAAATGAACATAAAGGACACAGCATTCATTAACAATTCAAGTTTGTTTTGACATTATCAAGCGACTGAAAATTTTGCACTGAAATAACAAATATGGTACCTACACCCATCTTTGTATCCCAAAAACAAAAGATTAAAAAATCCTGCCCTCCCTACAATCCATGAGCCATCTATGCAGAAACAAAGAGTGATCTACCTTCCTCTTTCCTTTATGGCTGCCTACGAGTGTGGACGTGTTCTTAGCTGAGTGCTTTGTTTTCCTTCTCGTCGTACTGCCATTTATTATTTTATTTTTATTGCAGTTTTGCTGCATAATGTTGAGCTTTCGTTCGCAGTTTTTGTTTATTAGTTTTTCTCTTAAAAACTTCATCGCCTGTTTTTCTTGTTTACAATTGTTTATTGTTTCAAGTATGGCTAGTTCTGGGTTACGTCAGGGTTCAGCACATGGGTGTTCCCATTTTTTTTGGAGACAGGACCTACATGATGTCTGTCCAATTCTGCGAACTTCCAGCCAGAAGAGGGATTCGTCCTCTTCTTCCAGCAGGAGAAGTAAGCCTTGTAAGCCTTGTAAGTCCTCCGCTTCCGATTCTGAACTGGTGGGTGATTTAGGCATTCTGCCGGGATGCTTTCATTACGTTGAGCTCCACCCTCGAGCAGGGGGTGGTTCCCCGTACAGACGCCAGGAGCTCCCCTTTGCTGGCGGTTTTACCGTCAGGTAGGGAATTCCAGCCGCAGGTCACTGATTCGCTCAGTGATCCCAGCGCGCCAGGTGGTGTTGTTAGTGGGAGCCGCCTTGACTTCGGGCCTGTACTTTCGAGTGCAGGGCAACAGACTTTTCGGACGACCCTACCGGTGAGGAGGGTTCCCAGGGGGAATTTGGCCCCGGGGCTGCTGAAGCTGAGACTCAACATGCTCCTTCTGGGATTTGGGACCTCCGGGCTGCTGTTTCCCTTATTCTCGCGGCAGAGGTTTGCTAACCGCCTTCAGCATCGTCAATTCCCGTGTCCACCACCTTTTTAGGTTTCCTGGTGGCCACTCTGGCATCCTTTTGATCAGATCGGTCTCTGCCAGAAGGCACTATCATGTCTTCAGCTCTAGCCAATGCCCGGGCTTGGGTTATGTGGAAGAATTCTTCCTCTACCTGTGCTCCCGGGTTTGCCCGCCTGCAACTCGGTGTTGGTGATTTGTCCAAGGCTTCCGCAAACAACTATGCCATGCATGACGGGCAACTAGAATCTCAACCAGCTAGGCTGGAATCGAGAGAGCTGGAAGCCTGGCCGGCAAATCGGTGGTCCAGGTGGTATTGGGTTCTAAGGAACACCACAAGATGGAGAGAATGTTGTGTCTTTTCATCCAGATTCTGTCATATATAGACTACCTGACAGTTTGTTTATGTAGGGTATCTGACTTGCCTGAGGGTCAGTTATCTGATGCAGAACAGGCGGACATAGAAGACAGAATCTCCTCTGCCCTGAACACGACTTTGAGAGCATCGGCAGCCTTGCAAGTCTCCTTGCTACCCAATGTCGTGTTGGCCAGGCAGTTTTCAGTCCTGAAAAACTGCCTGGTTGAGGAACCCTACCTCTCCCAATTGTTGACTGCCCCCTTCTTAGGCTCTACCCTATTTGGGGAAGCGCTTCCTTCTGTTCAGAAGGACATGCACATGATTAGGCTCTGGGTGGGCAAACAATTTGCTGGTCTGGCAGGGTCTCAATCTGCCCCATCTGCAGCTACCAGTGGGACGGGGGGCCTCTCTCGGCATTTCTTCCACAGTGGCAGGAGATCACGAAAGGCACTTGGGCATTGTCTGTGGTGAGAGGGTCTAAGTTTTCCTGTATCCCCCTTCTTCGAGATCCACCCCTCGCCATTCAGCTCATTTTCTTTCCTCCTCCTGCGGATGCAGAAAAGTCTCTGGCACTCCAGGAGGAAGTAGGGACCATGCCTGCCAAGGGCGCAGTAGAGGTTTCTATATTGGAATGCACTCCCGGCTTCTGCTCTAGAATGTTTCTGGTTTAGAAGAAGTCCGATCACAGACCTCATTGACTTTATGTAAATTCTCCTCACTTCAAGATGGAGACCCCATGGGGCATTATGGCCACTGTGATGGACAGACTGTGGGCAACTTCAGTAGATCTGATGGATGCCTACTTCCATATTCCCATCAAGAAGTAGGCACCTTTGGAGAAGTTCGAGAAGGCCAAGGATCTGGCTCTGATCTTCATCGCTCGATCGCATGTCCAGATGCGTTGGTTCCTCAGTTTTCTAGGGTATCTCAACTCCCTGGCAGATGTGGTCCCCCTGGAGAGGCTTCACATCAGACCTCTCTAGATGTTCCTCCTGTTCAGCTGGGTTCCATTATCCAGGAAGTGGGAGGCCTAGATTCCCCTTACCCAGTCGGTCAGAGAGTTTGCTGGCTGGTGGACCATTCAGGGTGCCTCTGACCAAGCCTGTCCCCTCGACCAATGCAGCTCAGGGGAGTGGTCGAGGGAACATCAATGTGCTCGAGATGATGGCTGTTCCTTTGGCTCTGTAGTGCTTTCGTGGGATCCTGCAGTCCAAAGTGATTTGTGTGGCTACCGACAACTCCACAGTTGTCATGTATCTGGAGACACAGGGGGGCACGAAGTCTTGCATCCTGTGTGCTCTCGCCATCCACATTCTTCTCTGAAAGGAGATGCAGTTGACCAATAACGTCAAGCATCATCCTGGAAGGCTGAACGTGTTGACGGACACTCTCTCCAGGCGCTGCCAGCCAATGTTGATGGAATGGCAGCTGTGTCCCTTGATTTTTAAGAGAATTTGTCAGGTGTTGGACAGACCTCTTATAGACCTGTTTGCCACTTCTTTGAACAACCAGATGCCAACTTTCATATCCGGTCCACGACTCGAAGGCTTGGGCTGTGGCACCATTTCCCAGGACTGGGACGGGATGTATGCACATGCTTTCCCTTCCTTCAACCTGGTGGGCCGGGTGCTACAGAAGTTCCGGGAGCATCACTGCTCCTTACTTCTGATAGCTCCTCTGTGGCCGAGGCAACCTTGGTTTCCGGAGCTCTTGTCGCTTCTGGTAGAGGAGCTCCTGCCTCTCCCCACCAGACCGAATCTCCTTCGCGAGTCTTGGTCCAGAACAATATACTCTCGACCAGAGATCCTCCACCTTCATGCCTGAGAGGTGTCAGATCGCATTACGCGATCAATCAGGGCTTCCTCTTCTGCCGTCTACCAGTCACAATGGAAGATCTTCTGTAATTGTTGTGTCAGCAGGTAGGTTGATTCCTTCAAAGCTTCTGTGCAGTTGATTGTGGATTTCCTACTCTCTCTGTTTAGGGACCGCAATCTGGAACCGGGCACTATAGCTGGCTATCGTTCAGCTATTGCCGACAGGAAAGAGATAGGTTCGTCCTCCTTTCTTTCCGCCCTTATCAGAGGCTTCGCTTCCTTCTTGTCTACGTTGGTCCAAAGACTACACTGTCGTAACCCTCCTAACTTATATTTCAGATCCCAGGGTTCTCGCCCAATCCCATCAAACTGTTTTAAACTACATCAAAAAAACCCATGAGCAGATATCTTTAAACCTTTCAGCCTTGCAGAATTTTAGGCTTTCCATGTTCATCATAATTAGCATTGTTACTTCAAACTTTACAACAGAGAAGTTGAATATGGGTCAAAGTAATTTGTTTGGAGTTTGTTGGGTTAATTCTAGAATGTTGCAATGTTAATACAACCATATACATTGAATTTAGGTTCTATTTGTTGTTGAAAATGTTAAAAAAAATAATTTTATGATTTTAAAGAGGATCAAAGTTAAATATTATGCTTCAAGGCCTTTAGGTTAATCACAAGAAGAATTTGTTTAAACATGTTTAAAAAATTTGACCCCAGCAACCCACCAGCCAAATAATAAGACAATGGGCCTGTGGTTTATTGAGCAGAAGCTGTCTGAATGGAAAAGTTGGAACAACACACAGATGACTGATGACAGACGCCACGCTCCAGCATAAGCTCACTTGCTCTAAGGGCAGGTGAACTAAATAGTAGAAATAATTCTGACTGCTTAACTGACATCATATAGTTCAGATGTACAAAGCCTGCACTTCTTCCAACAATGCCATATTTGTAATAAACACAAATCAGTCAATTACTGTCAGGTCAAAATAAGCTTCCACATAAGAAATTAATGACACATAGAAAACATTAATAGAAACTTTCTGCTCTATAAAATAACACTAGTTTGACAGATGGGATGAAAAGTCAATGACACATAACATATAATGAACATTCAGTCATTACTGTAACATTTCATGACTTATTACCAGCTGGAACACTGATAAGTCAGTTTTGGCAAATTCAGATCAACAGATAATTGAATGGACGAATAGATCAATATGATATTTGAGCCCGATTGATATTCATTCCCCTAGATCTTAACTAAAATATTAAAACATTAAAATTCATTCATTTATATCTTTAATTGTTAACAATAGTGATGTGGTTTATACAAATGTGTATTTTGAGGATAAAATCATAATATCAATTAATAGAAATGTTTGATGAATGAAATGTTGAAAATTTTTTATGAAAAAAAATGAGTACCCTTCACACAACAAGAGGCCCATGAACCTTAACAGCCACCTAATTACAAAAAACAATATTTGATATAACACCAGTAGTAGTAAAGTCAACCCGCTTGATATTCAATTTTCTAGATAAATATAATAACAGTGTAAGCTATTTATGTCATGAGAACCAGAAGTTGGACAACTGTAACAGTCAAACCTACTTCTACAGCAAAAAAGATGAAAAGCAATGAAATTATTATTGAAAAATTGCCTTATGTGACAATTAAAATCAACATGAATTTTTACTTTTTTAGATGTCAATTGACGTATATCTAAACACTGTAAGCAGCCATGAATGAACTTCTATTCTTTTGACTAATTTTCTGCTTTCACTTTCAGTTTCATTTGTAAGAACTGATTTGAAGTGAATTACTGAAATGTAATATTCAGTTAGGTATACAGGTAAAGTTATTCTTCTCAATAACATTTTATAATGATTTGCCAGTTTTGCTAAGAAATTCTGTTACCTGACCCTCATAAACTGTACCATTTTGCCAGATGAAAAAAGCCCTCATGCTCACGTGACAATCATGTGCAATAAGTTGTGATACCTAGTAAGCAGTTTTCTTCATAATGAAATTATATAAAACTATAAGTGTATATAAATACAGCACTGGTATGAACAGTAACCTATTTTTCTATTGCCATGTTTTTCTACGAGAACATGAGATGTCAAAATGAATTTCTCAGAGAGAAAATTTTCAACTGAACATTGATTTAGTAAAGCACCTGAGAAAACAAATTTAAGTGTTACAAAGGTCTTCAATCTGTTCATGATGTTATCGATTTTGTTCATAATCCCGATAGCGCCACCCTTGTCAGCAGGTTTGATAACAATATCATCAGTTGGTAGTGTTCGTTGTTGGAGGGGTAGCCATATAGTATGGCACTGGTTCTTGAAAGAAACAAGTGTTACAGCAACAGTGAAAGTAGAAACAATTATGAAACCACAAAAAACTTCCTAATTTTTAGGAATTATATATTAAATTTCTTTTTACTGTAATAAGTTTGTATTACATCATCTTATAGAATCAGTATTTCACATCAATTTGTGTGATCTTCCCTCTCTCAAGGACTCATCTCAGAAGACCAACTCTGGTTTCAAACATGACATTTTCAAAAGGATTGTAAGGAAAACATGAAACTAATGTTAACACTTTAACTTTAATAGATCATTCAACAGAGCAAAATAATATCACTTACTAGGAAAACACCAATAAAGTCAACTGGGTAAATGTTTGAAGTTTGTTAGTAAAGGAAGCCATCTGGATACAATGCAGTGAGCCAGTATTAAACAGGAACGATGGGGGCCATAGACTCTTGCACATATATGTCCAAGTGTTAAACAATGTGTAGTGAAAATGTTTGTCAATTAATCCTTACCAGCTCGTACACTATGTCAATGCTAGTATGCTCCACATTAGTCATTTGTCTGATGAAGGTGACCCGTGTGTAGTCATCAAAACTTCATACTCTAATCTTCTACTGGTTGTGTTATAAAAACTTCTATTCTATATCATTTATTTATTTCAATTGCAGAAACAAGTTTTACTTAAACTAATCACTCTTGGTAGGATGCATGTGTGAGGTCTTACTTCAGAAGGAAACCAGAGCACATAAGGAAAACAAAGTTTGACAGGCAGGTGGCCCATGAACTCACATTATCTGTTTGAGTAATCAAGTCTCGGAGGTCTAGGTGAAAGGCAAATGCAATACCACTGTGCCATTCAACATCAAATTTCATATGCAGATTAAATTACTGGCAAAGTATTTCACAGATACTTACTACCAAAATAGACTCCAACTCCAATCAGTACAAGAATCACCAAAACAGTTCCAGCTACAGCCAGTGCAATGCAAGGTTTTCGTCTGTTAAATGTAGATCCTGAAAATATTACCAGTGCTTAAGATTTGGCAAAACATTTAACACTTTTGAGCTTAAACACATTCAATATTGCAAATTGGTAACTCTATAGAGCTTCAATACAGATATTATCTTGCCACTGAAGGCAGCAGCAAAATGAATTGATTTCCTGTGAGTAATGTCAAAATATTTTTTTATTTTAAAGATTAATCTGGAGCAGGACAAAGATTTGGGGACATTATTGGCCAAATACATTAGCTACTAGTATATTAGCTTTCTGATAAAGAAGGTGATTTCAGTTTGCACTGTAAATATGTACAGATGCACACAAAATGACCACTTTTAATTGGAAATTGTTTTTTAAAAATTTTAAACACATAAACAGGATATATTCATGAAAGTTCATGCTCAGATTCAGGTCAACATACTGAGGCCTGCTGATAGTGTATTGTAAGGATTTCATATCAAAGACAAATTTGTGAATGATGACATCAGTGTGATCAAATAAGGGCTGTAAGAGATGGGTTATGCTCCCAAATTTGGACAAAATTTCCTAAATTATCCAAAACAAAGTGACAATTCTTGTGCACTGCACATCTCCTTGTTGAGATCTATCTACCAATGAAGTTCCATGTGGATACCTCTTATAGTTTTAGTGTAAAACCCTGCACAAAATTTAACTATGAAAAACAGCAAAGGGCAATAACTCCTAAATCTTGCAAAAAAAAAAAAAAAGTGATGGTGCTTGTGCAATGCACTTCTCCTTGTTGAGATCTATCTACTATTAAGTTTCATGTTGATACCTCTAATAGCTTTTATGTTATGCTCGCAACAAAATTATGATGGATGGACGACTGGACAGACAAAATGACAACTATATGCTCTCTCTTCATGGAGCATAAAACCTAACAAGAGGCCTGTATCGTTCACCTTGCTTTGCTTGGCTCAAATGGAATTCTAAATATTCCAGCACAAAACACAAAACATTTCTCTTTTCCTATTGGACCAAAACCCTCCTTTCTTAAGTCATAAAGGAGAAGTAGGATGTTTTTGCCCTATTTTACCTAGTGGACACTGCCCTCCTGCCCCAGGAGGCAAAGACTCACTGTTTATATAAAATTGATTCCCTCTTACCCAAGAACACTTCAGACCAAATCCGGGAAAAATCCAATCATTCCTACAGGAAAAGTTGGATTTTTAAGAATTTGCTCCATTTCCCCTATTGGGTCCACCCCTCCCACCCCAGGGAGTAGAGACCAATTTTTTATATCAAAAAAAAAAAAAAAGGAAAAAGGAAATTGAATACTCTTCACCTAAGTTTGCATCTGACCAAATTTGGGCAAATTCCAATCATTCCTCCAGGAGAAGAAGGATTTTAAAGACTTTGTCCTATTTTACCTATTGGACCCTGCCCGTCCACCCCAGGAGGCAAAAACTCACTGTTTATGGAAAATTTATTACTTTTCACCCAAGAATGCACCAGACAAAATTTGGCCAAAATTCAATTATTCTTACAAGAGGAGTAGGATTTTTAAGAACTTCAGGCCAAGTGAGCTAAAAATCAAACCATATTTCTGAGAGATACATATTTAGTATGTATCTGTTTCATTTCAATTATCAAAAACTTCACCCATAACATAAAAGATAAAAGCCAGTCTTCAGGACACCGCAAAAATCTATGTAAACTAAGAAACATTTTGGACACTGCAGTAATTGTATAGTCGATGAATATATGTACAGTTTGAGTAAGCGCTAAAAATAATCTGAGATATTCTAGATCTATTGATGAAGCTGGCTACTCATGATATATGTAAAAATTCTGATTGCTATGGGCCATTCTATTTTTTAGACACACTAAACATATGCTGAAGTAGGTTTGCCTCACAAATGCTTAATCAAAACCATGTATTTTTTTTAATTCAAAGCAGGGACGTCCCTGTTCAAAGTCAATAAAATTCCACATTGTTGTCATTGTAAGTGCCAAAGAATGTTTATGGGTCGCTTCAAACCATTATTGTTAATAATCAAAATTTTAAATATATAACACATTATACATAAATAATTCATACCTATAAGAGAGCAACTACACCTACTCACATAAATATTGACATTTATTACTAACTACATAAAGCAGTGGTCCTCGGGTACTTATCACACCTGAGTGATGCCACTTTTCTGACACAACATTATTCAATATGTGCCCAGGTAAGTATCCAACACTGGTAAGAATGACAACTTAAGAGAGTGTTTGCTAATAAAATGATTTGATTGGTTAAAAAATTTGATTGTCTGACACCCTTAATTACACTCATGTACGTCATTTAATTAGAATCATGATCCAGTATGATTACTTTCATGTCATCATGCACTATTATTGTTTATCAGCAAACTAAGTACTTGTGTCCTTGCATTCTAAATCCCTGCACCCAGCTATTATAAACACCACTTGAGGCCCCAACTCTGTATTTAAATTAAGTGACCACTAAACAGAACACAGATTTTTGGCATGTGCTTAGCCATTCCCTCTATATTATGGCAAAATAAATAATTTCAAGACTCATAGATATGCTTTGCAATTACCAATTAGATGATCATATATGTATTAATCCAATTCTTTAATAAAGTCTCAATAAACACTCTGCATACAGATATGTCAATGCTATCTTCCGCATATACATAAGCATGCAGGCATGTGTTTTTCTGGACCTTAAATGTTTGGTTTCATCATTGTGTTATACAATGTGAGGTAGAAAAAATAAAACCTATGATTCCTTAAAAGTCAATTTAACATTTAAAGTGTTTCAAAAGACAATCTTATTCAATATTCTGAAAATGCCATTGTCTTTACTGATCAGTTGTTTCCAGACTTTCTTTTTAAAAACTTTGCAGTAATTTTGAATGACGTCAACTCTAACTCATATCTATTTCCACAAACACATTTTCATACAATTCGAACAAGTTTGTTAATATTTAATTTTGATCTAAAGAATGAAAAGGCTCTTTCTAGGCCAAATCATAATTCAACCATCCCCTTTACTTTTTGGCAAAACTATTCAAACTGTTTTAAACAATGTTTCAGAGAATAATAGAAAACCATCATTTGTGATTTCTTTAAGTAACTGCTCTACACAAATATAAGACTGTTGCTGTTTATTTTGGTAAATATTTATTCAATATCAAGAAATAATTCTGTCTTGAGTTATAATGATATTTCCAATAACGTATTATCTGAAGTTGAGTATAAATGAATAACAAACCATGCTTAAAATGAACTAATTTTCTTGGTCTCCAGAGATTTGCTATAAAAATGATTTACTGTATTTTAGACTCGTCTGTAATAGGTACAAAGGAAAATTATTTGTTTTGAAATACATGATATTTTTTCAAGTATAAATTGCAAATTAAGTGTTTTGTCATGAGGAAGCGTGTTCTTTACAGAGTGAGATATTGCCAATATAGGAAAGGAATATATGTAGGTTTTTCTGATGCATACTTAGTACATTGTCTTAAATTCCCTATAATCCCAAAAATGCTTTCATTGTTAATCGGCTATACTAGGTGACAAAATTCACTCTGGAATTTTTTTTTCCATAAAAGCACTTGCATATGCTAATTATTACTTGAGGTGCACTGAGTTCAGGTCCAGCCCCAACTACTACAGGTAAGTTTCACTCCTAGCTGACTGTAGAAGGCTGATATCAGGTCATCAAGGGGTGCAATATCTAATCAAAGTACTCAAAGTACTGAAAGGCTAAACGTATTGAAAAATGTTCACAAATAACCGCAAAGCTATATTACTTTCCCCATACTCCTACACTTTGGAATGCAAAAATTACTAAAATAAGAGAACCAGAGGCTATTTTTCTTAATTTTAAGCAATTTTATATCTTCTTTAATTCTTATTTCAAATTTGACGACAATAATGTGAACAAATCAAAATAGGTAAAAAAATAACAAAATACACACAACCATATATTTATCGCCAACAAACCAAATGATTAATAGCTCTATGATGAAGTTGACTAAATAAAACCTTTGAAATTCCCAAAATGTTGCAATTACTATCCTATCAATATGAGGATTTAGACAAATCGAAAGGACTTTATACCTACTTCTTTATTTTGAATGTATTGGAAAGTAATAGTCCTTACTTATTGTAATTATATTTGTAGTTGAGGAAAGTATATAAGGTGTACACAGCATTTCAGATAGATTAAAGTGTAAGTAATTACATTAAATGTATTTACATGCCTATCTTCCTAGAAGTATCATGGTTAGACTAGTAATTATGTCTATAAAGACATAGTTCTTTGAGATTAAACCAGACTTCCATTTATATACAAAATTTACAATATTTTCACTATAGCTACTACTATTTCTGATCTCAAATGCATTAGATAATGTCACCATGACATGCTAAATGAATAAATATGTTATGGAAATATTTCGTTCTAGTCAATTGATAATTATAAACATGAATATTTCGATTTTTTTATACGCGCTTTGTTTGAAGAAATATTTTCAATTCAAGGAACTTTGATACACATTAACAAACCTTGAGAAATCAGCACAATCAACCTTCATCAAATAAAACTAAAAGACAAAAATTATAAGTTATGACAGAGTCAACATAATGATCAGTACGGTATTAAAAATATATTATTCATAAATCATGAGCACCAAATGTGCCTACGAAGCGCAAACTTTTTATCTTCAAAAACTTGAAAAAGTGTCATGGCAGTGGGTGTGAAAAACCTGGAAAAAGTGTCATATCGGCGGGTGTGCGCGTGGGACGAACAGTCCAATTCGGTGATGTCTACTGAGGTAAAGTGATGCTATATATTAAGACGATCTTGCCACAACGACAAGGATTAAAACAAAACTGATGTTCTGTTTGTAAGTTTTGTTTGTTTATAAGTGCTGTTAGTTGATAATTCAAACCAAGCCCCCAGACTAGCTTCTTATCAACTCGCACGTACAGTGTTCTGTACGCTTACGTCATGTCGAGAATTCCGTAAAATATATTGTTCAAAATTTATCAATAGTTCAACCACACTGTGCTTCTTTTTTGAAATATATAGTAATCGTATTGTTATTTAGAAAAATAAACTAATTTGGATGCTTTTAAATAGCGATTTGAAAGATCGCGGCATTATTTACGCAGAAAATTGCCGCTAGAGGGCTCTAACTCTTTTCGATATTTCAGCCAATTAGAAGGCCAGGATCGGTGAATTTTGTTTGAAAGGCCGTAGCAATAGGCTATGCGTACTGAGTACGTTTAACCTAAAAACCATATATCAACCCCTGAAACTCCCGACAATGCATTTCTAGGCATTGTGATGCTGGTGTAGAAAAAACAGTCATCTCTCCCTTATTTGTGGATGTATTGACCTACTGATTATATCTCATGAAACCGGAGAAAATGCTGAGCAACTTTTGTTCTTTGTAAATTTTGATTTGAAAAATGTTTCTTACTTTTTTTGAGAGGTGAAAATACATGCCAATTTTTTTCCTAACATTTTGGATTGATGAGATCATTGCATGTACATAGCAGACGTAAATATCTATTTCGGGATTTGGTTTGTATTCCACATATATGTTCATAAATGATGAGAGACTTCACTCGAATTTCAATACATTGATACCTAATATCCAAAGTCTTATGCATGTTGACAAGTCAGCACCATAATCACTGGTTTATACTCGGTTGTCACCTTAGTAACATTGTGAATGTCACAAGTGATTTCTTGAAAGGTTCACATGAGCTGAAGTAGTAATTAGCTTCCATCTATATGCATTTATTTATAAATCAAACTTTGTACTGTACAATCTATATATCAAGAGACCTTGAAAACATTATCAAGCAGTAACATCCACTGACTCAAACTTCTGAATATCATAGTTATCATAATTAAATAAGTTTGTGTAACAATTAGTTGTCTTAATCCAACTGAGCTTTAAAATCAACATTTGAAGAAATATCATATGATTTACAAACAAAACAATATTGTTAACTTCAAATGAAGCCAGTGAGAAACAACATACATACATGTTGTTAATCATACTCCATCAATGTCATCATGGCCTATTGTCAGCAACTTGTTATAAAGCCATATTTTCTTTGGATGCCCAAATAGCATATTTAATAACATAGCCTGGTAAAAATAGTACATTTATAGAAAAAACAAATAGAAAGTTTTATCTCAGTACAAATAATCCAATAAAGCCATAAATAAATTTCACCTGAAACTTTACTAACCTGATGGAGAGCTAGGAACGATAAGATTATCATCCTTATATACTGGAAAAGCTGGTTCTGGAGGTGGAGTCCAAATTTTTTTGTTTTTCTCATAAACTTGTTCTTCAGGAGGGGGACTAAAGGATATTTCAAAAGAATTCTCCTTGTTACTGCCTTGCAATGAATGAGTCTGGAAACATCGCGGAGGTGCAGTCCAATTGTACCCTTGATGATCCATGAACGATGTTCCAGGAACCCAAAAAGGAACGTCTGACCCTGTGGCTAACTCATCATCATCATTCAGGCCATCCAACCTCAGCTCCTGTCGAATTGGCATTCTAACCTTTTCTTTGCTTCCAGGACGTGATGGAACTTTTCCATTCCCTCCAGTCGTTTGTGCAGTGAGTGGACGGACAGTTGATTTGCCATCTTTACCTGCAGTTGTGGGAAGTGGCGAAACCTTGCCATTTTTATTTGCACTTATTGGACGAGATGGTGTATTCACACCTCTTTCAGCAGATGCCGGGCGAGAAGTTGTCACAACATTTTCTGCAATTGCTGGAGAAGATAAATCTACCTTGCTGTCCCCAGACCCAGGACGAGAGGGTACCTTTCCATTTTTTTCATCTACCTCTTCTCCTGGGGGAGGAGTATACGCTGCTACTTGTACATTCTTTATGGTAGGCATACCATCAAACTCTATGTTTCCCACCAACTGATAATCATGCACTGTTTGTTGGTCTATACATACGCCAAAGTTTTAATCCAAATAATGACAGTTCAATCCAGTTATTGGTATCAACGGCACAAAGCAGTTAAAGAAACTGTTGACGTCACCCTTAGATTAGTTATATACAAGTATTATCCCTAGTTACAGCCATCACAGTGCTCTCTTACCTGAATAGTATGTATGAGACATCCCCTACTCGGGTATTGATTGGCTCTAAGAACATGTTAACGGTAATTGACAGCTATACCTAGCATAGAAGTAGATCAATAAATAATTTGAGTCAAAAGCTTTTTTGTTAGAGAAGGGTGGAATTGCGAAATGAATCCTGGGTGCTTTATTAAAATATCTCATCCATATAACGACATTGTATATTTGATAACTCACACCATTCATTCATAGGCTAACTGCGTTCACACATCTGAACATATTGAACATCTGATGGTATTTCACAACAACATTTACTTTTTCATGGTCTTCTGAACAAAACAATTGAAGCATTGTTTTCCAGAGACTGCTTGCACATGTGCGTATACACATATGGCATTGTATGTATGCATTCTTCTGTTATTTTGATAAACTTGTCATGGATTTAACCTTACCACCATAAATTAATTTTGTTTAAAAACTTGAAGGAAAAAACTAATTCATGCATGACCAACTGCTTAAAAATATATATCAAGCATTTATCAACTAGGGCATTATACAATATTAATTAATATATTCAAAATAAGGATAGTACACAATGCAAATGTATTATTATTACCCTCGTACTATCTAAGGGGCTATTATAACTCATTCAGTTAGCTAATGTGATCCCAGGTGAAAATTTGAGGTGTTTAGTTTGACAAACCCAACCCATGATAGTTTGTTTCTCGGGAAGTCGAGAAATGGAAAGGTTTCTGCTGACATAGATGTGTCCTTGGCCAAGGCACTTTTACCCGTCTTGCATAAACAAGAGATCCCAAGGAGTCTTGGCACCAACCATTGTTTGATCATTACCTATTCTTTAAAAGTATAAATGTATTATCTTTTCTTCTCTATTTTCTTTGTCAGACCCCCAAATTAAAAGATACAACAAGAGACCAAGAGGAATATACATAGAAAATTTCAGAAAGATCTGTCTAGTAATTCTATAGTCAAAATACATGATGGCCACTTGTCAATCATTTTCTTTTTCTGCTAAGTTCAAAAATCAAAATGGCCATAAGGAATCTACTTTTGAATATTTTTAGAAAGATCCATCCACTACTTCTCAAGAAATAGCGATAAAAAACTTTCATTGTCAATATCTAAGATGGTTGTCTGTTAGGAATCTTTTTTTAAGTTAAGTTAAGTAAGTTAAGTTAATAATGGCTGCAAGCAAAACAATGCCTCTATGTCCATATCTAAACTTGATTTACAATGGAATTGATATATCATACAATGAAGGAGGAATTAAATCATTACATAGTGACTCAGCAATTTATGGTTTTGAGAGATCAAATTATTGTTCATCAATGATTGAGATATAGGTCTATTTATATTTCAGTGCTTAATATGGTATAACATTCCTGGCTTAAATGTCTCGATTTCTGCTGATGCGTACAGTTTTTCTGTTCCATGGTGGTCCACGAACCCGATAGATGCAAGCTTCCTCTCTCATTCTTTTATTCCCATCGTTACAGGGCTGTTCAGGTACTCCAAAAATGACCATGTTGTTTTCCCTGCTTTGCCGATCCTTTACCTCGGAGAATATTTCATCCGTACACTGAGGCGTTTCCATCTGTTTCCCAACCTTTTCCATTTCCTTTTTCAATATGCTTTCGACATCAGATATTTCACATTTCCTCTTCATTGAATTTTCCAAATCCTCAAGCCTTTTCTTAAATGTTTCCATTATCTCGCGACACCTTTCCTCAATTTTTCTATCCGTCAGTATACTTTTCTCAACTGTCACTCTACACGGAGGACAAAACCACATACTATCTGATCGGCACAAAACTTTGTACATATGTTCATCCATGCCAATACATCCAATGCAAAAATATTCTTGGCATCTGTTGCATTTCATCATTTTGGTTGTCTTCTCAACATACATCTTTGAACACAACTTACACCCAGATTGAGTGACGTTCAGGGTATCCATCCTGACTACAGTAGACGAAGACACTGATTTGGCTGTGGTAACGGCTCCAGCAGTACCACTTTCGGCTTTACTTTAGGTCATTTTCCATAAAATCTATCAACGCTATTCACTCCGAAACACGTAACTACCGTAAATTTGCGGGTATAGTGCGCACCCAGGTATAATGCTCAGGTACTTTTTTGGGGTCAGATTAAAAAAAAAAAAGTTTTCTACAGAAAGATTAATTGATTACTGGTTACCGCGATGAAACAGTTGATGTGGTTTGATCCATTGATAATTAGGAAACCACAATCATCGTGACCCTAACATATTTAATTACCATAAACAAATTCACACAGGTGCCTGACTTAACAAGCATGAAAGGCTTTGCTAATTGGATAATTAACAGTTCTTAACAGGTAACAAACACGTTGAGTATGAGGAGATTTATGACACCCGGCTTAGGCTGAACGTGTGCTATTGCTTAGAAAACAATGTTGTTTTAACTGTCTGAAAAGTTTCAATCCTACTTGTCCCCATATGTGTACCTACCGCGGTATCCGAAGGTACTTAATTATAGATTGTTTACACGGACTTCGACATGGGGAAACTGCGAACATCGTTTACAGCAAAAGAAAAACTGTATGCCATTGACTACGCCGAGAGACTCAAGTTTCTTGCCGCAGGTCAAAACTTCGACATTCCAGAGTGAAATATCAAGGCACAGAAGAAAAAAAGACTGTTTAAAGTCCCAACCACTGACCAGAAGGGCTGACATAGGTGCCACAGCGAAACACCCAGAGATGCATATTCACCAAACAAAGCTATAGTGGACTGGGCCAGCTTTGGTAGTCATCTGTGGGTCTAGAGAAACAGGACATTGTGGACTATACATACATTTTTGCACCAACAGGCTGAAATATGGCATAATGAAAACTTGAGGTCAAAACCTTTTAAAATGTATAGTCACATTTCCATGACTTTGATCAACTTGGAGTAAACCTATACCTTTTATGGCTCCTATATCACTTGAATGTCTTAGCATGATTCATCATATTGGAATTTGTGAAAAAATGTTTAAAAATGCATGTGCATACATCCTAGCCAACAATGTGTGTATACATGGAAGGAAACATGGCAGCAAATATAGTCACCATAATACTTTCATCTAAGGATATCCTATGGTTACAATTTATGATCCTGAAATTATTATGTCCTATACATGTATATGAACTTATTGAGTTTCCCAAGTTAGTGCAGGAGGCTGGACAAGATAGTCTGTATTGTTATTTTTCTAAAAGTATACAAATTTGATGTCAGGAAAGAGAACTAATCTACGAGCCATGTGACTTGAGTTGTGAATGATAAGGCTGATTTTCTGTCTATTAACATAAAAAGGCAAATTGAGTCTGAACCCCAGGATCATTAACCAGACTGTGTGTCAGTTTTTTCAAGCTAGATATAGATTTGATTGCAACTGGATTAAATTTTAAATAGTCTAGATATGTTCCTTGGAATCATGATCCAGGATAAAAGGCAAAGTATGGCTTTACCTTTTCACAGGCAGAATTTTCAACATATCTGTTTCCATTGTATGCTCATTATTGAGGGTTTTACAAAAGTTGTTTGTAAAGCTATTACTGTGGTAAAAAACTGAAGTCAGGGTTTTCCATAATTTTGTTAGTAGTAGGCTGTGTAGTGAAAGTAGGAGGCTGGCCTGCGGTGTACGTGTAGTCGTGTATGGAACATTATTACGGAACTGGATTGGTTTAGGCGGCCAAATGATCAAAGTAGCCGGTCAAATTGGCCGGCGACCGGCTCTTATGGAAAACCCTGTGAAGTACTAAGCAATGGCTTACACTTTGGTAAAATTTTATCATTAAGACTCCGGCCATGTTTCCGCTAGGGAAAGATTTAATTTTTCTCCCACATTACTTGTGTACATATGTGTTCTGTATCAAAAGAAGCGCTGAAGAAGGGCTTAGTTATCAAGAGACTTTGTACGGCCGTCCCACAGTCATGGAGACCTTACACTAATAAGGTATCAAGCTGGCATGGAAATAGTAAAGAGATTGGTGTAATCACTTTCCACAATGTAACTCCAAAAGACATTGTGAATTATCATAGTATCATATACACTCACTGATCTGTATCATTACAAAAGTATCTTAATTTCTCTCTGAGGAAACACCTTTTCAGAAAGAATCCACCTCTACCTTGTTACACTGGGACATGGAATGATGCATCAGTGGTATTGAACTATATCAAAGAATATTACCGAAAATTGGGTGTTGTTTTCCTTTTGGAAAAATTCTTCCATGTCATTCAATCCCAATATTTCTCCACCAAACAATTGGTTAAAGTAACCTACAAATAACAAGCAGTTTAGTTCTGCTCAAGATGAATGCACTAGCTGTTGAGTGAGAGCATAATGGGTTAAAGTAACCAACAAATAACATAGCAGTTTAGTTCTGCTCAAGATGACTCCACTAGCTATTGTGTGAGAGCACTATTGAATTCATCTGTACAAGTACTGTCCTTGGATGTTTAGAAGCTTTTCATTTCTACATATTATATTTACCACATATGAAGGATCTCTGCTAAATACTTTCAAGTATTCAATTTTAATTCTAGACTTCATACTTTCAAATTTCCTTTGTTATTTAGGAATATTTTGTGCTGAATCATCCATAATAACCATATTTTACTGCATATTTCACATCTCTGAAAATGGAAAAGTGTGGGTAAGAAATCTCTTGTTATAACAGACCCTTTCTCATCAAATGTTGTGTTGGTTAGGAAAAAGAATGGTCAACTTCGTTTCTGTACAGATTACAGGACTCTGAACTCGAAAACCGTGAAAGATCAATACACATTACCACGGATTGACGATATGCTTGATTGTTTAGCAGGTTCACAGTATTTCTCCAAGTTAGATCTTAGGTCTGGTTACTATCAAGTTGAGGTTGAGAAGTCGGACAGGGAAAAAACAGCTTTTTCGGTAGGACCTTTAGGGTTTTTCCAGTTCAAAAGATTACCTTTCGGGCTTTGCAATGCACCATCAACTTTCCAGAGGCTGATGGAGAGGTGTATGGGGAATAAGAACCTTCTGGAATGTTTGATTTTCTTGGATGACATTTTAATATTTTCCAAGATGTTTGAGGAACAGTTGGAAAGATTGGCCAGTGTATTTGAGAGACTAGAGACCCATAGGTTGAAATTAAATCCTAGCAAATGTGAGTTCTTTAAGACTAGTGTGCAATATCTAGGGCATATTGTCAGTGAACAGGGCATTAGTGCTGACGATGAGAAAATTGAGGCTCTGAAGTCATGGAAACCCTGTCAGTCGGTCAAAGAGGTCAGAACTTTTCTGGGAGTCGCAGGCTATTATAGGAAGTTTGTAAAAGATTATGCTAAAATAGCCAGGCCCCTTAATGAGCTGTTGATAGGGCACCCCACAGTCAAGGTCAAGGGGAATGATCCTAAGGGTAAAGTTCCATTTGTCTGGAATAGCGATTGCCAGAGGGCATTTGAAACCCTGATATCCAAACTAACTAGTCCACCTATTCTAGCGTATGCTGACTATGAAAAGCCATTTAGGTTGAATGTAGATGCTTCTTTGGATGGGCTTGGAGCTGTGTTATATCAGAAGCAAGAGGGTAGGGGCGGGATCTTAAGGCCAGTGAAAGATTTTACCCTGCACACAAACTAGAATTTTTATGTCTTAAGTGGGCAATCACTGAAAAATTCAAGGATTGTTTGTATGGCAGACAGTTTGAGGTCTTTACTGATAATAACCTGTTGACGTATGTTACTTCTACTGCAAAGTTGGATGCGACCGGACATTGCTAGGTTGCGGAGTTGGCAAACTATAGTTTTAAGATCATCAATCGTTCTGGTAAGTCCATCAAGGATGCTGATGGGTTGTCACGGAGGCCAGGGCAGACAGAGTGTTTGTTCCCTGATACAGTTAGGGCGGTATGTCAGGCTGCGGTCACTGGTAAAAATAAGTTGCCCTTAGCAGAGAGTCTGGTGGTGACCAATTCTATACACTTACCGGGTACAGAGTTAGACAAGGTGTTGGGTTACAACCGTCTGAGTCAGGTTGATTGGGTTAGAGAACAGAGAGAAGATCCTGCCATTAGGTGAGTATCAAAGTTGAAGGTTGCTGGCGTTCGATTGGCAGGAAAGCAGTTGGAGGGAGAGTCTGTAGCAGTAAGGAAAATGTTAAGAGAGTGGCATAGATTAGTGTTGGATGATGGAGTTTTGTATCATATCAGTACAGCTGACAAGTCAGTGAAGCAATTGGTGTTACCAAGTAAGTGGAAGGACAAAGTTTTTGAGGGTTATCATGATCATCAGGGTCATCAGGGTAGGGACAGAACGTTTTCGCTTATAAAATTTAGGATTTATTGGCCTGGTATGGAAGGAGATGTGTCCGATAGAGTAGCTACCTGTGGTCGCTGTATATGAAGGAAGACACAAGTTACCAAGAGAGCAGAGCTAGTAGGTATACAAACTTCAGAGCCCATGGAACTTGTGTGTATGGACTTTTTAGCACTGGAAGGAAGCAAGGGGGGATTTGAAAATATATTAGTGATTACTGACTACTTCATTAGGTAGGCCCAGGCCATTCCAACAAGGAATCAGAAAGCTCCCACAGTGGCCAAGGCACTGTTTGACAATTATATTGTGCACTATGGTTTTCCAGCCAGGTTACATAGTGACCAGGGACGGAATTTGGAGTCAAAGATTATCAAAGAACTTTGTAGACTCACAGGCATGCAAAAATCTAGGACCACTCCTTTCCATCCAGACAGTGATGGTATGACCTTACGTTTTAATCAGACTTTACTAAAGATGCTTGGTACCTTAGGGGAAGAGCAGAAGCGCGATTGGAAAACCTATGTCGCACCTTTAGTACATGCTTATAATGCAGCATCCCATGCGAGTACTGGATGTTCGCCATTTTACCTTATGTTTGGAAGGCATCCTAGGTTGGACGCTGATGCGTATTTTGGGTTGCACGAGGGGGACAGTACACAGAATCAACCTAAGACTGAGTTGGTACGGAAGTTACAGTCAAGGCTACAGTTTGCTTGGAGAACTGCTGTCAAACATGCTAGGAAGGCCTCTGATAGATATAAAACCCATTATGATACCAAGGTAAGGAATTCCATTCTTCAGCTAGGGGATAGAGTTCTGGTCAGGAATGTAAATCTTAGGGGAAAGTCCAAATTAGCCGACAAATGGGAACAAATTCCTTACAGGGTTTTGTCTAAACCTCACTCTGATACACCAGTGTATAGATTTAAACCTGAACATGGTCTCTGCAAAGTAAGAACATTACACAGAAATATGCTGTTACCTTATGTTGGTATAGAAAAGTTGGACAGTGGGTCAGAGGTCAAAAGGCCAAAGGCTAAGGTAAGGGTCACAAACCAATACATTACAAGTCATCATGAACCTACATCTGAGTCAGGAGGGAGTGGCTCAGAGACTAGTTCAGATTTGGATTCTGATACCGAGTATGTAAGACCGGTGACTCGGAGTAGGGCACTGGATCCTCGAGCTCAAGAGTTCATACCTGTTACTAGCAAGGAATCAACAGGTAAGTTTACAAGTTTGTCAGAATCTATGGAAGTTGGGAGTGTGTCAGGTTCTGGAGGGACGTTAACCAGGGTTGAGCCAGAGTTGGTACATGGTAGAGTTGACTCCCCTGGTTCGAAATCTGGTAACTGTGGAGACCCCACAATCAAATCCCAGTGAAGTCGTCTCCCCTGTTCCAAAGGGTGTCATAAGTCCAGAACCAATAGAAAGTCCTTAGGTACGTAGGTCGACAAGAGAAAGACGTAGACCAGTCCGATACAATAATTATGTGGTGGGCCAGATAGTAGAAAATGAATGGGTATTATTGTAGAGACTGTACATGTACAAGTTGATATTTTATTTCAAATGTATTTATTTCAGGAATAATGTTGCACTTTTAATGTTACATTTATACATTTCTGGAATGTTACTAATTTTCCAATGTTTTGTTTAATATTCCAGGTATTTTCATATGGTACTTGTGCACTTTGAACAATAGTATTTGCTTGGGGGGTCAAGGTCAGTACCGGACCTGGACAGCTGGGGTTTTTTTTGCTCCATACATTTTGCTAAATTTATTTAACTCTTATTTAAGACACTACGATCATATTTGGCAGGATTTATGATGATGGTTTGGTGAATCATATTTCAAAAACTGTTTTTGTAAAAAACTATTGGAAATGTTGATTTTGAAGACCACGTCAAGTACAATGGACTGACCAGCACAGTGACTACTGTTTACTCACTCTAGTGTGTGTATATACCTTACCTGCACGTGTGTTACCTGTGTGTTACCTGAATAGGTATATTGTATTCGTGACTGATATACGGACTCTCTGGATAACTATCATGTCGAGATCTAGGCAAAGTGTAGGTGGGAAGGCGAAAGCTGGCAAACTGGATACTTTATCTGAACCAGTGGAAAAGGACAGAATTGATGAGCTGCTCGAGATGATCTCCACACTGGTAACAAAGAATGACATGGATAGACTCATGGACCAAAAGTTAGAAAGACTCAGAGAGGATATTAGAGAGGAAAACCGTGGGTTGGTAGGACAGATGGAAGGAAGAATTTTCGAGTTGGAAAAAGAAAAGAAGGTATGAGGAAAAAAGTAGAGACACTTGAAAAACATGTGCGAGAAACTGAAAACTTCAATGCATTTATGGATTACAAGTTAAATGATCTTGAACAGCAAGGGAGGAAGAATTTGATCCCAATAATTGGCCTGGATGACGGAACGAACGAGAATCGGTAGAAGACTGTGTGGGTAAAATTGTGACATTCGTCAGAGATTCTCTTGATATTGAACTGAGTAGACAGGATATAGATATTGCCCACCGGCTAGGACGATACAATAAGGACAAACCCAGAACGGTTATATGTAAGTTCACCCACAGGAGGAAAAAGATAGAGGTCGTTAATAAACGCCAAAAACTCAAAAGGAAAAAGCAAGTTATTTTCGAGGACCTTACGAAGAGGAACCAGGACATTCTGAAGGAGGCCTACAAACTAAAGAGTGTTAAGCAAACTTACAGCTGAGATGGAAAACTTTTTGTCGTTCTAAACAGTGATAAGATTCGCAGATTACGGTATGATACAGAATTGACTGATTAATACTTGGCCGACGACAGCAACTTCAGGACGGGTTCTTTCGATTGAACACATTTGGATTGGTTAATTTTCGTATTTAGTGAATACTTGTATATACTTGTGTCGGGTGATCGAAGTAACATTAGGTACATTATGGTACCGCCAGGGATGGACCTCTCTGGTTTATCGATCAGACACCTGTAAGTATTTTGATCGGATCTAGTGCTCCGTTTTTTTTTAATTATGTTTGTGCGTGTATTTTTCTCTATTTTGGATTAAATGTGTACTCGGTACATATGGATTTGTGTATGGAAAATTCTTTTTTTTTTTTCCCCTCTAAACGGGTGAAATTCCAGAATATTTTACCACTTATTATCGCCCTCTCTGAATACTAGTGTAGTACTTCCGGTTTTACACGTTACTTCTGCCGAGCAGATATGCGATTGTGTGAAGCACCGTGAGTCAACAGTGGTACTAATTTTGACCAATTTGATATGTTTTATTCTTCTTATCTTCTAATCTTTCCTCTTTCTTCTATGTCTGGACTGGAGATCATTTTTCGAACAGTTAATTATAGTATAAGATGATGGAAAGTATTCCTATTTTTTTCAGTAAATTGCCAGGGGCTCAGGGATAAAATGAAAAGAAAAGATGTTTTCTCTTATTTAAAGGCTAAAAATTATAGTATATATTGTTTGCAAGACACTCATTTTACGGAGGAATATCAAATCATAAGAAGTGAATGGGGCTTTGACTGTTTTTTTAGTTCATTTAAATCAAACTCCAGGGGGGTTGCGATTCTGTTGAATAGTAAGTTTGAAATTAAGGTTAACAAAGAAAGAAAGTATTTGTCGGGAAATTTTTTAGCTCTTGATATTGTAGTGGATGGTTCTAAAATGACATTAATTACACTTTACGGGCCAAACATTGATACGCCTACATTTGATGACTCAATAGCAAATATCTTATAAGATTTTGATAATGACAAGTATATCATATGTGGGGATTTTAATCTAGTTATGAACCCAGATCTGGACTATGATAGTGGTTATAAACGTATCAATAACCCAAAGGCAAGAGATAAAGTTTTAGAAATTATTGAAAATTTTGTTCTGGTTGATATTTATAGGGATCTTCACCCAGATTTAAGACGCTACACATGGAGAAAGAAAACTCTGTTAAAACAGGCTAGGTTAGACTTTTATTTGATTTCGGATCATTTGTTACCAAGTGTAGTTAACGCAACAATTGAAACAGGTTACAGATCTGATCATTCCTTTCCTTTGCTTAACTCAAAAGTTTAATACATTCAAACGAGGAAAGGGGCTTTGGAAATTCAACTCCTCTTTATTATATGATGAAGAGTACCTCAAGTTAGTTAAAAAAGTTATTTTGGACACAAAAGCTCAGTATTGTTTACCAGTCTACAATAGGGAAAATATTAGTAATATTCCAGATACAGATATTGAATTCTCTATTAACGATCAGCTTTTCCTTGAAACTGTGCTCATGGAAATTAGGGGTAAAAGTATCTCATATTCATCTTTTAAAAAGAGACAGCTAAATAGGAATGAGGATAATCTTCAGAAAACTATTCAAAATTTAGAAGACCAAGAACAGATAGATATTGAAGAATTGGAGGGTAAGAAAAAAGAACTAGAACGCCTTAGAGTGAATAGAATTAAAGGCAGTATTATTTGATCGAGGGCAAGATGGCAAGAAGAAGGTGAGAAGCCAACAAAATACTTTTTTAATTTAGAAAATAGAAATTTCATTTCTAAAATTGTACCTAGAATTGAAAAAGATAATGTTACATTAACTGATCAAGATGATATTCTTAAGGAGGTTAACTCTTATTATGAAAAATTATATGATTATAACTATAATAAAGATGATATTGATCTAACAGATTATTTAGACATATATGATGTTACAAAATTAGATGATAGTGAGGCAAAAAGTTTGGAAGGGATGATTTCTATAGAGGAGGCAGCTAAAACTTTGAAAAACATGAAAAATAATAAAAGTCCTGGCACAGATGGTTTCACTTCTGAATTCTTTAAATGTTTTCGGAAGCAACTAGGGGTTTTCATAGTCAGATCCATTAATTTTAGATATATAGAGGGGAGGTTGTCTGTAACTCAAAGAGAAGGTGTAATCACATGTATTCATAAGGGAGATAAGCCCAGGCAATTTTTGAAAAACTGGCGACCCATAACTCTTTTAAATATAGTTTATGAAATAGCCTCGGGATGTTCAGCTAATCGAATTAAAAAGGTTTTAGATAAATTAATTAGTCAGGATCAGACAGGATTTCTTAAAGGTCGCTATATCGGGGAGAACACAAAACTTATATATGATATAATGCAGTATACAGAAGAAAATGATATCTCAGGTATGTTACTCAAGTTGGATTTTGAAAAAGCCTTTGATTCTGTGTCTTGGGAGTTTGTAAATAAAGTTATGAAATATTTTGGTTTTGGTCCTGATATTCAAAAGTGGGTTAAATTATTTAATACTAATATTACAGCAACTGTAAATCAGGGGGGAAACTTGTCATCTTTTTTCCACATCAAAAGAGGCTGCCGCCAAGGGGACCCAATCTCCCCATACATCTTTGTTCTGTGTGTTGAAATTTTAGGAATAAGGTTAAGAAAAAACAAGAAGATTAAGGGCGTAGATGTAGGTAACCTTCCCATTCTAATTTCTCAGTATGCTGATGATACCACACTGATACTTAATGGCTCTGAAATTACCTTAAAGGAATCCATTATTGAATTAAACACCTTTGCAAAAATCTCTGGCTTGAAATTGAATGTTGATAAAACACAGGTTATTTGGATAGGGAACAAAACTTATAGTGATGAAACCTTTTTACCGGAGTTGAATCTGCAGTGGGGAAGAACTAAATTTACATTGCTTGGAATTGAGTTTAGTGTGAATCTGCATGAAATTCCCAAGTTAAATTTTGTTAAGTTAAAAGCACTAATAAAGACATGGAGCAGAAGAATACTCCATTGGGAGAATAACCCTAATTAAGTCACTCTTGTTATCTCAATTTAATCTTTTATTTACCTCTCTACCTACTCCTAATGAACAGTTTCTTCAAGAGCTCAACACTATCCTTTTTAACTTTCTTTGGAAGAGTAAAGTAGACAAAGTAAAGAGAGATATCATAACACAAAATTATTCAGAAGGGGGTCTGAAAATGGTAAATGTAAAATTATTTATTGATTCTTTGATACTTAGTTGGGTAAGACGGTTGTTAAAAAAGACATGCAAGTGGCAAATTATTTTTAATTCACACACTGATTTACAAAAGTTATCTCTATGTGGTAGCGAGTATATGGATGAATGTCAAGAAAAATGTAAGAATAAATTCTGGAAAGACGTTTTTAGAGCATGGAAAAAATTAAATGATACTGATTGTGCTAGGGAAAAAATAGGAAGGCTAACATGTTCACTGGCATTACCATTATGGTATAACAATTGGAGGTAAAACAGTTTTTTACAAGTCCTGGTATGATAGAGGTGTAACCATAATTAATGATTTAGTAAAAGATTCTGGTACAGTCACTTTCTATACATTTCAGGAATTCATAGAGAAGTATCATATCAATGTAAACTTTCTTCAATATCAGGGTGTAATATCAGCTGTCAAAACACATTTAAGGAGGCTGAATGTCGAGTACCAGTTGTTAATTTATCCAATTATCCCTAATAATATATTACTTTTTATGGAAAATGATGAAGGGACAAAGAATTTTTATAATATTATGGTCAAAAATGATATTATCTCAATTGGTAGGAGAAAATGGGAAGAATTATTTGAAGATTTTGAATTAATATTGGACAAATATATATTACAATCCTTTCAAGGCCACTGAAAACACAAAATTACAATGGTTTCAATATAGGATTGTTCAGAATATTTTAACAACAAATTCGTTTTTATTTAAAATAGGATTAGTAAATAATCCAATATGTAGTTTATGTAACCTAGAAAGAGAGACTATAATTCATATTTTATGGGAATGCAGAGAAACTCAGAGATTTTTGCAAAGTGTGGAGACACTGCTTGATGCACTGTATATCCCATTTCAGTATAATAAACAAAGCTACCTTTTTCGTGTATTTTTAAATAATAGATGTTCAACAATAAACAGACTAGACAATGAAATATTGATTATTATTAAGTTTTATATTTACAAAACAAGATGTTTACATAAAGTTTTAAGTATATATGCTTTAATTAATACAATTAAAGACCATTACATTTTTCAAAAACACATTGCCAATAGTAAAGGTGAAGGTGCACAGCTGAAATGTAAAAATGAATGGAGTAAATGGGAAAAACTTATTGAATTATCAGATAGTTAATTTTTTTTTTTTTACTTTTACTATTTTAACCTAGTGTGACAATTTCTGTTATCATTAATCTATGTATTAAAATATTTACATATTATCTATGTGTAATACAATGTATATATGAATATGATTATTTGTCCCATCTCGAGCTCCTGCAGTTTATCCTATACCATATTGTTAATAATTTAAGCCAGCATACTAATTATTAAAATGGATGTCTGATCTCCTGTCCATTCATCTCCCTGTCTCTCTCTGTTTCTTTCTTTCTCTCTCTCCCCCTCTCCCTCCCTCCTTCTCCTTCTGATTTCTAGAGTCTTTTTTTTTTTCTGTCTCTCTTATTAAGTTGTAATATGTATGTGAGGGTGTGCATGTGTGTGTATGTGTGTGGAAATACTGTATAGATGTTACATCTTAGTGATGTTGATGATACTTTATCACAGTGTCTTGATGATGATGATGATGATCAATGGATGATGATGATGATGATGATGATGATGATGATGATGATGATGATGATGACGTTGATGATGATGATGATGAAACGATGGTGATGGTGACGATGACGATGATGATGATGATGATGATGATGATGATGATGATGATGATCAATTGATGATGAAATGATGATGATGATGATGATGATGATGATGATGATGATGATGATGATGATGATCAATTGATGATGAAATGATGATGAAATTATGATGATGATGATGATGATGATGATGATGATGATGATGATGATGATGATGATGATAGTATTTCAAGGTGATTGTGAGGAAGATGTTGATATTATGTTATGTTGTGTATGAAAATGACAAGGGTGGTGTATGGGTGAAGATGCTGTTGGTAATAAAGATGTACATGTAACCGAAAAGATGTATATAATGTGAATGGTGTATGAAAGGTATTCTTATTATGTAATGCAAAACTGTTTGAAAAACAAAATAAATAAAAAGAAAAAATAGCATTTGCTTGTAAGTACTAACCTGTCGTTGTGAAGTGTTTACTTCAATGATTTTATGAATTGTTTCCTTCAATGATTTTATTTCAGGGAAAGTAAATCACAGTTATTTTCACTTCGTAGGTAAGGGATCCAGGCAAGTCAGTAAAATATCGGGATGACATTTCCCTACGGGGGATATGTCACAGGGTAAATTGGAGTAAGTGTCTGTAACGTCCTGTTTAATCTGTATTCGTTACTGCATTTACATGTATGTCCTTATTTGGTGTTAACTGTTAGGTAGTGTCAGTGTCTGTACTTATATGGTGTTGTCTTGAGACATGCTCATGTCCAGGTGTGACAGGTGAGGAAGTCGTGCAAGAATGAGTGTGTGGGGTAATAAAACTAGGGATACCCCTGGGTGCTGGGCAGAATCACAGACTAGCCACATCACTCTGGACGTCCTCGGGAGTCCATGCGCCACATATAGCTACAGTTAAGTGACTGGCACGACCCGACAGTCGGTGTGGTGATGTGATTGAAATCCGAAATCAGGGGTATTAATAAAAAAAAAAAACGTTAAACACACAACGAATTCGAGTTGATGGTGTGACATCTTTCATGGGTAATTTATGATTAACTGACCATGAAAGGGGCTGTGTGCAGTGGACTGTGGTAACAAGTTAGGAAAGGGGAGGTAATCAATAAGTAATAACTTAATCAATAATACAGATGAAAGTGTCCATAATAAATTTACTATATATACATGTACACACAGGTTGATCACAATGCAATTACATATTTTCAACTTTCACACTTTAAAATGTCCTTGTCATGAAATTGTTGAACATTTTTCTGGAAAAGTATGTAATCTCCAGAGGTTATTTGTTCCTTGTTCACCAAATGACATGTTCTAATAATATGTATGTATGCCCTTGGACATATCATACATCTCTTATAGGTATTCCCTTCTAAGTTTTCTTCATTTCACATTTTTCAAGAGAAAAAAAAGTTATAGAAAAAATTATATATGTATGATTTACATAGTTGTCAAATGTTTTTTAAATGAAAAATACGTACTTGTATTATCTGAACTGGATTGATATGATAGCACTGCATTATGTTTCACAAAATGTTGACTCCTTTTGTATGATGCCGGCCTATATGGAGGATTGTCATAAAACATTTCATTTGTATAGGCATATCTGTCCATTGGTCCATACATATGGTAGGGGTCTGCTGCAGGAATACTTGTGGAATAGGGGTTGTAAGAACTTTGTGATTCAGCATCATAGGATTCTGGACTTGATGTTCCTCTATACACATAACGTCCATCTCTAGTTTTTTCCTTTTTATGCTTTACTTTTTTCCAAGGGAGATCAAAATTCTGTTAACAAAAAATAATCTTAAATGGAGTAAACAAGACATACATATGATATGGAAACAGACAATTATAGTTTGAACAGAACTATGTTGTTAGTGCTATTTTATGGCTACATATGACCAATTAAAAGCACACAATTTTGCACAGCACATGAATTAACATTTTTTCTCATTCTGGAACCATTAGCCAAAATATTTCCTTCATCTTATAAAAATGGTTTAATATTTTAATGACGGTATATCTTCAAGGATGTAAAATTGTTCAATGCATGTAAAAATACACAAATTTCTGCTCTAACATGAGAAATTTCAAGAAAAAACCTTCCTTATATTTTGAAATAAAGACAAAAATGATATTTCTACATTCATAGTTTATTATAACCTATTTTAACACATATGAAATGGTTCAATATCAGTCATAAAAGTGAAACTACAAAAATCTGATAGTTAAATGCAGTTACAAAATATCTAAACGTAACTGCTGCAATCAACGCCTATAAAACATGTGTTCATAATCAGTAAATACTGACTTGAACAACTTGATCTTTGACAGAAAGCAACTAATAATATGTAAAAATATTTGTTTTTTATCTTTGAAAGTTCCAATTGCATGATCTTCGATTATGTAGTTAGAATATAGACTTCAAGTTAAACAATGATATATATAGTCCAAGTGAAGTTTTTGTCTTTCAAATCCTGTAGTACATGTTTGTAAAACTTATTGTGTTCATCATTGAACTTTGTAAAAAGGACAATTAGAAAATATGTCCAAAAAATGGTAAAAACAAGACCTGATGAGAACAGCATTATTTCCATAATACTTGCTAAAAACCTTTGACATTTAAAGTGGGACACTGCTAATGTCACTGACACCAGTATGACTTAAGTAACAATACCAGACCCCCTATTCTTTAAATAGGCAAGATAATGAACTGCACTCATTGAAACCCTGAAATACTAAGTAATTCATACAAAATATTTCGAAATATCTGAATATTTCACGAAATAACAAAGTTTTATTTGACAAAAACAACTATGTTCATAGTCATGAACTATTATGTTGTAAATATATTTACACTCATCTTTATAAGCAATGAAATTTATTGTGTATTGGCTTTTTTCAAAGCACACTGATTCTGACTTAGTTATGGAGTAGGAAGAAAGCATTTAAATAATTTAGTTTCAGTTGACACAGACAGTCTGATGTGTTGAAACTTTTGAAATGTATTAGACTATTGGTAATGTTATGGTAGTCTAGAACATTTTAAACAGATAATGAAAATCAATCCGTCAGATATTATTAAAATGTGAGAATACATGAAAATTATGGTCATAGCTCATGGAAACAGATACCATATCTGAAAACAGTAATGTATCTGTTTAGCGACATAAGTAAATATTTAAACAGTGAAAACATGTAATGATTCTTTTTGATACAGTTTCACTACACATTTTGTTCATGCATTTTGTTCCTAAAATGTTCAAATAGAATAGAAAAGGCTGGTGGTCTTGGCTAAATTCAATAAGGCTAATCACTAAGATCAGGACTTTGCATAGAAAACAAATTTAAATTATGCCTTGTCTGATGTAGTGAAATCAATTATTACTTTTTTGTATCTTTTTTTTTTTCGTAATTATACAGTTCTTGATCAAAGGAATGTTTTATTTATAGGTCCTAATATTGTATGCAACTTTAATTTTGTCCTGGCTGACAAATGAAGGTAACATATATGCAACACAGACAAACATGATTTAACTAGATATGGAGACAATGTCACATTTTCAATTAATTTTCAATGAATGTTTTTAGTGACACACATCAAATGATGAGTACTTGTTACTGTTGTCAACAAGAACAAGTTAAAAATAGTGTAGAATGAAGCTTTCAATAACAAGAGATCCCAGAGGGATCTTAGCCAAATCAAAGATGGTCACCTGGTAGCCATTTTGTTTTTTTTCTTATCAGTACCAAAATCAAAGGGACACACCTAAGGACATAGGGAAACCTACATACAAAATTTGAGAGAGATCTATTCAGTACATCTCAAACAAACTGAATTGATCAGTTCCAAATTGAAACAGGCACAACTTGGGACCAAGGGGCACCTACATTTGAAATTTGAAATACATTTATTAGTTCTCAAGAAATAGCGAAAACAAAAGTTGTTTACGAATGGACAGACAAATGACAGACCACAGGCATAGAAAAAAAAATAAAACCTATTTTTCACATAACATACAGTTAAATTTGAGTCATTTCCATTTCAGAAGAAAAAAAATCCCACTATCAGATAACAATTGGTTTCCATTGGCTTATATATGGGCATGTCTCTATTCCTTTGCAATAAGTCTAAATAAGATTCACAACTAGAAAATTTTTTAAAGGAAAGAAATCGCTTGATCACATATACAAGTACATGTATCTCTGCTGAAAATGACCTATTTTAAAGAAATGCTTGCATTTTCAAAATAGGTCAATAATAAACATAACCTTTTCAGTTACTCCAGGTGAGGTGAAAAAGACTTGTTCCATCATGAATTTTTCTTTACACAAGGTCAGAAAAATATAGTCCATCTGGCTTATACACCCCTGATGCAGTGAAGCACTGGGTGTAATCATAAACAAACTGTAGAAATTTATACATCTTCCAGTATATTTGAAGGTTTGTATAATTTACATCTTTCTTTGTACCTTTTATGCCAATAAGCACTCAGAAAGCAACATCATTTGACATTGGGAGTAATACCGTGGTTATATATTCAAGTTTTGGAAGACATTGTTATTTCAATAAACATTCAATTTGTTTACAAGAATTTTTTTTAATTTTCATCTATATATACATATGTATATAATTAGTTTTGTTGAACATAATGGAAAATTAATATCTGATCTTCTATACTTTATATCATGTCCGTTGACAACCGGGACGGACGTTGGAGTTTTTGAGCAGACGACACATACTGATATAATATAAATATACATACTGATACGTACAACGAATCACATCGATCAGAATGTTTTCGCGTCAACTAGAACGTATTATTGGGTCATCTTAGCTCTGAAATGATATATAGTATCTGCAACATTAAGGTCAGTAAGCCGCTGCACGGCAAAATCTTTTAAGATGAACATCTGCCATTCGTCATCTTCCTCACGCAAACGCTTGCAAGACGCTCCTTGACGCGACGAATCTGACTCAATTTGGATCTTCATCTGCACCCATCACTGTAAACCGGTCCTTGTCTTGGGAATGTTTTATAGCACAAACTATTTAAATAAAATTATTTTTATCATCTCTCGGTCTACAACTTGCTACTCGCTAAGATAAAATTAGAAGTGAGTCATCAAACGTGATAATTTAAAACCATATTTTTTTTCAATATAAGACCTACATTTTTGGATTCCGTAGCCTAACAATTGCAAAAATGCGTGGCCTATTATTTGTGGTCGATTTTTATTCACATGCATAGACGACAATAAAACATCGGCATCCGAGAATGGATTGATAGGTTATTTTATCATATCTGGGAGGATGTTTAACATGTAAAAATGTATTATGAAAAAATACACAAGTTGCCAATAAAATGTTAACACATATTATTATATATTATCATTATATATCTATGAATTGTTGTTATCAGCTGTTACTGATATTTACATTGATTATGCTCCATTTAGAATATGCACCATCTTTGAGATATATGAATGCCCCGATATATTCCAGTCTCGACTTTCTGATCGACGTCATCCGAAATGGACTACTAACAATATGTCTTATCTTTAAAGTTAGTTGCTTGTTGAGGTACAATTGTAAGACTGTTCTGCTATATGTTTATATGATACACATTTTGGAGAGTGTTGTGATTTGTCTGAAATGTACAGATATGAGAAGCCAAAATCCGTAACAGCTCCGTAGAAATTCCATCGTGCGGTTCACTATGCGAGCTATTTAAATACTTATTAGATATATTCCTCTGACATTTTCTTATGTACCAGTACACAATTTCACATCTTAGTAGATTCAGGTTCGGACCGAGACGATTTCATTATTGAGATGCTATATTATCGCTTGTGTATGTTAAAAAAAAAAAAAAAAACATATACATGTAAACAGTGAGAAGAAATGAAATCATTATGTTGGAGAGATAGGTTAGGTTAAATATTTATATTGCTGAAATTACATATAATGCTGTATTTCGCCTATTTGAAATAAAAAGAGGATTTCAAATTTGACTAATTTGATATCAGATAATGTTATTTTAGTAAAGATAAAAGTATTGTTAAGTATGTTTAAACCGTTTGAAATGTATAACCATCCTCGATACTCAGTGGGTTTCGCTCACTATCGCTACTGCAGGGAATGACGGTGATTGTCGAATTTACCTTCAATTTTATTTCATTCCGTATGCAACAGCATATAAGATTGACAATATACATACAAATAATAACATTTACATTTACACAAGATGGCGGAGAACATTAGCCATAACCAATAACATTAAGACACAAAATTCATAAGTATGCATAAATATCAAGCAAATTTTAAACAGAACGGTGTGCTGAAGCACCAGTACTCGGAAGTGTTACTTTTGACAAATGAAAATGTATACATTAATTAAGAAACACTCAATTGCTAAAAAAAATCTCAAATAGCATACGCAAAAAAAAATTCAAGTATTTAATAATTCTTTTCTTTTTGCCGTAGCACGAATCAGAAACCTGCCAAAATTCCTGAGAGTTTTTACATTATTACTAGATAATAGTTGAATCATTTTGAATACAGATGGCCAGCGATACAAGTAAGGTTTGATATATAAGATACACAATTCTTAAAAAGATGAACATAGTAAACTAAAAGGAATTTCATCTTCTATTTCATTACTGTCGCGCAGAGTGTATATTCTTTGAGAAATATTAACACCATGGTATCTACCCGTTTCAACAGAATAGTTCAGAAATCCACACCTGCTATCACCCACCAGCGGATGTATTGGTCCTATGTTCTATATTATGTCCTATATTACGCTGATAAATATTTCAATACTTTGTTTTGACGTACCGAGTAAATATGATCGATAAATATTGACAAGATATCTGTTGACACGCCAGATGTCAAAGTAATGGTAAATAAATAAATAGATAAATAAATAAACGTAACGATTCAGTTACTGAGATAAAAGGAACATGTAACACTAACTTTATCCATCCCCTACCGGTTAAACCCAGTGTGGGGGCAAAAGACTGGGGAGGGGGAGGGGAGGAAGAAGGAGGGAGTATATTTTGCCTCTCCGTCTGTTGTCCCAGCGTCTGTGATAAAGTTCGTCAGCACTCTAACGGCCTCGTTCTTCGAAGGATTCCATCTAATTCCACACACTAAAAAGTATCAAAGTGTATTGGACAAGTGCAAGTTAAAGGATTGTTGGGTCAAGTTCAAGACCATTGTTACTATTTTGGGAAAATCGTTGTCGGCGCTCTAGCGGTCTCATTCCTTATGGGATTCGATAAACCTCACACTCTTAAAACAGGTAAATCTGTGGTTTGGCACTGATGTTAAAATAAAAATTCAATAAATCTGACAATAAATTTTCATCACCGATATGTAATACATCTGTAATGTGTTTTGGCATGGACTTAGATATATCTACATAAATATCTAGGCCGTGAATAAATTAACTGTATAGTTTGTAGTCTTAAATTAACACCAACAGCACCATATTTAGAGGTCATTTCAGTGTGATAGCTTGGGGCATAAATAAACGTATGTAGTATGCTTGTCTTTACTGTTAAATTGAAATAACATGACTAATGGATTAAGGTTAAGTTAGTCAAATTGTACTTGTAATGCCGATGATATCAAACCATTCACCCTTGACAGGCAGTGGGGGCTCTCTCTGACAAAGGTGCAAGGTGAAGATAATCCCTCTCGCGTCTACTGAGATGTATATTTTAACTTAACCTAACATAAGTTGAACAACCAAGAGTTTATCCGCACCCTCGACCATTGTTCCTATGGCACGTCAAAATGTAATACAATCTAGTTAATACTGACGAGAATAGATTTGACCTTCACAGTAAACCTTTTCGTTGTCATTAACGTTAAAATGAATTTACCTTAAGTGTTAAAAGGTATTACTTTGCAAATGAATTTAAAGTATATTTTTTAACTCTAAGGACAAGGTCAAATCCTTGTAACTCTAAAACTTAAGCATCTATAAAATATTCTCACTCTTAACGTTAAAAATATGTAACTTCTGACCAATGTCTTTATCATATGGGTAAAAGATCTGACCTTCATTAACCCGCCATTATTTAAAACGGCGTCATTATTGCCCATTTAAGGTCAAATCTTGTTTTTCTTCAGTACGTTATTTCTGTATATATTTTGTCTTCGTAAGCTTATATAAAACAAAGCCACCAATCAATGTGATACCGAGCTGTTGAAAAAATATCATGTTATAATTTTATCATTACTACACACGTCACGACTTGGCCCCTGATAGTAATAGTAAAGAAT
Organism: Ylistrum balloti; assembly: GCF_031769215.1. Lineage (NCBI taxonomy): Eukaryota > Metazoa > Mollusca > Bivalvia > Pectinida > Pectinidae > Ylistrum > Ylistrum balloti. The sequence goes on along the minus strand of NW_026782691.1, from coordinate 644,059 downwards.
ACACTATGTCTAACAATTATATTTCGATTACCAATTTTGACCATTGTTAATTACCTCAAAGATTAAGATATCAATATATATACCAAAGTCCATGATTAAAAGTATGTTTTGGATCATTTCGTAATCACTGGGCCCAGAGTCAGCACGAAACCAATTCGTTGTAAGCCATATCCACGTTCGACAATCTGTCTTTTATTTGGGACAATTACAGTCATCATATCGATTTTCCTAGTGATATGACTTACTTTAACTTAAAACATGAATATTTGTATGCTTCATATGTAATCACCATTGTTCTCATTTAACACATGTACTATAGGTAGACTATGATACGCATGATTTTAATTTCCACTGAAGTTGCCGAAAATTGTTATTTTACTGTAAATTTGTCTTCAGCAAGAGAATGGACAACTTGACCTTGTACCTCAATGTTGTACATAATAATGGCCCTGGAGTACTTTCTTGATGCTACTGAGAAACGGGCTCTCTGCTGCGTCTGTAATAGTCACTCAGCACAGAAAAAGTAGAACGACAAATTTAAACATTTGCAACAGTCAGAGTCACCAGAAAACTCTCAGAAAATATCGGTGCGCATTCGAAATTCTTTTATATGCAGATGACTATGTAAACATATGGATCTGCTTAAAGGTTTACAGACAGACCTAAATGTATTTAATGATCATTGCCATATATGGAAGTTTTGCGTTAGCACACAGAAAACGAAATTGTTGTATTCGCAAAAAGAAAATGTAGAAATCAAGTAAGCGTTACATTTTATAACGAACAGACTTTTTATCTTGATTCATCATTGGAATAAAAAGGACCTTTCTTACAAAAACAAGAATAAAACAGCATTATCAGAAATGACGGTAATATCAAGTACAAAGCCATTAGTTGTTTAACGTATTTCCAAACACAGTGATACTTATATACATGTATGTATTAATGATAATATGCTTACTGCTTATATTTTATACAGATACTAGCGGTGGGTTAGAGTGTTTGATTTGATTTACACATATTTCTTTTGTAAATATACCAATGGGATCAAACACGAGATACAAAAAACCCTTACAATTCGTCTTCTCCAATAATACATGAATGGTTATATATACAGAAGAACTCAAATAACAATAAAAAGGCGACGAGGATGAAAAATGACACCACCAAAATTGACTTTATGATAAAATTTACAAATTTACATTTAGGTACAGCAAATTAAATACGATCGCCATATAGCATAAGGATAACTATTAAAATATGGCAAGTCTTTGTAACCTTGAGCAGTTACTATTATTTATTATATTTTTGCCAGTGATTTATAGAGAAATACTTCATTGTTAAAAGTGTTACTTTTCACTATTGAAAAAAAACACTTTTGCAGATATGCACCAAAGAAAAAGAGATATAACAGATCATCTTATAAAAATGACAAATCATAGATCTCGGTACAAAAAAATCACAAATCCAGAAAATGAAAGCGTAGTTTACTGGTAACACGACATTCAATTCCATGGTAAACTTTCAATTCTATAAAAAGTCAGCAAACAACGAAACACTCTTATTAGACATCAACCCCAACCAAACGTCTTGAATGTGGAGCTAATACGTTTGATATTTCAAAAAGACTTGTCAAAAGCTTAGTCAGCTTTCTCCTTTTATATCTTTCTTCTAGATATGCCAGTATTTCGGTTATTTTGCGTGTGAAAATGTAATGAATGGAATGTTAAACAGTGTCTCCAGTAATAACAAGTATATTTCACTCGTGTGTTTAATATTTTTATATCTTTTACTCGTACTGCGCAATCCTGAAAGAAACTAAAATATTAGACATACTTGTGAAATATATTTGTAATCACTGAAGATACTATTAAATATCCTCTATATACCTCAAGTATATAATCTGTTAATAAGAATGCATTAAACATGAGTTGTTAGTTATGAAGATGACGTTGTCAGGTGCAGCTTTTACAGATAGCTAATGCAAACGCCGAAGTATTGTCTGATTTTACGTTGGTATTTATCACTATATATGTACATATCACTATATATGTAAGAGGTCATAACCTGTCCCAGACACTAAATCGATACCCTAAATATTGTGTGGTGCCGTCTGATTTCTTTGGCATACTGTACATTGTTTACTTGAGCCGGGCTTCATATACAGACGTCTATATAAATGTATATTGTTTACAGTTAAACATCAAAGTTGACATGGCCTTGGATATATATTGCGCCACTGTTTTCAGTCACGATTTCGTTTAAAAATATATATCGATGACAATAGGCCACATAACAACAATTCCATAACTATTGAGATTTTGTCACGATTCAGAAAATAACAGGTATGGTGTGAAAGGACGCCTAGACAGGTATGGTGTGCAAGGACGCCTAGACAGTTATGGTGTATAAGGACGCCTAGACAGGTATGGTGTGTAAGGACGTCTAGACAGGTATGGTGTGTAAGGAAGCCTAGACAGGTATGGTGTGTAAGGACGCCTAGACAGCTATGGTGTGTAAGGACGCCTAGACAGGTATGGTGTGTAAGGACGCCTAGACAGGTATGGTGTGAAAGGACGCATAGACATGTATGGTGTGTAAGGACGCCTAGACAGGTATGGTGTGTAAGGACGTCTAGACAGGTATGGTGTGTAAGGACGCCTAGACAGTTATGGTGCTAAATCTTGACCCGAGTTACTCTACACGGAAGAGGTATGGTGTGTAAGGACGCCTAAAGAGATGTGGCGTGTAAGGACGGCTAGACAGGTTTGGTGTGTAAGGACACCTAGACAGGTATGGTGTGTCAGGACGCCTAGACAGGTTTGGTGTGTGAGGACACCTAGACAGGTATGGTGTGTCAGGACGTCTAGACAGGTATGGTGTGTAAGGAAGCCTAGACAGGTATGGTGTGTAAGGAAGCCTAAAGAGATGTGGTGTGTAAGGACGCCTAGAGAGGTATGGTGTGTAAGGACGCCTAGACAGGTATGGTGTGTAAGGACGCCTAGACATGTACGGTGTGTAAGGACGCCCACTAAAAGAGGTATGGTGTGTACGGACGTCTAATTGAAATGCTGAAATACGAATGGACATTTCATGTCTGTGAATTACATGGATAAGCCAAGTATTATTTGGCTATGATATGTAATCCAGAGACAGAATCAAACCCTGCCACCAGATAGATTATTCTATTTCAAATATGTTAAAATATAATACTATCTTAATTTTGCTTTACAGATGGCAGTCAAGAAATAACTAGGTTATAACAAGGGTTATCAAACTAGCACCATCTCTGATAAATAAGGGGTCAAGAAAGCTCATGTAGCTAGAGAATCGCATAATCCAACACGGAGTGATGACCCGAGGCGTAGTTCGATCCCTACCCGGGGCAAGTTTGTGTTTTTCAGAAAGTAGTCCGAAGGGTTCTGTGTATCTATCCACAATCTCATTTTTGTCGTGGTTGTGATCGATAGTCAGAATTTCCTCCCTATATAAAAACGACAAATTCTAGTGACCCTAGTTTAATATACATGTACGTGTAGTTTACAACGCCGCGATGGTTACAAGTCATACATTGATCAAAAGATGAGACATTTTTCTACTAAATTACATATGTGTCAAAGTTGCTAAATGTCGTATACCAAATACTTCAACTCATCCAGCGTATTAAGAATGGCCGCAACTATACGGAGTGTCTCTACGGTTGTGAACCTACCAAAAAGTGAACTCTCGCGAGATTGGCGGAAATGGTAGGTTTTCAACTACTCGTCTAAGTCAAAAACAAGTTGCCTCAATTGCTCTGGATAACATGTAATAGGACTCCGGAATATCATTTAGATAGGTAGCCATGGCTACGGCAAGGTAATCTGCCATACAATGACAACTGATTGTTAATGGATATGTATATTGCATTATGTCAATACAGAGCATTGATCTATTATCGATAAAATAATAAATCAGCACCTTACTGATTAAAAGTTGTTTACAGGTGGTTTGATATTATCGTAATTGTTTCTATTCCTTAAAAGCAAGATGCCTCGACATCTTCATCTTAATGGAATTGATACACAGACACATATATATGTATTTACGGCCCCGTGTACATGCGAGTTTACGTGTAATCAGACAAGTTGATATAATTAGTTGGTACGACGTGGAATCGACCTGGGGAGGATGAGTTATTCTATCTTTGATAACAGTTAGTCGTCCTAGCGACTGCCTTTAAACTGGTTCATCTTTTGCTATGAATACTCTCTGACGGAAGGTTGGAGTGGGCAACGTGGATAACGGTAAAGATCTTCAATTGCATTGTATCAGTCCGCATGAACAGACGTGAATACATGTTGTCAGAAATATTTACCCAACTCTTAGTGAATGTCTGAATGAATTTTGACACAAATATTGATAAAATTGTAGGAAGTTAGGTATATTTTGACCCCTGTCACCCACGAGTAAAGGGCTGTTCACATCTAATATCTACAGTATACCCACCTCTTTGCATAACTACAGGGAATATCCGTTCTTCCTTTTACCTGTTCAGGTAATATTATTTCTTTTTTTTTATCCTGTGTCATCAGTGGACAGTGTCTTTATGCTGTTATTGCAGATGTAATATGGACTTGCATCTGTTGTAACAACACCAAAAGTCATCAATGTCACACTGAAGCTTAATGCTGTTGTGTGACCCCAGATCAGAAGTCATCAATGTCACACTGAAGCTTAATGCTGTTGTGTGACACCAGATCAGAAGTCATCAATGGCACACTGAAGCTTAATGCTGTTGCGTGACCACAGATCAGAAGGCATCAATGTCACACTGAAGCTTAATGTTGTTGTGTGACACCAGATCAGAAGTCATCAATGTCACACTGAAGCTTAATGTTGTTGTGTGCCCCCAGATCAGAAGTCATCAATGTCATACTGAAGCTTAATGTTGTTGTGTGCCCCCAGATCAGAAGGCATCAATGTCACACTGAAGCTTAATGCTGTTGTGTGACCCCAGATCAGAAGTCATCAATGTCACACTGAAGCTTAATGCTGTTGTGTGACCCCAGATCAAAAGCTATCAATGTCATACTGAAGCTTAATGTTGTTGTGTGACCCCAGATCAGAAATCATCAATGTCATATGACTTTGTAGCTATTACGTGGGCGCCACACCAGAAGTCATGCACGTCATGTGATCTTGAAGCTGCTTTGCCAACTTAACATCAGAAGTTAACATTGCCATTTGGCTGTGAAGCTAACATGCTGCCCATCGTAAAAAAATCATATTTTGTTTTTTCTCAGATTTTGGAAATCTTGCAAGATGATGATTCTTGATGTGTGATCCTGTTACACATGATGTGTATGTGATGCTTGTGTTGTTCAACCGAGGACTTCTATCGATACCAACCTGATACTGCGGATAGAAGACTTCCAATGGGAAACATGCCGTAGATTCTCACTTGATATTGATTAGTGACATTATGTAGTTAACGAGAGTTGGCCAAGAAAGCAATATTTGATAAACTGTACGTTATGTTTAATAATCCGAAATGCCGGACAATGAAACGACGAGAAGAAATCTATATATACCTTGATCTGTAATACATGGAAGCTTGTCTAGGAGAAATGATTTTTTCAAATATTACCTAAATACTATATTTAATGATATATTCCTGATAAAAAAACCCACGGTGAATCGCTCCATCAAGCATTAATATATTTTAGAAAAACAAAACACGTCATATGCATCCTTAGTATATTTTCTGTTTATTTGACGTGGTACAGCTTGGTAGATAGGTGTGATACAGTTTGGTAGTTAGGTGTGGTACAGTTTGGTAGTTAGGTGTGGTACAGTTTGGTAGTTAGGTGTGGTACAGTTTGGTAGTAAGGTGTGGTACAGCTTAGTAGTTAGGTGTGATACAGTTTGGTAGTTAGGTGTGTTACAGTTTGGTAGTTAGGTGTGATACAGTTTGGTAGTTAGGTGCGGTACAGTTTGGTAGTTAGGTGTGGTACAGTTTGGTAGTTAGGTGTGATACAGTTTGGTAGTTAGGTGTGGTACAGTTTGGTAGTTAGGTGTGATACAGTTTGGTAGATAGGTGTGATACAGTTTGGTAGTTAGGTGTGGTACAGTTTGGTAGTTAGGTGTGGTACAGTTTGGTAGTTAGGTGTGGTACAGTTTGGTAGTAAGGTGTGGTACAGCTTAGTAGTTAGGTGTGATACAGTTTGGTAGTTAGGTGTGTTACAGTTTGGTAGTTAGGTGTGATACAGTTTGGTAGTTAGGTGCGGTACAGTTTGGTAGTTAGGTGTGGTACAGTTTGGTAGTTAGGTGTGATACAGTTTGGTAGTTAGGTGTGGTACAGTTTGGTAGTTAGGTGTGATACAGTTTGGTAGTTAGGTGTGATACAGTTTGGTAGTTAGGTGTGGTACAGTTTGGTAGTAAGGTGTGGTACAGCTTAGTAGTTAGGTGTGGTACAGTTTGGTAGTTAGGTGTTAGAGTTTTGTAGTTAGGTGTGATACAGTTTGGTAGTTAGGTGTGATACAGTTTGGTAGTTAGGTGTGATACAGTTTTGTAGTTAGGTGTGATACAGTTTGGTAGTTAGGTGTGGTACAGTTTGGTAGTTAGGTGTGGTACAGTTTGGTAGTTAGGTGTGGTACAGTTTGGTAGTAAGGTGTGGTACAGCTTAGTAGTTAGGTGTGATACAGTTTGGTAGTTAGGTGTGTTACAGTTTGGTAGTTAGGTGTGATACAGTTTGGTAGTTAGGTGTGGTACAGTTTGGTAGTTAGGTGTGATACAGTTTGGTAGTTAGGTGTGGTACAGTTTGGTAGTTAGGTGTGATACAGTTTGGTAGTTAGGTGTGATACAGTTTGGTAGTTAGGTGTGGTACAGTTTGGTAGTAAGGTGTGGTACAGCTTAGTAGTTAGGTGTGGTACAGTTTGGTAGTTAGGTGTTAGAGTTTTGTAGTTAGGTGTGATACAGTTTGGTAGTTAGGTGTGATACAGTTTGGTAGTTAGGTGTGATACAGTTTTGTAGTTAGGTGTGATACAGTTTGGTAGTTAGGTGTGGTACAGTTTGGTAGTTAGGTGTGATACAGTTTGGTAGTTAGGTGTGATACAGTTTGGTAGTTAGGTGTTAGAGTTTTGTAGTTAGGTGTGGTACAGTTTGGTAGTTAGTTGTGGTACAGCTTGGTAGTTAGGTGTGGTACAGTTTGGTAGTAAGGTGTGGTACAGTTTGGTAGTTAGGTGTGGTACAGCTTGGTAGTTAGGTGTGGTACAGCTTAGTAGTTAGGTGTGATACAGTTTGGTAGTTAGGTGTGATACAGTTTGGTAGTTAGGTGTGGTACAGTTTGGTAGTTAGGTGTGGTACAGTTTGGTAGTTAGGTGTGTTACAGTTTGGTAGTTAGGTGTGATACAGTTTGGTAGTTAGGTGTGTTACAGTTTGGTAGTTAGGTGTGGTACAGTTTGGTAGTTAGGTGTGGTACAGTTTGGTAGTTAGGTGTGGTACAGTTTGGTAGTTAGGTGTGGTACAGTTTGGTAGTTAGGTGTGATACAGTTTGGTAGTTAGGTGTGATACAGTTTGGTAGTTAGGTGTGGTACAGTTTGGTAGTTAGGTGTGGTACAGTTTGGTAGTTAGGTTTGGTAGTTAGGTGTGGTACAGTTTGGTAGTTAGGTGTGATACAGTTTGGTAGTTAAGTGTGGTACAGTTTGGTAGTTAGGTGTGGTACAGTTTGGTAGTTAGGTGTGATACAGTTTGGTAGTTAGGTGTGATACAGTTTGGTAGTTAGGTGTGGTACAGTTTGGTAGTTAGGTGTGATACAGTTTGGTAGTTAGGTGTGATACAGTTTGGTAGTTAGGTGTGGTACAGTTTGGTAGTTAGGTGTGATACAGATAGTAGTTAGGTGTGATACAGTTTGGTAGTTAGGTGTGATACAGTTTGGTAGTTAGGTGTGGTACAGTTTGGTAGTTAGGTGTGGTACAGTTTGGTAGTTAGGTGTTAGAGTTTGGTAGTTAGGTGTGATACAGTTTGGTAGTTAGGTGTGGTACAGTTTGGTAGTTAGGTGTGATACAGTTTGCTAGTGTTCACGTAATAGATAAGGTGCAATTTTTAGTGTACACGTGTTAAGTGAGGTACATTTTTTTGTAGAGTACACGTGTTAAGTGAGCGGCAACTCGGTAGTGTACATGTATTAGGTATGGTAAGGTTATATAATGTATACTTGTTAGGTGTGTTAGTGTTTGGTAGTGTACATGTATTAGGTATGGTAAGGTTATATAATGTATACTTGTTAGGTGTGTTAGTGTTTGGTAGTGTACATGTATTAGGTATGGTAAGGTTATATAATGTATACTTGTTAGGTGTGTTAGTGTTTGGTAGTGTACATGTATTAGGTATGGTAAGGTTATATAATGTATGTGTTAGTTGTTACATGTATTAGTGTGTTATATAATGTATACTTGTTAGGTGTGTTAGTGTTTGGTAGTGTACATGTATTAGGTATGGTAAGGTTATATAATGTATACTTGTTAGGTGTGTTAGTGTTTGGTAGTGTACATGTATTAGGTATGGTAAGGTTATATAATGTATACTTGTTAGGTGTGTTAGTGTTTGGTAGTGTACATGTATTAGGTATGGTAAGGTTATATAATGTATACTTGTTAGGTGTGTTAGTGTTTGGTAGTGTACATGTATTAGGTATGGTAAGGTTATATAATGTATACTTGTTAGGTGTGTTAGTGTTTGGTAGTGTACATGTATTAGGTATGGTAAGGTTATATAATGTATACGTGTTAGGTGTGTTAGTGTTTGATAGTGTACATTTATTAGGTATGGTAAGGTTATATAATGTATTCGTGTTTGATGTGTTACTGTTTGATAGTGTACATGTATTAGGTAAGGTATAATTAGGCAAAGTGTGCGCGTGTTAGGTGTGATAAGATTAGATAGTGTACACGTGTTAGTTTTGGTCAGGTTAGGTAGTGTACACGTGTTAGGTGTGGTCAGGTTAGGTAGTGTACACGTGTTAGGTGAAGTAAGATTAGGTAGTGTACACATGGTAGGTGTGGTCAGGGTAGGTAGTGTACACATGTTAGGTGTGGTCAGGTTAGGTAGTGTACACGTGTTAGGTGTGGTCAGGTTAGGTGGTATACACGTGTTAGGTGTGGTCAGGTTAGGTGGTGTACATGTGTTAGGTGTGGTCAGGTTAGGTGGTATACACGTGTTAGGTGTGGTCAGGTTAGGTGGTGTACATGTGTTAGGTGTGGTCAGGTTAGGTGGTATACACGTGTTAGGTGTGGTCAGGTTAGGTGGTATACACGTGTTAGGTGTGGTCAGGTTAGGTGGTGTACATGTGTTAGGCGAGGTAAATTTAGGTAGTGTACACGTGTTAGGTGTGGTCAGGTTAGGTAGTGTACATGTGTTATGTGAAGTAAATTTAGGTAGTGTACACGTGTTAGGTGTGGTCAGGTTAGGTAGTGTACATGTGTTAGGTGAGGTAAGATTAGGTAGTGTACACGTGTTGGGTTAAGTAAGGTTATGTGGTGTACAAGTGTTAGGTGTGGTCAAGTTAGGTAGTGTACACGTGTTGGGTGAAGTAAGGTTAGATAGTGTGCACGTGTTAGATGTGGTCAGGTTAGGTGGTGTACATGTGTTAGGTGAGGTAAGGTTGGGTAGTGTACACGTGTTAGGTGAGGTAAGATTAGCTAGTGTACACGTGTTGGGTGAAGTAAGGTTAGGTAGTCTACACGTGTTAGGTTTGGTAAGGTTAGATGTTGTACACGTGTTAGATGTGGTACACTTGGGCAATGTATACCAGTGTTAGGTGAGGTACAATTTTTTAGTGTACACGTGTAAGGTGAGGTACAAATTAGAAGTGCTCACGTGTTAGGTGAGGTACAGTATGGTTTTAGATTTGATTCGGTTGTATTCGTGTTTGTATAAAACGGAATTATTTTTGGCTGAACAGTTTGAAAATATTTTAAGAAGAAGCGGTTAAATATAACTGATCAAATATGAAGTTGGAAATAAAAAATGTGCATGTCTTTTTACATAATTTGCCAGAAAAGACCAATCTCTGTAAGTCAGTATTTTATTATGTTCCACGTGAGGGAGTTCATAGATCTAATACATGGAAATTTTCGTTCCGTACGTTGCAACAAGGCATTGCGGACATTCACTTCATACATGGGCTTTTTAAATGATGTTGATAAACACACAAACGTTCACTATTTGTGTTTACCTTTATTTTCAATAAATTGAGTTTTTTAAAAAAATCTTGCGTATTCTGTCTGTACCGCACGGGTATGACTTAAATGGATCGACATCACTGCCTCATTTCAGCATGAAAGCCTTTATTGGGGTGCCGCTATTGGCAACGAGATAACACTAACAGACATATCGTGATCGTTCCAGTTGTTTGTATTCAATTATTCATTATACTTCAAAACAAAAAATAATAATAATGACATTAGGGATTGGATGACCAAATGATATGTATTATATATATATATATATGTATAGTATGTTACAACAACAACGTATATTTAAGCAAACCTTTACGATATACATATATATATACATATATATATATACATATACCATAAAGGATTACTAAAAAAAATCTTTAATTAAAAAATAATTATGTAATTATTTGTTAATTCAAAAAGATTTCTTAAGCATGAAACTGACTTGCTAAATTTATTGCAATTTTTATTTAGCTACTATTCCTGCTTTCCTTCCTATTTAAAACTGGCGCCGTTAATTAACTCTACTTTACATTTTATTGTAACATCCATTTTTTTCTACAATAAATTTTCTTATTTTTAATTAAACAATTCCTCATTTAGAATGCGACCGAGATGTACCGGTAGACTACTTACCTCGGAGTGTGACGTGTAATTGTTTTCGTTGCGATCATATATGCACTTAGTGTCTACAGTGCAAAACATTCCGAGATTGATATAAAAAAAATTATTTTAAACAACATCTTACATACAACAACATGGGATGGTATTTTGTCCCCTATAAAGGGTCTTCGGCTTCCATCAGCCGAAGGGATTATCGAGACACCTTAATTTACACCACCGCTCTCGATCTAACTTTATAACTTTGTATTTGTTCATGTTCTATGTATGTGATGTAATTTATGTAATATGTATGTCGTGATTAAGGGCAGGTTGCCTCGAAAATTGGCATTTCGCTTATCCGTACAGTTGTTATTACTTCATTGATCATATATGTATATATATATAGTATTGTTTTATTTTTGAAATTTCTACAACAGTACAAAAATTACATTTGTAATATTCTATATTTTTGAATACATGAGAAATCATATCTTTTAGCATATATATGAAAAAAAAACATCCCGGACTAGGCAAGGCTAGTTGCATGAATTTTATCTTTTAAGTATATGGTTTCTAATAATCTTTCCCATTTTTTCTATTTTTTTTCTTTCAAGTCCATGATATTCTGTCCACTTTTTCCAACCGCTGTATATTTTTAATGGTATACATATCTTTAACAGGGCAGTAACACATCTAACAAAGACTCAAATTTTAAAAACAGTTTGTACTTCTTCACAGTCCCAAAGTGCACTTGACAATGGTTTCATTTTCCGTTTTACAATAGAAACAGAAAGGACTATCAGTCGGACCAGTTTCAGATATATATGTGTTAGTTGTCAAAATGTGTTGATTAATTCTTAATTGAAGCCATTGTAACTTTGTATTTCTAGCACCGTATTCGATCCAATAAGCGCCCATGGCGCTTAGAAAATTACAATTAAGGGGGCGCTTATTAGAGACTTTCTTAGATGTAAAAGAAACACATTCTGTGCTAAAAATCTGCCTCCACCAGGAACGTTCCGTCTCCTTTTGGAGGTGTTTTGTAAAGAGGTTTTCAATTCCGCGAATTCGCTTCCTATCTATACCGTACTGCTTTGATGTTTCCCCATTCCCTGGCAAGCTCCATATCTTTTAAATTGAAAGAAATTTCTTATCCAATGACGCTTCGGTTTTTACTTTTATCTTTTCCTGGTGATAAATCCCATACCATGCGATATTTCAGATATCACACATGTGATATCTAAGATATCTCATGGTTCACTCCGATTGGTCCACTCCTCATTAGGGAGGTGGTGCCCATTTCCGAGTGGGCGAGATAGATAAACAAAGCCATGGGAAAGATTTCGAACAAATCTTTAATACATAATATAAATATAAAAAAAAACAAGAGAGATTTTGTTAAATTGATATTCGTCGTTTTGACGTTAGTTAGCACGTATCGGATATATCCGATACATTACTCATACCCATTATGTATCTATTACATACGACTGGATTCGGCCCCCTTTGGGAGATTGTGATGTGTCTGTGGTCGCTATAATTTGAGTGTCAACCTCTATGTATAACAAGGTGCACTCTGTCATTACGTGCTCGTCGATAAATTGTTTTAGAACATCTTAACATCGTTTAAATAGGATTTAATAGGATAATGGTGAACGCAGGCATTTCTGCCTCTGTATTCGCATCAATACAATGTATTATTAATATAAACTTAATATTAGACTAGATATAGGACGCTGTATGATCGTACTTCAGTTCAAGATCTTTCCAGAAATCGTCTAGGTGTTTTTCAAAATCATGAATGTTAAGTGATGAAACTACCCATTGAGGGAGACTATTCCAAATATCAATTATTCTTTGAGTAAAATAATGTTTTCTGACATTCAAATGACAATGTTTTTTAAATAATCTTTTAATATGTCCACGAGTTTTTCCTTGCGCTGCAGGGTCGAACATTCCCTCCACCAGCTTTGGATCAAACATCCTATTCATGAACTTAAACACGTTTATCATATCTCCACGTAGACGCCTGTATATCAAGGTTGGGAGATTCAAACGGCGTAGCCTCTCATTGTAGCTTAAAGTTTTAAATCCCGGTAGTAGTTTTGTCGATCTCCTCTGGACGTTTTCTATCCGTTCGATATCCGTAATTCTGTGTGGGGACCAAACACTTGCCGCGTACTCTAGGTGCGGTCGTACTAGAGCTTTAAACGAATTCCTGAACATATTTTCGTCCAAATAAACAAATGATCTTCTTATGACACCTACCATTCTATTAGCTTTATTTATTGCTTGTTGGATACGTGTTGTAAAACTTAAATCTTGATCTACCACAACTCCCAGGTCTTTTTCCAATGCAATGGTTTCCAATGTTATGATTTTACCTTCATTGTTTGTTATATGATATTGCGATTCTCTTTTTTTATGTTTTGTTGTCACAGTCATAACTTTACATTTTTTTTGATGGAATCGTAATAGCCACTTATCCGACCACTTCATCAAATTACAGAGATCTTCTTGGAGTAAGTGCTCATCGTTACCATCCGATATTGTTCTATATAGTTTAGTGTCATCCGCAAACATGTAGGTTGGTGAAGATGTGCATTCTGGTAGATCGTTAATATGTATGACGAAAAGTATCGGACCTAGTACGCTCCCTTGGAGTATTCCGCTAATAACTTTGTGTTGTGCTGTGCTGATGGTGTACCGTTTACAATAACTCTTTGTTTCCGATCTGTTTAAAAACTTTCAATCCATCCAACTAACTGAGTGCTAAAACCATAACCTCGGAGTTTGTTTAGAAGACGTTTATGTGGAACTTTATCAAACGCCTTCGTAAAGTCCATGTACACTATATCCAATTCTCCGCCATTATCTAAAATTGTAGTCCATTCATCCATGACTTTCAGTAGTTGTAGCACTGTTGACCTCCCAGACAAAAATCCAATTTGTTTTCCTCCATATGTAGTATCATCTTGCTTCGAATTAATCTTTCCATTATTTTACAGACAACACTTGTTAGACTGACTGGTCTATAGTTTGCAGGGTCTGAGCGATCGCCCTTTTTAGATATGGCCGTTATATTTGCAGTTTTCCATGAATGAGGAACGGTCCCTTGGTGAAGGGATGCATTGAAAATAGTTGTCAACGGTTTACATATTGAATTGGCTTCATGACACGAAAGAGAATTTGTTTATGATAAAGATATAAAATTCCATTCATACTTGCCTGTTTTAGCACAACTATTTTATTTGTCATTTGATATCTAACTGCTTCATTTCTTTCTGTCAGATAATCTATCACACATGAAAATATCATTTCTTAATCTGCTGTATCAATAACTATCTTACCTGTTAAGTAATGGACTATGCCTATTCAGTCGTCGTTACTCTGGCTGAGCGCGCGATACCAAGGTACACATTGTAAAGGTCATCTACCACGTGGTTTAGGAATGTGTGAAAAAAATGTCTTTTATGTATGAATATTCGTCTGTGGTCAGGGGATATCATGTTTATAGAGAGTGTTGGAAACCATTCATAGGACAGTGCCTTGATACAGTTATTGAGGATAATAATCCGTTTGGCAAGTTTTCAATCAGAGTTGTGAAAGAAGGGAAAACAGTGGGTCATATTCCAAGTGAACTGTCAAAAACAGCTAATTTTTTTATCAGGCATAGTGGGCAAATTGTGGTAGTAGTTACAGAGGATACTTATCGACATTCCTCTGTTGCTGGTGGACTGGAGATTAACTGGGTTTTTTTACGTTTTTCTGGAGTACATCTCCTTATAAACCGACTGAAAACACTTCTTGATCGTTTATTGGGTCGAATACGGTATATGATAAATAATAAAAAAAAAAAGAAATGCATTCATCGATAGACCTAAATCGATTTGGAATTTTGCCAGACCCAAGTGTAATCTGTACAAATGTGTCTAACAAGCCTATTTGTTTATCTACCATTAAAGGTACAGTAAGCATCACGATGTGTACCGACGCGCCACAAAAAATGAATATATCGGATTTCAATGAGAACAAACATTTTATGAAAGCACTGTTCAGGCCATGTTACCATGTACCATTATAGGTAGGACAGACACTGTATAGCTAGGTCCTAGCCGGGTCGATCCAAAGTAAATCATTTAGTGATAAGTGTAATATTTCTGGTATGTAAAATAAATTTCTTCATGACGTCATGTAGTCACGATTTCGTTTGTTTAATTCCATCCCATGTTAACAAGGGTTTTCAATGTAATTAGGTATATAAAACCACTTGAATTCATACCTAGTGGTCGAGCTGCGCAATGATAAAATTCACCTTCCACCTACCTATAGGCGACCACAATAGGTTACAATATATGTGTTGTCATAGGGATGTTAATAGTTACAATCTTAGCGTTGTCATATGGAATGTCAACAGTTACAATCTAGGTGTTGTCATAGTGATGTCGACAGTTACAATTTAGGTGTTGTCATAGTGATTTCGACAGTTACAATCTAGGTGTTGTCATATTGAATGTCAACATTCACAATCTAGGTGTTGTCATAGTGATGTCGACAGTTACAATCTAGGTGTTGTCATAGTGATGTCGACAGTTACAATCTAGGTGTTGTCATAGTGAT
This sequence comes from Ylistrum balloti, assembly GCF_031769215.1. Taxonomy (NCBI): domain Eukaryota; kingdom Metazoa; phylum Mollusca; class Bivalvia; order Pectinida; family Pectinidae; genus Ylistrum; species Ylistrum balloti. The sequence goes on along the minus strand of NW_026782691.1, from coordinate 628,616 downwards.
GTCGACAGTTACAATCTAGGTGTTGTCATAGAGATGTTAATAGTTACAATCTAGGTGTTGTCATAGAGATGTTAATAGTTACAATCTCAGTATTGTCATATTGAATGTCAACATTCACAATCTAGGTGTTGTCATAGGGATGTTAATAGTTACAATCTTAGTATTGTCATATAAAATGTCAATATTCACAATCTAGGTGTTGTCATATTGAATGTCAACATTCACAATCTAGGTGTTGTCATATTGAATGTCAACATTCACAATCCAGGTGTTGTCATATTGAATGTCAACATTCACAATCTAGGTGCTGTCATAGTGATGTCGACAGTTACAATCTAGGTGTTGTCATAGTGATGTCGACAGTTACAATCTAGGTGTTTTCATAGGGATGTTAATAGTTACAATCTTAGTATTGTCATATAAAATGTCAATATTCACAATCTAGGTGTTGTCATATTGAATGTCAACATTAACAATCTAGGTGTTGTCATAGTGATGTCGACAGTTGCAATCTAGGTGTTGTCATAGTGATGTCGACAGTTACAATCTAAGTGTTGTCATAGTGATGTCGACAGTTACAATCTAGGTGTTGTCATAGGGATGTTAATAGTTACAATCTTAGTATTGTCATATAAAATGTCAACATTCACAATCTAGGTGTTGTCATAGTGATGTCGACAGTTACAATCTAGGTGTTGTCATAGTGATTTCGACAATTACAATCTAGGTGTTGTCATAGTGATGTCGACAGTTACAATCTAGGTGTTGTCATAGAGATGTTAATAGTTACAATCTAGGTGTTGTCATAGAGATGTTAATAGTTACAATCTCAGTATTGTCATATTGAATGTCAACATTCACAATCTAGGTGTTGTCATATTGAATGTCAACATTCACAATCTAGGTGTTGTCATATTGAATGTCAACATTCACAATCTAGGTGTTGTCATATTGAATGTCAACATTCACAATCTAGGTGCTGTCATAGTGATGTCGACAGTTACAATCTAGGTGTTGTCATAGTGATGTCGACAGTTACAATCTAGGTGTTTTCATAGGGATGTTAATAGTTACAATCTTAGTATTGTCATATAAAATGTCAGTATTCACAATCTAGGTGTTGTCATATTGAATGTCAACATTAACAATCTAGGTGTTGTCATAGTGATGTCGACAGTTGCAATCTAGGTGTTGTCATAGTGATGTCGACAGTTACAATCTAAGTTTTGTCATAGTGATGTCGACAGTTACAATCTAGGTGTTGTCATAGGGATGTTAATAGTTACAATCTTAGTATTGTCATATAAAATGTCAACATTCACAATCTAGGTGTTGTCATAGTGATGTCGACAGTTACAATCTAGGTGTTGTCATAGTGATTTCGACAATTACAATCTAGGTGTTGTCATAGTGATGTCGACAGTTACAATCTAGGTGTTGTCATAGAGATGTTAATAGTTACAATCTAGGTGTTGTCATAGAGATGTTAATAGTTACAATCTCAGTATTGTCATATTGAATGTCAACATTCACAATCTAGGTGTTGTCATATTGAATGTCAACATTCACAATCTAGGTGTTGTCATAGAGAATGTCAACATTCACAATCTAGGTGTTGTCATATTGAATGTCAACATTCACAATCTAGGTGTTGTCATAGAGAATGTCAACATTCACAATCTAGGTGTTGTCATAGAGAATGTCAACATTCACAATCTAGGTGTTGTCATAGTGATGTCGACAGTTACAATCTAGGTGTTGTCATAGTGATGTCGACAGTTACAATCTAGGTGTTTTCATAGGGATGTTAATAGTTACAATCTTAGTATTGTCATATAAAATGTCAATATTCACAATCTAGGTGTTGTCATATTGAATGTCAACATTCACAATCTAGGTGTTGTCATAGAGAATGTCAACATTCACAATCTAGGTGTTGTCATAGAGAATGTCAACATTCACAATCTAGATGTTGTCATAGAGAATGTCAACATTTACAATCTAGGTTTTGCCATAGGAATGTCGACATTTATAATCTAGATGTTATAACAGGAAGGCTTAATTTACAATTTCGGTAATTTCACCGATTGTCTTAAAGCTATTTCAACATATTGGGGTGTGCATGTGGATTCAAACCTGTACAACTCCATATTGATATTGTTGTAGACGTAGAGAAATTTGCCGTTTAAATATAGCATTCCAGTATCACTTTAGATATTGACGACTGAATTTGCATTCTCTTTGTCTAGGCTAGGTGATTGTTGGAAGTCACACTACCTGATCTAGGGTGGTTGGTTTTTAGCTGTATAGAAATATTGATTGGATGATGCAGACCATGACCAAACAATAAGGTTTATATATACTTTAAGTATAAATTATTAATGAAATATGTATGTGTGTGTTTGTTTGTTCGTTTGTTCTTTATTTCTATTGATGATTCCAACATTTTGAAGTGAGCCATTGAATAAAATGTTATAATAACATGGCCATCTTCCTTCCAATCACATGTGATGTGTTTATTCAATGATCATTAAAACAAGTCCGTTTTATCTAGGTAACTAATATGATTTGTCAGTAAGTCCAACTGCACAAGGAAACGATGAAGAGAAGTGTACTCGTGTAAATCTGAATTTCAAGCAAACTAGACAGAAATATCATGACTACTACATTTAATTTCTACTGTTTAACTTATAGTACTTTTGTGGTGAATTTTCCATCACTTATTTCTAACGGTACGATCATAAGACCTACTGTCATGCATTCATTCATTCGTTCGTTAATACATTCATTTTGTCCGTCCGTCTGTCTGTCTGTTTGCCTGTCTATAAATATTTTTACATATAATACACGTATACCATATCCAACACGATTGAAATATACTTGGATAGGCACCAATACCGATACTTTTATCAAATATAATCACATTATATATGATATTTGACCTACGACCACATTCCAAGGTGCTTAAAACATACCCTTTCAAATGTAATCTCTCCTCTATCAAATCCCATATATGATATCTGTAGTGTTATCTCTGTTATTAGGTACAAATGAAATAATCTAACCACTTAACTTTTAATTAAATGCTTACTTTTCCCTTATCTCAATCAATTATAACTGAAGACCCCCAAAAGGTTATTTACTAGAAAAAGTCGTGACAATGTCTCGCATGGAAGACTAGAGACCAAGTGAAAAGTTATGTGACAAACGCTCCAGCTTAGATAAAGGATCGACACGATAAATACTGATTACTCACTCAAGTTTGAGATTAGTCGAATTGGCATATCAACAAAATAACACGAAATATGATAGGGAGGTCGAACAATACCGTAAATATACCTCCAGGGGACGTGTGATAGAATACGGCTCTCACCGTACCGCAAGCTGTCCGCGTTGCTTTGGTAGGTATGTTCTATAGGTACCTTTGTACGATATTGACTGTCATTGTGAAGGATAAATGGGCGCTGAACATTGAAAACGATTTTAATAGATTAGGTTTAAGGTATATTTGGGAAACGTTAAACAGTGATGATGTCTGCTATGATATATTTTGAGGTGGATTATCGATAGATTCGAACATCTTTGAAAGGCCATATTTAGAGGCATTCAAACCTTTAGTTCCATTTTACCTTAAAATGTCCTCGTTATTGTGATTTGCGATATATTTTTTGAAAAAAATATTAATTTCAAAACACCGAGTAAATCATGCGAAGAACTCAAAATATTCGCCAAATACACCAAAGGGGATAATGTTTTGAGAAACCGATTAATATTTAGCATTTTGTGACATTATGGTGTACATGTTGAGTATATTGTCAGTATCGTTAGACTGATACTGTTTTAAATGGACGAGTCGGTAGACTTAGATTAATGCAGAACTTGTACATGAACAATATATGAACAGCACTGCTTCTGTTCACTTTATCTGAATATATCTGTACGTTATTCTTAACAACTGCCATAACCTAAATGTATCATAGCCATGTCCATCACTTGGTCTTAACTGCTAACATGTTTACACTTGGTCTTAACTGCTGATATGTCTACACTTGGTCATAACTGCTGATATGTCTACACTTGGTCTTAACTGCTGACATGTCTACACTTGGTCTTAATTGCTGATATGTCTAAACCTGGTCTTAACTGCTGATATGTCGACACTTGGTCTTAACTGCTGATATGTCTATACTTAGTCTTAACCGTTGATATGTCTACACTTGGACTTAACTGCTGATATGTCTATACTTGGTCTTAACTGCTGATATGTCTACACTTGGCCTTAATTGCTGTTATGTCTACACTTTGTCCTAACTGCTGACATGTCTACACTTGGACTTAACTGCTGATATGTCTACACTTGGTTATAACTGCTGATATGTCTACATTTGGCCTTAATTGCTGGTATATCTACGCTTTGGCCTTAATTGCTGCTATATCTACACTTTGTCCTAACTGCTGATATGTCTACACTTGGTCTTAACTGCTGAGATGTCTACACTTGGCCTTAATTTCTGATATATCTACACTTGGTCTTAACTGCTGATATGTCGACACTTGGTCTTAACTGCTAATATGTCTACACTTGGTCTTAACTGCTGATATGTCTACACCTGGTCTTAACTGCTGATATGTCTACACTTGGTCTTAACTGCTGATATGTCTACACTTGGTCTTAACTGCTGATATGTCGACACTTGGTTTTAACTGCTGATATGTCTCCACTTTGTCCTAACTGCTGATATGTCTACACGTGGTCCTAACTGCTGATATGTCTACACTTGGACTTAACTGCTGATATGTCTACACTTGGTCTTAACTGCTGATATGTCTACATTTGGCCTTAATTGCTGGTATATCTACACTTTGTCCTAACTGCTGATATTTCTACACTTGGTCTTAACCGCTGATATGTCTACACTTGGTCTTAATTGCTGATAAGTCTAAACCTGGTCTTATCTGCTGATATGTCTATACTTGGTCTTAACTGCTGATATGTCTACACTTGGCCTTAATTGCTGTTATGTCTACACTTTGTCCTAACTGCTGACATGTCTACACTTGGACTTAACTGCTGATATGTCTACACTTGGTTATAACTGCTGATATGTCTACGTTTGGCCTTAATTGCTGGTATATCTACGCTTTGGCCTTAATTGCTGGTATATCTACACTTGGTCTTAATTGCTGATATGTCTACACCTGGTCTTAACTGCTGATATGTCGACACTTTATCTTAACTGCTGATATGTCTATACTTGGTCTTAACTGCTGATATGTCTTCACCTGGCCTTAACTGCTGATATGTCGACACTTGGTCTTAACTGCTGATATGTCTACACCTGGTCTTAACTGCTGATATGTCTACACTTGGTTTTAATTGCTGATATGTCTACATTTGGCCTTAATTGCTGGTATATCTACATTTTGTCCTAACTGCTGATATGTCTACACTTTGACTTAATTGCTGACATGTCTACACTTGGTCTTAACTGCTGATATGACTGCACTTGGTCTTAACTGCTGATATGTCGACACTTGGTCTTAACTGCTGATATGTCGATACTTGGTCTTAACTGCTGATATGTCGACACTTGGTCTTAACTGCTCATATGTCGACACTTGGTCTTAACTGCTGACATGTTTACATTTGGTCTTAACTGCTGATATGTCGACACTTGGTCTTAACTGCTGATATGTCTACACTTTGTCCTAACTGCTGATATGTCTACACTTGGTCTTAACTGCTGAGATGTCTACACTTGGCCTTAATTTCTGGTATATCTACACTTCGTCCTAACTGCTGATATGTCTATACTTGGTCTTAACTGCTCATATGTCTACACTTGGCCTTAATTGCTGCTATGTCTACACTTTGTCCTAACTGCTGATATGTCTACACTTGGCCTTAATTGCTGCTATGTCTACACTTTGTCCTAACTGCTGATATGTCTACACTTGGCCTTAATTGCTGTTATGTCTACACTTTGTCCTAACTGCTGATATGTCTACACTTTGTCCTAACTGCTGACATGTCTACACTTTGTCTTAACTGCTGATATGTCTACACTTGGTCTTAATTGCTGATATGTCTAAACCTGGTCTTAACTGCTAATATGTCGACACTTGGTCTTAATTGCTGATATGTCTAAACCTGGTCTTAACTGCTGATATGTCTACACTTGGTTTTAACTGCTGATATGTCTACACTTGGCCTTAATTGCTGGTATATCTACACTTTGTCCTAACTGCTGATATGTCTATACTTGGTCTTAACTGCTGATATGTATACACTTGGCCTTAATTGCTGTTATGTCTACACTTTGTCCTAACTGCTGACATGTCTACACTTGGACTTAACTGCTGATATGTCTACATTTGGCCTTAATTGCTGGTATATCTACGCTTTGTCCTAACTGCTGATATGTCTACACTTGGTCTTAATTGCTGATATGTCTACACCTGGTCTTAACTGCTGATATGTCGACACTTTATCTTAACTGCTGATATGTCTATACTTGGTCTTAACTGCTGATATGTCGACACTTGGTCTTAATTGCTGATATGTCTAAACCTGGTCTTAACTGCTGATATGTCTACACTTGGTTTTAACTGCTGATATGTCTACACTTTGTCCTAACTGCTGACATGTCTACACTTGGACTTAACTGCTGATATGTCTACACTTGGTTATAACTGCTGATATGTCGACACTTTATCTTAACTGCTGATATGTCTATACTTGGTCTTAACTGCTGGTATATCTACACTTTGTCCTAACTGCTGATATGTCTATACTTGGTCTTAACTGCTGATATGTCTACACTTGGCCTTAATTGCTGTTATGTCTACACTTTGTCCTAACTGCTGACATGTCTACACTTGGACTTAACTGCTGATATGTCTACACTTGGTTATAACTGCTGATATGTCTACATTTGGCCTTAATTGCTGGTATATCTACGCTTTGTCCTAACTGCTGATATGTCTACAATTGGTCTTAATTGCTGATATGTCTACACCTGGTCTTAACTGCTGATATGTCGACACTTGGTCTTAACTGCTGATATGTGTATACTTGGTCTTAACTGCTGATATGTCGACACTTGGTCTTAACTGCTCATATGTCGACACTTGGTCTTAACTGCTGACATGTCTACATTTGTTCTTAACTGCTGATATGTCGACACTTGGTCTGATCTGCCGATATGTCTACACTTTGTCCTAACTGCTGATATGTCTACACCTGGTCTTAACTGCTGATATGTCTACACTTGGTCTTAACTGCTGATATGTCTACACTTGGCCTTAATTTCTGGTATATCTACACTTCGTCCTAACTGCTGATATGTCTATACTTGGTCTTAACTGCTGATATGTCTACACTTGGCCTTAATTGCTGTTATGTCTACACTTTGTCCTAACTGCTGATATGTCTACACTTGGCCTTAATTGCTGTTATGTCTACACTTTGTCCTAACTGCTGATATGTCTACACTTTGTCCTAACTGCTGACATGTCTACACTTTGTCCTTACTGCTGACATGTCTACACTTAATCTTAAATATTGACGTGTTCTACACTTGATCTTAACTATTAACATGTTCTACACTTCGTCTTGACTACAGATGCATTCTACACTTGATCTTAACTATTGACTTGGTATACACTTGATCTTAAATATTGACGTGTTCTACACTTCGTCTTTGTCATTGATTTGTCCTACACTTGATATACTATTGACGTTTTCTACACTTGATCTAAATACAAATACTATTTCACCGTTGGATTTATTTCATATACCTTGTCCTTAACCATTAGTATGTATAACTGGTTACCTGACCTTTAGATAACGTTTGTGTGAGATGTTACCATGCCGACCGTGTATTTTTTAATTCTATCATAGTTTATTAGTGTTACGGGCGGTTATTGATTTTACATGGGTGCACTTACTTGAAAAAGAGATGTTGTAGACTTGACTAATTAATGGTTGATCGATGGCGTTATAGATACCCGAGATTGTTTATTTTCTTCCTCAGTTTTTTCAGCATTATATTTGTCCACAATGATTTTTTATCAGCTAGGGACGTATAGAGTCTCCACACCAATTGTTATCCGTAAAATTGGTAAATAAAATAGGATCAGAAATGGTTTAGCCAGGTAGCATAACAAATGAAAATCAAATCAATGAGATAGAGAGTGTGTAGATCGGTTGGGGGTGGGTTGGGGTGGGGATTAAGGAGAAGGTGTGTGTGTGTGTGTGGGGGGGGGGGGGTTAATCTTTTGTGATAATCAAACCATTTAAGATTTTTAGCATTTGTCTTTTACCTTTTAGTTTGTTTGATGTTATTTCCTTTCGGATCGCCTATTCTTTCACCAGTTAATCGCCCTAATAGCCTTTTCTGTGTTGACAGACTGTTGAGATTGTAATAATAATAATGAAGTGTTGCCTCTCAATATTTAAGATCACCGTAGTTAACTCCCTTGGTCCTATAAAATCACTGTGTAAATTGCTTTTACAAAGTAGCAACAGCACAACAGCTTGCATCAGCTATATAATCATAATTGTAAATTTAAATGTTATAAAATTAGAAATAGATATTGCAAAAAAGTCATTGCTTGACATTTTATTACATATGCAAGGAAAACTCGTGTATCTTAGCGAGATGACTCTTAATATGAATCGTATGTAAACAGGTGTTCATATAAAAACATACCGCACCACAAGTGTGCTACATGATCCTTCATACACACATGTATTTGTTAAATGAGAAAAAAATGATATTATCATAATACATATACACTAGTATATGCTTAGTGGCATACACCTATTGACGAAATAAATCCTATCTTTGATTAACGTAATCCTTGTTGTAGATAATGTATGTATACTATAAGTCATCTATAAGTCATACTAATATGTGATATAAGCATTGATCTTTACGACTGATAGCCTCATTATTGATAACATGAATACAGTGTTTGTGTTAGGACTGTGACAGAGTGCTTAACAGAATTTGCTTTTTCGATTTGGCAGTCCTAAACCTTCGAATACCAACTGAAAGCAGTTCAAATCTTAATTATTTCTTATTTTCTGAAGTTATGCAACTTTCCTTTTATTCATTTTTTCTTTAACCTTTTTATTTAAACTCCTTAGATTAGAGTATCACATACGAAGCATCTAAAATCATGATTATTTAACGCATTTTAATGAGATAATTTTCATTATCTAATCCTCGATATACTCATGAATTCTGACGATAGCCCAAAGACGGTGGCCATCTTCATGGTTGAGGTCGATGAACGACATTGACACTGGGAACTTTATCATAAAGACATGCTCAAGTGTGTCTTCGAAATGTAAACTGAATAGTACGATAATGATCATCTTTGTGAGAATATTCCGATTAACTTTTCTGCGCTTCAAGTGAGTTTGACAGTAATGTCAGAATGCCGCTAAAGACGATCTTACAGTTGGTGATATTCTCAATGTCTGTCGTTTTAGTGAACATGTACCTATACCATTCAGAAACAGACATGACGAATTTTGAGAATATACACTAGGAATCAATATAAACGACGATTTAGAAAGGTAATCCATGCAGAAAAAATATCTAAAGCCTTTAAAAATGCCTCGACATACATTCTGATCTGAAACTATCGACAACTGGACTGGAAAGTAGGCGGATCTTTTATGTCATCAATGGTTGAGAGGAGCGTTTTGATTGAATAAAGATATGTAAGAGACCGTTTCAAACAAAAATATGCATTTTTCTTTAATTTTTGCTGAATTTCGTTGATATTGAGATAATTACAACACCTTTAAAGTCGAATTTTAGAACGAGAATAGTATGCTTGTTTTTATGCTCATACTGGAGATACGATCATAATCTTTTTATTTTGTTGCTTTAACACTCGACTTCATCCCGTGTTAAAACCAATCTAATATCCAGTGTATACATAAAAACAAGCATGCTATCACCTAAATACAGAAGACACTGTCAATCCACAAGAGGACCTCACCGCAGCAGCACAATGGGGAAAGCCCTGGCTACTGTTTTATCGTGCCAAAATACGACATCATCAGCATTACATCCAAACATAACATAGTATAACATGAATATAAACAGCCACATATTAAACATGTTGATTCAAGCTAATATCTAGGTGTAACTATTCAAAATAATCTAAAATGGGTTAAACACATTAACAACATCACATGCAATGACAACAAATGACTAGGTTTCCTAAAACGAACATACATACAAAGCGTTTATCAGACCTTGTAAATCGGAATATTACTCTTCTGTGTGGGACCACCACCAACCAAACACAAGAGATCGAGAATGTCCAAAATATACACCAAAACTCCAGCTCAGTAACTGGTCAACACCACAAAAAAGACAGCTACATGACATCCTCTTCTACAAAATACTTTACCAATACGTAGCACCAAAATACAAAGACATAGGTCACTGCTTCAAAAGACACCGTACATTACTCCTTTGCTCGAAAATAATATCCCGATGGAATCTTTTGCCATTGGCAGCAGTAAAAAAGCACAACACTCGCGGATATGAGGCACACATCCCTTACGTTGTCGTTGAAGCCACACAAAAAAGCACTAGCAGAACATCCATCTTTTATCTCACAACCTCCCTCTTCACGAAATTAACAAAGTACGTAGAAGCACTCATTTCATCCCTGGCATGCCTCTCCGCATGTCCAACCCTCCCTACCCCTCACCACATAATCGACTATATTGACGGAGTGGAAATATCTGGCGTTTCCGTTGACATTTACGAAATGGCATCCAACATTTTTTTTACCATGGAGGAACATTGCGATACTGCATTGTCACGTTATACATTTCTCCGCTGTAGTTTTTTTTACCATGGAGGAACATTGCGATACTGCATTGTCACGTTATACATTTCCCCGCTGTAGTTTTTTTTACCATGGAGGAACATTGCGATACTGCATTGTCACGTTATACATTTCTCCGCTGTGATATTTTTTATCATGGAGGAACATTGCGATACTGCATTGTCACGTTATACATTTCTCCGCTGTAGTTTTTTTTACCATGGAGGAACATTGCGATACTGCATTGTCACGTTATACATTTCTCCGCTGTGACATTTTTTATCATGGAGGAACATTGCGATACTGCATTGTTACGTTATACATTTCTCCGCTGTGATTTTTTTATCATGGAGGAACATTGCGATACTGCATTGTCACGTTATACATTTCTCCGCTGTGACATTTTTTATCATGGAGGAACATTGCGATACTGCATTGTCACGTTATACATTTCTCCGCTGTGATTTTTTTATCATGGAGGAACATTGCGATACTGCATTGTCACGTTATACATTTCTCCGCTGTGATTTTTTTATCATGGAGGAACATTGCGATACTGCATTGTCACGTTATACATTTCTCCGCTGTGATTTTTTTACCATGGAGGAACATTGCGATACTGCATTGTCACGTTATACATTTCTCCGCTGTGATATTTTTTATCATGGAGGAACATTGCGATACTGCATTGTTACGTTATACATTTCTCCGCTGTGATATTTTTTATCATGGAGGAACATTGCGATACTGCATTGTCACGTTATACATTTCTCCGCTGTGATTTTTTTATCATGGAGGAACATTGCGATACTGCATTGTTACGTTATACATTTCTCCGCTGTGATTTTTTTATCATGGAGGAACATTGCGATACTGCATTGTCACGTTATACATTTCTCCGCTGTGATTTTTTTTATCATGGAGGAACATTGCGATACTGCATTGTTACGTTATACATTTCTCCGCTATTTTTTATCATGTGATATTTTTTATCATGGAGGAACATTGCGATACTGCATTGTCACGTTATACATTTCTCCGCTGTGATATTTTTTATCATGGAGGAACATTGCGATACTGCATTGTTACGTTATACATTTCTCCGCTGTGATATTTTTTATCATGGAGGAACATTGCGATACTGCATTGTCACGTTATACATTTCTCCGCTGTGATATTTTTTATCATGGAGGAACATTGCGATACTGCATTGTTACGTTATACATTTCTCCGCTGTGATATTTTTTATCATGGAGGAACATTGCGATACTGCATTGTCACGTTATACATTTCTCCGCTGTGATATTTTTTATCATGGAGGAACATTGCGATACTGCATTGTCACGTTATACATTTCTCCGCTGTGATATTTTTTATCATGGAGGAACATTGCGATACTGCATTGTCACGTTATACATTTCTCCGCTGTGATATTTTTTATCATGGAGGAACATTGCGATACTGCATTGTCACGTTATACATTTCCCCGCTGTGATATTTTTTACCATGGAGGAACATTGCGATACTGCATTGTTACGTTATACATTTCTCCGCTGTGATTTTTTTATCATGGAGGAACATTGCGATACTGCATTGTTACGTTATACATTTCTCCACTGTGATTTTTTTATCATGGAGGAACATTGCGATACTGCATTGTTACGTTATACATTTCTCCGCTGTGACATTTTTTATCATGGAGGAACATTGCGATACTGCATTGTCACGTTATACATTTCTCCGCTGTGATTTTTTTACCATGGAGGAACATTGCGATACTGCATTGTTACGTTATACATTTCTCCGCTGTGATTTTTCATCTCTTTTGTGCTTAAAATCGCATAAGCGGCTACCATAAAATTGAACATATCGCCAGAATTTCGCTTTTTAAAAATCAATTCGGAAGTCAAATCTAAACTTAGATTTTAATAATCAGATCCACCTTAGAAAAAGAAAGGTTTTAATCAGGCATTCATTGACATAGATTTACAATGTAATGTGTTGATCGTTGAAAAGTCACACATGTTGTCCCAAATGAAATATGATTAGTTCTTGGAATGTCAACACGAATTAATGCTATATTCATGCTCAAGGCGGATACATTAATCAAGGTGTTGGCTTTACTTTTAAGTATTTATCTATTTAAATCACATGTTTGTTGATAGTAACAAAATAACAAAATCACATTAGATTGTAAGATCGTTTATACAAGAAGGAAAAAAGGACAATACCGACAATATCTCTGGACAAATCGTATTAAATCCCACCCATATTAAACTAGTTATCATAATATTTTAACCGCACAGGTAAGTATACAAATGACAATAACGAACATGTAACAAAATTTCTATTGTCAACAAATCGTACTTCTGTTTTGACTGATGTTCACATTTTGTAATTTAAATATCAATTACGTTAACATCTGACAGTAAAAAATATGAATTTAGGTATGGTTTTTGACAATAATAAGTGACAAAGTTGGTTCCATTTCAATTTGTTTCCTCGCCTTGAATACATTATCCTTTTAAATAGTCACATATGTATGATCCAATATGGGCATTCTACAGCACCCGAATATGTTTTTAAGCTCCAGGATAAAATCTGGGAGAATATTACGTTGAATCCTTGTTAACGATTACTTTCTTTACAATATACATGTGATGCAACAACGACAATTATATAAATTAGTCTTGCCATTATTCTGTTTTTTGTATATAAATAGCTACTTCCAGGCCATATGAGTATCTACGTTAGAGTTTTTCAGTGTAATAGTACTTTTCTCGGTTTTTAAAAATCCAGTTTACCAGTGACTTGTTCTCTAAAAGGCTGTAATGGTGGACCTAAAACCCGTCGTATGAATTAAGTTTGCTTTTTATTAATATTACATGAAATAAGCTTTCCCGTTTACCTGTGTTTTGCTATCATATTGTATTAGTTCAGTCTGCAAAGTTGAGCGGAGAGTTTGTCTGAGTTTTCAGCTAGCTTATATTCAATTTTAAAGTTTACTTGCTAGATCTTAATTACAAAGATTATTTAACATTTCGTCATTTATTGAGCCTGTGTCTTGTTCCCGAATAATTACAATATAAAACAATCAGCAGGCTAATTAATCTATTGATATACGTACTATCTACAAACGCTACAACATCTGTGTACACTGGGCTGAGTTACTTTGTATCTGTACCTGTTCGTGTGATGTGATCCAATATCGGCAAAATAACAACGACGACGATAATGAAGATGTGACAGAGCTCTTAACCTGTAGGTTTTCTGGAGTCCTAATTCCTTTTTTAAAAGAGAGGGTTTCGCAAAAACGGAGAAAGTGTGACCAACACGAACGTGTGGAGACAACCTGTTACAGTGAACTTTTTTTATACCGAGAATCGAGGGATATTCAGCGTAAATCAAAATTTGGTCTGAGAATAAAACGAGCCACGCTGTAATTATATATGTAAACAAATATCTAAGCGTCTTATTTTTTTAAGTTTTTGATCTCTACAAGCTATTATACAGGGTAATAACCGTTTAGAAGTTATCGATAGGAGTGACTGGTTTTAAGGTTTTGTATGTACATATGTATCCTTATGCGAAAATATGTTCGTTTGTTTTATTTTTATCTTTTTCCAAACTTTGTAGTAAGGATACTAAAATTACTTGTCACTGTCGAAGCTTAAAAATGAGAACCGATATAAAAATTCTACCGGGAAATATCAGTGTTAACTGAATCAATGATTAAAAGAATAATATAAGTGTTAAGTAACATATCAAATAGGCACATACATGTGCATGTTATTGTCAAATAGGCACGTACATGTACGCGTGATTGTCAAATAGGCAAGTATATGTTCGTGATTATCATATAGCACATACATGTACACGTGATTATCAAATAGGCACATGCATGTACGTGTTATTATTAAATAGGCGCGTACATGTACATGTTATTATCAAATAGGCACAAACATGTACATATGGTTGTCAAATTGGCACGTACATGTACACGTGATTGTCAAATAGGCACATGCATGTACATGTGATTGTCAAATAGGCACGTACATGTACACGTGATTGTCAAATAGGCAAGTATATGTACGTGATTATCACAACGGTTTGTATGTGTGCTTATGATTGTGAAATTGGCACGTGCATGTCAGAATGGTACGTATACGGCCATGTATATTCAGGGACATACGATCCATTTTAAGATTCGTCCACGGTAACTGTGATGTCTAATTGGACACTCTCTTAGGGTATCCTTCATAGCATTTCGTGATCATAACATGTGACCAAGTAGAGGAGGGTTATATGACAACAAACATCAACAGTTGGTTCCTGAGATGAAAACTTTATAGTGTAAACAAACTCGTCCACTGATTGCTTGCTCACCACTGTTTTATCGATCTATCTTATCCTTCTTCTCTCGGACCCCTTCAGCACTATCGTGACTAATCCCCTGACTTGGATCATCAATCGCACTTTATTAAAGGTGAACATTTTGAAATTCCATCTATACAAATTAGCAATGTTGTATACATATTTAGAGGTCAGAGTAAACTAAAAAAAAAAGAAAAGATAAAAACTTACCTCTCGTTCACCTCCTTCCCGCGACATGGCTGTGCTGAATAAATCCCAATAGTATGGTTCCAAAAGATAGTAGACACCACACCCAGGGGTGTTAGACCTTAATCCACGTGTGGAGAGACATGAGGTGTATGTATGTATGAGTTCACGCTCCAACGGGTATCGAATACACCCGTATGCGTGCTATATGGTAAAACTGTTCATTGAACTCGATCGTGTGTTGTGTATAGGAAATAGAGGACAAAGGATTCTGCATTTAATCTTTCAATGTCTGATACTTCAGCAGGTGTGAACCTCCATGTGTAAATAATTGATATCATAATATATAAGAAAGTAAACTATGGCTTGCTGTGGATGAATAATTAAGAGCACTAAGATCTATATATAAGTCCGTGTTAAAACGAAACAGTCCATGCTACGTTCTTGTTTCGTTAGCCATTATTACACGTGATATTGGGTGCTACTTTAGATCCAAGCTATTTAGTAAACATGTGTAACTGTATGTCAATGTATTGGGAAATTGACGTGGAAATACAATAGAATACTCAGTATGCATCCCAGGAGAAAGTGTGAAAGAAAAAGGAAAATACGAGTTTTTGTCGAGTGCCCCGTCCAGGACTCTAACCCGGATCTCTAGTGTGATAATCGCCTGGCTCCTTTTACACAAATGATATAGACGTAAATACACTGTATGTAAAATACACATGTAATATATTCCAGTGTAATATTTTTAGTATTATTATTGTCGGAGGACAGAAATGACTTACAATATAAATTTAATTGATTTTACAATTGCGAGGCAAGTTATCCAATTGATACTAGTCACACTTGTTGGGGTCATCTGTGGGAGGAAATCGGAGTACACAGGGAAAACCAACGTGGTCGGGCGGGTGACCCCTTACTATTTCTCGTCTGTTTGCGGAATCGAATCCCGGACGGCTAGGTGAAAGAAAAGTGCGTAACCACTGCGCCACCCGACCAATAAAAGATGATGTGATACGATCTTGAAAACGAAACTTGGTCTCGATATCAAAGAAAATGTATTCCCAACAGATATGTCGTTTTTACTCATATATACACATAAACACGTACAGTGTATATGTTATTTACTGAAACATTCTCATAAAGGATACAGACCGTACCCTTGTAGCCTGTCTTCTGTTTATTGTACGGACAATATATATATTATTCACACACACCGTTCCGGCTTTGCCATGATGATCCGCACAGAAGCCCCTTTTGTGCGGAGCCTTATTGAAAGGGCAGATTAGTTACAGCAAACCTCGGTGACCAAAATTTAATAAAAAATCCGAAGTGCATATCCATGCAAATTTAGAATTTGATGCAGTGGAGCCAAATCGGGAATTTTGTAACCTATGAGGCCACTGAGGAACTGTTCACAAAATAAAGCTATATGTAATTTGGAAGAAAAAAGTGATATAAAACGATATATAGATAAGAAAGCACGCTTTATACAATCGTCATCCAATTTTCCGGTATTGTAACATTGTGAATCGTTTTTCATTGGAGCGTGTAGATGTGTCCAAAACCTTACACGTTTCCTTCAATAAATTATCTACCTCCGTCCTTAACGTGTACCCTGAGATGTCAGCTATGTTGAGCTTAAAAAATAATTCTGCGCATAAAATACACATTGCCGAAAACGTGAATGCCGTGGAATGTTCCGTTACTGAGAAATTGCGACTTTTCTGAAAAACACACCTTCGGCTGAGAGGCGTTGACCTCGTTTTCGGGCATCCAAACCTGTGACGTCATAGGTTCAACGCTTTTGGACTAAGACCACAATTAATTTCATTGTAACATTAAAATTCATAACTAAGTCCCAAAGTTTCATCTGCAAATTTCCATTTCACCTGGCCAAGATCAACATCTGAGAAGCAAAATGTAAAAGTTTCAACCCATCATGTTGGGCATTTTCTTGAGATATACCTCCATATGTGTCACCAACGTCAATTATATACATCCGGGTCAGGGGTAAAGGTGAAAACAGGACTTTTTACACCGGATCCTGCAGAACAAAATACATGTTCAATATGAATGATTTACACACTGACAGCTAGATTATCATCTCTATAACACATCTACAGCAAATTTATAGGCAAACATCCAATTCAAAGAGGCATATTATTTTTTTCCCAAATATACATACATTTTTTAGGGACTTCATTCGTGGGTACTGAACCCGGAAGTATTTAATTGTGGTCTTAGTCCTTTTGCTGATGCAGCCATATTGGCATTACTGTGCTACATGTGATTGTGATCTATTTTGGGATTTTCCGGGGTAATTTCTTTGTTTATTTACGTGAAAGTACTTCACATCTTCGCAATATTTAAGGTAGTGAACGAGGGGTCGGTTAATTAGCGCTTAAATCCGCTAAAATGGCTACCTATCGAGGAGGGAAGCGGTGTGCAGCGTACGGTTGTCCTAACGGTCCCGGGAATTTTCGTACCGAAGAAAATCCGTCCCGGGTATTTTCGTCCTGAGAATTTTCGTACTACTATTATACAGTAGTACTATGGAATAGGTTATGTGTAAAGATGTCATCTAAACTCATAATCACACCTGTGCCAGGCTAGGTAATTAGCGCCTCTGTTGCTTGAAAAAACAATGGTGAGACGACCCATACTAGCACATGGGTAATCAAAGTACTGAAAGTACTGAGAGGCTAAACGTATTGAAAAATGTTCACAAATAACCGCTAAGATATATTACTTTCCCCATACTCCTACACTTTGGAATGCAAAAATTACTTAAATAAGAGAACCAGAGGCTATTTTTTTTTAAATTTTAAGCGATTTTATATATTCTTCAATTCTTATTTCAAATTTGACGACAATAATGTGAATAAATAAAAATAGGTAAAAAAAAAAAAAAATAACAAAATGCACACAACCATATATTTATCGCTAACAAGCCAAATGACAAATAGCTCTATGATGAAGTTGACTAAATAAAACCTTTGAAATACCCAAGATGTTGCAATTACTATCCTATTAATATGAGGATTTAGACAAATCGAAAGGACTTTATACCTACTTCTTTATTTTGAATGTATTGGAAAGTAATAGTCCTTACTTATTGTAATTATATTTGTAGTTGAGGAAAGTATATAAGGTGTACACAGCATTTCAGATAGATTAAAGTGTAAGTAATTACATTAAATGTATTTACATGCCTATCTTCCTAGAAGTATCATGGTTAGACTTTTCTTGCAGTAATTATGTCTATAAAGACATAGTTCTTTGAGATTAAACCAGACTTCCATTTATATACAAAATTTACAATATTTTCACTATAGCTACTACTATTTCTGATCTCAAATGCATTAGATAATGTCACCATGACACGCTAAATGAATAAATATGTTATGGAAATATTTCGTTTTAATTAATTGATAATTATAAACATGAATATTTTGGGTTTTTTTTTATACGCGCTTTGTTTAAAGGAATATTTTCATTTCAAGGAACTTTGATACACATTAACAAACATTGAGAAATCAGCACAATCAACCTTCATCAAATAAAACTAAAAAAACAAAAAATATAGGTTATAAAAATGTCATCATCATGATCAGTACAGTATTAAAAATATATCAATCATAAATCATGTACATTGCCTACGAAGCACAAACTTTTTATCTTCAAAAACTTCAAAAAAAAAAGTGTCATGGCGGTGGATGTGAAAATCCTGAAAAAGTGCCATATCGGCGAGTGTGCGGGTAGGACGAACAGTCCAATTTTGTGACGTCTAATGAGGTAAAGTGATGTTATATATTAAGACGATCTTGCCACAAGGACAAGGATTAAAGCAAAATTGATGTTCTGTTTGTAAGTTTTGTTTGCTTATAAGTGCTGTTAGTTGATAATTCAAACCAAGCCCCCAGACTAGCTTCTTATCATGGCGCCAACTCGCACGTACAGTGTTCTGTACGCTTACGTCATGTCGAGAATTCCGTAAAATATATTGTTCAAAATTTATCAATAGTTCAACCACACTGTGCTTCTTTTTTGAAATATATAGTAATTGTATTGTTATTAAAAAAAATAAACTAATTTTGGATGCTTTTAAAATAGCGATATGAAAAATCGCGGCATTATTTACGCAGAAAACTGCCGCTAGAGGGCTCTAACTCTTTTCGATATTTCAGCCAATGAGAATGCCAGGATCGGTAAATTTTGTCTGAAAGGCCGTCGCAATAGGCTATGCGTTCTGAGTACGTTTAGCCTAAAAACCAGTTAAATCATTGAATAAACTTCTTAAACATCAAAGTCTTATTATCAACACAGCGGAGGTTGTTATAATTGGTTGTTGACACCCTATCTATATATGTATCCATAGTGCTACGAAAATTCCCCTCGGACGAAAATTCCCGACACCGTCCTAACACTAACACGGATGGGGTGTCGATGCATGCCTTCCCACTAAATAGGCCAGTTTTATGCAAACAATGGATTCAGTTTGTCAGGAAGAAGAGAGACATGTGGAAAGGTCCAACGAAATATTCATATTTATGTTCAAAACACTTCAACGGAACTTCATTTCCAATTCGGTATAGTGTAATGAAAGCAATGGATCGGACTCCGCCGAAAAGAGTTAGACTAAATGACGATGTTATTTTCCTCCTCACTGGATACATCGTCTTGTAATTCCAGTTCAAATCGGTAGGGCTGGATACCGTCTTCAAAAATACCATCCATACCATAATCAGACTCCTCAAAACTCATGTTCAAATCGCTATCAGGTGCGGTGTCGTCGTCACTGTCAGTCATGTTGACTGCCATTTTTGTTGAACTTATGACGTCACGAGTAGAAGCGCCTCGATTCCGCGGAAATGACGATTACGCTGATTAAGTCTGAGCGGACAGGTGAAAATCGACAACTTTGAGCTTTAATAACTCGACACTGGGGCGACGGATTTTGACGGGGTTTTCGCTATTATTATTTTCACGGTATTCTTAACATTATATCTAATATAAAATTACACTCAGGGTACACTTTAACGTATATAGTCACACGATAAATGCGCAGCTACAACATTTCAAGCCTTCCGACAGTTAGGCATTCGGAAAAATGAATATATCTTGTTGTGAGTGAACATACCAAGAAAATAGAGGATATATCTTGTGGTGAGTGAGTACACAAAGGGGAGAGTGAATATATCTTGTTCTAAGTGAACTTACTAAGAGAAGAGTGAATATATATCGTTCTAAGTGAACTCACTAAGAGAAGAGTGAATATATCTCATTCTGAGTGAACTCACTAAGAGAAGAGTGAATATATCTTGTTCTGAGTGAACTCACTAAGAGAAGAGTGAATACATCTTGTTCTGAGTGAACTCACTAAGAGAAGAGTGGATATATATCGTTCTAAGTGAAATCACTAAGAGAAGAGTGAATATATCTCGTTCTAAGTGAATTCACTAAGAGAAGAGTGAATATATCTCGTTCTAAGTGAACTCACTAAGAGAAGAGTGAGTATATCTCGTTCTAAGTGAACTCACTAAGAGAAGAGTGAATATATCTTGTTCTGAGTGAACTCACTAAGAGAAGAGTGAATATATCTCGTTCTGAGAAGTCGCAAGAATAGAAAAGTGAATTAATCTTGACATGGTGTCGGACAGTGTTTAGTGTCCATCTCAGTATCTCAAACGTCCTCAAGTTTCTTTTTTTTTACATTTGTTTCATTTTTCAAAACATTTTTCAACATGTATTGACAAATAAACAGAACCATACACACATCTTTACACACATCATCATCATCACCACCACAGTAATCATCATCATCATCATCATCATCATCATCATCATCATCATCATCATCATCATCATCATCATCATCATCATCACAACCATGATCATTATACTTATCATCCATTAATCATCATCATCATCATCATCATCATCATCATCATCATCATCATCATCATCATCATCATCACTACCATGATCATGATAATTATCATCCATTCATCATCATCATCATCATCATCATCATCATCATCATCATTATAATCATTCTTACTATCATCATTATTATCAATATAATCATAATTATAACTATCATCCATTCATCATCATCATCATCATCATCATCATCATCATCATCATCATCACCATCATCATTATAATCATTCTTACTATCATCATTATTATCAATATAATCATAATTATAACTATCATCCATTCATCATCATCATCATCATCATCATCATCATCATCATCATCATCATCATCATCAATTATAAATGCATTTTTGTTTACATACATTCATACACACTCGCATACTTTTACCACACATACATGTACACCCACACACATACACACGATCAAAAAAAAAAAAAATACACAGAAACAAAGATTGGAAAGAGAAAAAGATAAAAAAATATAAGAAAGGCAAGCACAGAGTAACAGGGCCACATATGTACGATATGAGAAAGACAGGAGAGAGAGAGAGAGAGAGAGAGAGAGAGAGAGAGAGAGAGAGAGAGAGAGAGAGAGAGAGAGAGAGAGAGAGAGAGAGAGAGAGGAGAGAGGGGGGGGGGGGGGGGAGGATAGAGATGCTGGGCTAGAGACTTCCAATCACTTTATATAAGCAATAGAATTTGGGTCTCAAAGGGAAATATACCCTAATGGGAACAAATGAAAACATTGTACATGCATTAACAAGTGGAAGGAAAAACAAGATCAACAACTGCTGTATGATCAACTAATTAAATAATCTAATTAAAACCTACATGTACAGGTAATAAGGCTGTATAATGTACAAAGTTCAGGAAAAATCACAATCAAGGAGTTTTTTCCATTTTCTCCATTCAATCTCAAATTTCTGTTTATATTGTTCCCCTTGAATATTAGCAATGTATTTTTGGCAAGTAAAATAATCCTTAATCAAATTAATGAAGGCAACAAGGTTTAATATCTTATGTTGGCACCTTGTTTCTCAAGTTTCTAATGATATTCGGCATAGGTACTTGCTGGCACTGTGTATGCATTTTAAACTAGAAAATATATTGGATGCGAACACTAGCTAATTGTTGTCTGTTTTTGTAGTTAAAAGCATTTCTATACTTGCTGCCAAGTTTATGGCTCCGATAAAACGTACCGTATTTAACAATCGTAACATTTGGACGTTTGCTAATCTATATTTAGACGTTATAAATTAAAATGTGCCATTGTGGAAGACAAAAATACCCGATAAACCATCCGTGTCCAAGTGACTAGTCTTAAATAACGTGCCTTTCTGAACATTATCAAACTGTCGTCACCTGCTACACATCAGATATTAGAATGATTTTTATACACTGATATGGAATGTCTTCACTGATGCTGATACGATGCTGAACCATAACTCCATACTCCGATAAATCTCACCACTGACATCACAGTAACATACTTATTTCATAAACGACAATTTCGGGTAAAAACAACACAGGTGTATATCATATTGGTACCGTCCCTGACAGCAATGTTACGACCGAAATATACGTAAATCTGCTGTATTTTGAAAATTTGTTTTACACAGTTGCTTCTCCTGTAAACTTGGCACAGTATTCACACAATACTCATATCTCTGCATTTTCTCCCTTTTCAACACGAACAGAAGCCTATCTATCAAGCAGTTTTGTTTTTTTTTCAAAATATCATTAAGCCAGGTAAACCTTAAATCATACGTACAGGCTTTGAATAGTATGTTTTGAGTTCATTCTTTTTTTTTTGAAAATGTCTAGCTATATTTCAGATAATCATATCGCAATATTTTTCTCATTTTGATAGATTGAATGATAAGGCTATATTGAAAAAAAAGTGTGACGTTTTGATGACAACCTAAACCCTTCACAACTATAAGGTTTCGGCACATATTAATGATGTATCAGACGTGATGATTTAATTTCAATGCTTCTGCTAGGATTCATATACCCGGCATCTGGCTTAGTAACCCGACGAGCTAAAGAGTTCTCTCTAGCCAAGCGATATATTAGGTTTTACCACGTATACAATGATCTAATAAAGAACCTGTCCCAGTGACTTGAATGTACGTAAATGCGCTGAATTAATTAATCGTTTTTACTGTAAATACTTAAATCTCCAATCTTCCTACAATAAAATATAAATTTTAGTGATTAATTCTTATTATTATATGAATTATTTCAACAGATTTAGAAATCGGCGCATTCTAATTAAGTAATTGATCAGATATTATACAAAAGACATGAAGGTGAACAACACCCTTTAATACAATACTGCAAAATAATCAAACGGCATCATACATATAAGGCCACTTATGACCAACCACTAAGACATTTTGTTGATTAAAGGTGAATTATGCGTATGAGTACAGCTGTTGCTATCAATATCAACATTAATAACTAATCATCTAGGTTACAAAATAGAAGGTGAACACCATAAAGTGTGAGTAAATCTGTACAGTTAACAATTTTTATAGAGTTTTCATAAAACAAGACATATTTTACGGTAGTTAATCAAGCGGAGGCATAACTCGCTATACGCTATAGGACAATGGGGAAGACGATTATTCCGTGTGTGATACAACATGTGAATCTCGAATAGGCTAGTACCGTTATAGTACTGAAGGCGGGAATCAAAATGGTAAAAACATGGCCAGTCTGCACAGGCACGTGTTTACCAGACCTGACACAAAAAGCGAAAACAAATAATGTGTAACATTATATCTATAAGGCGTGGTATAGTAACATTTATGATCTGAGTGTTTGATAAATATTTAAAAGTTTTATACAAAAGAATTATAGGTGTGTCCCTTTAAAAGAACTCACGGGGACATCTCAAGCTATCTTGTACAAGTCGTGACGACTACTTGAAGGCTGGGTTTTAGAAAAGTTAGTTTGAAATGTGTTTCGTTTTCTAAAGTTCGTGCCACATACACATCTAATTATTTCTCGATAGTTGTAGTTCACTTCGTCACATTGCCAACATACACTTCTACTCTGAGGAAGGTAAACAGGGTAAACTTTGATGTATATATCTACCATCCACTTATGACTTACGAGTTACATATGTCGACATAATCTGATAATTCGTCGACATAACTTACAATTACATTGTATGTCGACTATTATCATGTTTGACGAGATAATTTTGTCGAGATAAGTGTATAACATATAGTTTACCGTGTAAATGTTCGCATGTAATGCCTTGGATATATCTAATAATCAAACGATTCGAAAATTAGAAGAAACTGTTTAGCAACTAAACTTTCTTACAAATATTCTAACGATACGGTAGCGTCGTTTTTGTAATCAGTACACACACATCACTGATGGT
The DNA here is from genome assembly GCF_031769215.1 of Ylistrum balloti. Classification (NCBI taxonomy): domain Eukaryota; kingdom Metazoa; phylum Mollusca; class Bivalvia; order Pectinida; family Pectinidae; genus Ylistrum; species Ylistrum balloti. The sequence continues at coordinate 603,848 of NW_026782691.1, read as the reverse complement.
ACATAACATTTCAAGTTTGGCATCCTTATGATGAAAACTTTTGAAAAATCAAACGAATAGTTGACCTCTTTAATATTCCAATCATATGATTTGTTGCTTTAAAAACTTACAAATCTAAACGAGATCAGTTTAAGTGGTCTTCATTTCGTTATATAAAGCCAACAATTAAAAGCATACTTTGTAATACTCTCTATAGCTGGACAGAATGACCACAGTGAGTAACACATAACTCTGAAGGACACGACCTAGATCGTCATTAATAGGTCAAAACTTGTATTAATTTAGCTATGGGGTTGTTGCAGTTCCCATATAAACGTCATTTTCCCTTCTTGTTGTCCATATATGGGTACATGATGTCACCGAAGAGTCCTAAAAGGACTGGATACAATTGTTTTTTCAGGGTTTGTCTCACCAACAAACGTCAGCTTTCCGTCTCCTTGACAAGCGGCAGTTTTCTACGCGTCGTCCCGCCGACAAATGGCAGTGTTTTGGTTAAGTATTTGAAAATCTAAACTTTTTTGTTTTACAACAATTACGAAACACGTTATTTCAGCTTATACTTATCACTCTTGTTGGCCCGGATGTAAGCGCGCGAGAGGTCTTATTCCGGGAATCGAACAACGGGCGGCTAGGTGAAAGGCGAGTGCGTTACAACCGCGCCACCCAACCACCTGGTGAAGTATCTATCAGGTGACATGTACTTTATATTCGATGAGCTTCGTTGGGTCCTATACCAATTTTTAAATGTCATTTGATAAAGTTCATCATCAGTTCACATCTCTCATATCATGTCGTGACATATTCACCTTAAACGGTCACACCTCTTTTACAGATTTTACACAGATTTAGGCTTGTTACTAATCAATTTTCAATCGCTCTGTGTTCACCTGTCTTGGAATTATTTTGCACGTTTCATGTAGTTTATGTTAACATCACGTTTTATACATTTTCAGTTTATTAATTTTCATTATGCAACATTTTATCTTTATTCTCCTACAGTACGAGGGAATCTACACATTTAACTTGACATGAACATATGACTTGACACAACAAGCCAGTCGCATCATAAGATAATTCTTTAACTGCATTTGCTAGCAAACATTGTTCCAAATGTGAGCGACAGCCTCGTACATCTTGAATGAAACGTGCAAGTTAATGTCTAATATAAATAATGTCGCATTTTGTCAACCTCCCATGATTCCATCGGTTGATCCATATTGGTAGCAGCCATTGACTTATGAAAACGAGTCCAGAAATATTTGGAATCTTGTATGTCCTTTGTCAATGGTATGTAACGGGTAAAGGAAAATCATGACCTTCAATATCCCACGGACAACTGATGACCATTGTACAAAAGACACACAAGTAAATAGCAACTTTTAATACAAATTTAGAGTTAGATACAGTAGAGCCAAACAATGAAGTAAACTGCATCATACAGCTGTTTCGCCCTTTTAAAACGCGTCATGGTCTAAAGTTTGAAATTGAGGCGACTGACGGAAATCCAAAGTGATCGAAAAGAAAGTGAAAATCTAGACGGGGAGGTGCACAAGCCCCATGATTCAGTAAACTTCCAAACTATCATCTGATAATTTTAGGGAAAAAAACAAACTACATTCTGAACTGTGTCACTAATGGAATTAATCAAAACAAGTCCTGCAGATCAAGGCAAACCTCGAAGACTAAAAGAAATAATGAGGTTTCTGTCTGTTTTTACCTTAGAGAGTATGGAATACATTGAAACGAGTGAAACGATTTCAAATGCTATGTTCCTTTAATATTTCTACCTGTGGATTATAAAAAATTCTCTTATTTTCCGTGTTTATGTGGCGATATGATTCCAATGTAATCATAATATGAAAATATTGAATGTGCATTTAAAATGACCCCTTCATATGTTACTGATTCTAAACGGTGCTGTCATATCTGTGCTTCAACGAATCATATACTATATAAATAGATATTCGTTTATATAATGTGGAAAACAGGAAGAACTTTTCAAAATGCATTTGTTTAGTCGATGAATTAGGCGCATAGATTATATCAAGAATCACGAACGCATATCGACTTGTCTACCAAGACTTATCCAGTGTATTCACTTAGATTTTGTTGTCTTGTATGAGGGGCCATACCTGTAAACACTAATTCGAATATATGTTCGATATGTAAATGTAGATCTTTGTACATCTATGCTGACGTAACAAAAACTGGTAGTGTACTCTGATCTCGATAAGTTAATCTCATACACAGATATATGTTTAAAGGCAATAATTAGAGGGAATACGATAGGTACCCGATGTACCCCGAGAGGTAATATGATTGATTATGCTATATATATAAGTCTCATGTCTGTTCAGTTATTTAAATCATTTCCCTATTTATTGTCTATATATAGATTTGTCCCACTATTTCTCGTAACCTAGGCACTAAGGTTAAAAACACAGGCTAGACTTAGGTCTTAGTCAAAGACAGTTATTCCTTGATTCACATTAAAAACGAAAACTTTTGTGTAGTCAATAAATTATTAAAGAAGTAGTTGCTCCATGCAATTAATGTTTTTTTGTTTCACTGTTTGACATTTAAAAGGGATAATTGTTTTATTAAGCCAATGTCTGCTTTTATATACAAAAATGCACTGCTGAGTAAGAATTTGGCAAAAAATCACATCTTCTACATACTTTATAGAGAGGTTCCGAATGGATGCGACGGACTTGGTCCTGATTGCGCGACACGATTTTTTACTGCACCAGCGTATGGTTATCTAAATCCAAATGAAAACACTGTTATTTAAATGAGGTGTGATGAAAACGCTGTATCCCTGATCTAGAAAACTTGTGGTAGCATAGCATTTAATTTCCAACTTGAAGCAAACACACAACAACCAGTTTTGTAGACGTATAAAACAAATCTATAAATCTTTAGGTAGTATATTGTAGCACTGACAGCATCGTCTTCTCGCTGTAGAATCTAACATAAACTGAGTTAGTAATATAAAAAATATACATACACATTGTTTGACCGAATGTTTTTGATTATCGCATAGTAGATAAATACGTTTCATTTGCTTAATCTTGCAGTTTGAAAAAAAAACACTTATCTGACACCTATTTTTTCGATCTCGATATTTGAGTTAAATTTGTACATAATATGTTATGTTACACAATGTAATATACTAGATATCATCTATACGAGTCTCTCTGGTATAAACGAAATGTTTCAACAATTGTCAAACGATTAATAAATTTTTCGTTTTGTGATTTGTATGGTTCAGGAAGTAGGGCACTGGATTTCAACATCTAGTGTAAAAGAGATATTAAGCTGTGTATATTCAATATATATGTGACAACATACCGTATACGTTCACCATGTGTGACACCAAATCGTATAGTTTAACCATGTGTGACAACATAACGTATAGGTGAAACATGTGTGACACCAAATCGTATTGGTAAACCACATGTCACCACGTCGTATAGGTTAATCACGTGTCACCACATCGTATAGGTTAATCACGTGTCACCCCATCGTATAAACTAACCACATGTGACATCACATTGTAAATGTTAACCACGTGTGTCACCACATCGTATAGGTTAACCACGTGTGACATCACATCGTATAGGTGAACCACGTGTGACATCACATCGTATAGGTGAACCACATGTGGCATCACATCGTATAGGTGAACCACGTGTGACATCACATCGTATAGGTGAACCACATGTGACATCACATCGTATAGGTGAATCACATGTGACACCATGTGTTACATAAAAATGCATAGGTGTATCATTATAACACCTTATATGTTCATTACATCATATTATATTGACTGTTTTTGACCCCAT